>NW_027436632.1:0-370000 GCF_031877795.1 Strix aluco
TAGGAAGAGAGAGGAGGAAGAGAGTGGAGGAAGAGAGAGGAGGATGATAGAGGAGGAAATGAGAGGAGGAAGAGAGAGGAGGAAGAGAGAGGAGGAAGAGAGAGGAGGAGGAGAGAGGAGGAAAGAAAGAAGAGGAAGAGAGAGGAGGAAGAGAGAGGAAGAGTAGAGAGGAGAAGAGAGATAGGAAGAGAGAGGAAATGAAGAGAGGAGAGGAGAGAGGAGGAAGAGAGAGGAAGGGAGAGAGGAGGAAAAGAGAGGAGGAAGAGAGAGGAGGAAGAGAGAGGAGGAAGAGAGAGGAAGAGGAGAGAGGAGGAAGAGAGAGGAGGAAGAGCGAGGAGGAAGAGAGAGGAGGAAGAGAGAGGAAGAGGAATGAGGAGGAAGACAGAGGAGAAAAAGGGAGGAGGAACAGAGAGGAAGAAGAGAGAGGATGAAGAGAAGGAGGAAGAGAGAGGAGGAAGAGAGAGGAGGAAGAGAGAGAGGAAGAGAGAGGAAGAGGAGAGACGAGGAAGAGAGAGGATGAAGAGTGAGGAAGAGGAGAAAGGAGGAAGAGAGAGGAGGAAGAGAGTGGAGGACGAGAGAGGAGGAGAGAGAGGAGGAATGAGAGGAGGAAGAGAGAGGAGGAAGAGAGAGGAGGAAGAGAGAGGAGGAGGAGAGAGGAGGGAAAAGAGAGATAGGAAGAGAGAGGAGGAAGAGAGAGGAAGAAGAGAGAGGAGGAGGAGAGAGGAGGAAGAGAGAGGAAGAAGAGAGAGGAAGAAGAGAGAGGAGAAAGAGAGAGAGGAAGAGAGAGGAGGAAGAGAGAGGAAGAGCAGAGAGGAGAGGAGAGAGGAGGAAGAGAGAGGAAGAGGAGAGAGGAGGAAGAGAGAGGTGGAAGAGAGAGGAAAAGTAGAGAGGAGAAAGGAGAGGAGAAAGAGAGACGAGGAAAAGAGTAGAGGAAGAGAGAGGAGGAAGAGAGAGGAGCAGAGAGAGGAGGAAAGAGAGAGAAGGAAGAGAGAGGTAGAGGAGAGAGGAGAAGAGCGAGGAGAAGAGAGAGGAGAAGGGAGAGGAGTAAGAGTGAGGAAGAAGAGGAGGAAAAGAGAGGAGGAAGAGAGAGGAAGAGAGAAGAGGAGGAAGAGAGAGGAAAAGGAGAGAGAAGGAAGAGGGAGGAGGAAGAGAGAGGAGGAAGAGAGAGGACGAGGAGAGAGGAGGAAGAGAGAGGAGGAAGAGAGAGGAAGATGAGAGAGGGGGAAAAGAGAGGAGGAAGAGAGAGGGAGAAAGAGAGAGGAGGAAGAGAGAAGAAGAGGAGAGAGGAGGAGGAGAGAGGAGGAAGAGAGAGGAAGAGAGAGAGGAAGAAGAGAGATGAGGAACAGAAGAGGAAAAGAAGAGAGAGGAGGAGAGAGGAGGAGGAGAGAGGAATGGGAGAGAGGAGGAAAGAGAGGAGGAAGAGAGAGGAGGAAGAGAGAGGAGGAAGAGAGAGAGGAGAGAGAGAAGAGAGAGGAGAAGAGCGAGAGGAAGAGAGAGGAGGAGGAGAGGGAGGAGAGAGAGAAAGAGGAGAGGAGGAGGAGAGAGAGGGACGAAGAGAGAGCGATATGAGCAGATTCTTCCACTCTCTTCTTCCTCTCTCATCGTCTTCTCCCTTCTTCCTCGCTCTTCTTCCCGCGCTCCCTCCTCCGCTGCTTCCTCTCTCTCTACTTCTCCTCTCTTCGGCACTCTCCTCTCCCCCTCTCTTCTTCCTCTCTCTGCTGCCTCTCTCTTCTTCCTCTCTCTTCCTCTTCTCTCCTCTCCTTCCTCATCTCCCTCTCTCTTCCTCTCCTCTTCCTCTCTCATATTCCTCCCAGCTTCCCCTCCTCTCTTCTTCTTCTCTCTTCTTCCTCTCTCCTCCTCTTCTCTCTTCTTCCTCTCTCTTCTTCTCTCTCTTCTTCCGCTCTCTTCTTCCTCTCTCTTCTTCCTCTCTCTTCTTCCTCTCTCCCCTCTTCTCTCTCTTCTCTCTCATCTCCTCCCTCTTCCCCTCCTCTCATCTTCTTCTCTCTTCTTCCTCCTCTTCCATTTCTCTCTCTCCCCTCTCTTCTTCCTCTCTCTTCTTCCTCTCTCTTCTTCCTCTCTCTTCCTCTTCTCTCTTCTTCCTCTCTCTTCTTCCTCCTCTTCTTCCTCTCTCTTCTTCCTCTCTCTTCCTCTTCCCTCTTCTTCCTCCCTCTTCTCCCCCTTCCTCTTCCCTCTCTTCCTCTTCTCTCTTCATCCTCTCTCTTCTTCCTCTCTCTTCTTCCTCTCTCTTCTTCCCTCTCTTCTTGCTCTCACTTCCTCTCTCCCCTCTTCCTCTCTCTTCATCCTCTATCTTCCTCTTCTCCCTTCTTCCTCTCTCTTCTTCCTCTCTATTCCTCTCTCTTCTTCATCTCTCTTCTTCCCTCTCTTCTTCATCTCTCTTCTTCCTCTCTCTTCTTCCTCTCTCTTCTTCTTCTCTCTTCTTCCCCCCTCCACTTCCTCTCTCTTCTTCCTCTCTCTTCCTCTTCTCTTCTCCTCTCTCATCGTCCTCCTCTTCCCTCCTCTCTTCTTCTCTCTCTTCTTCCTCTCTCTTCCATTCTCTCTTCTTCCCCTCTCTTCTTCCCTCTCCTCTTCCCTCTCTTCTCCTCTCTCTTCTTCCTCTCTCTTCCTCTTCTCTCTTCTTCCTCTCTCGTCTCCCTCTCACTTCTTCCTCTCTCTTCCTCTCCCTCTTCTTCCTCTCTCATCTTCCTCCCTCTCCCCTCTCTCTCTTCTCTGCTCTCTTCTTCCTCCCTCTTCCATTCTCTCTTCTCCCCTCTTCTTCCTCTCTCTTCTTCCTCTCGCTTCTTCCTCTCTCTACCTCTTCTCTCTTCTTCCTCTCTCTTCTTCCTCTCTCTCTTCCTCTCTCTTCCTCCTCTCTCGTCCTCCTCTCTCTTCCTCTTCCCTCTTCTTCCTCCTTCTCCCCTTCTTCTTCCTCCTCTCTTCCTCTTCTCTCTTCATCCTCTCTCTTCTTCCTCTCTCTTCTTCCTCTCTCTTCTTCCTCTCTCTTCCTCTCTCCTCTTCCTCTCTCTTCATCCTCTATCTTCCTCTCTCCCTCTTCCTCTCTCTCTTCCTCTCTATTCTTCCTCTCTCTTCTTCATCACTCTTCTTCCCATCTCTTCTTCCTCTCTCTTCTTCCCTCTCTTCTTCCTCTCTCTTCTTCTTCTCTCTTCTTCCCCTCTCTTCTTCCTCTCTCTCCTCTTCTCTCTTCTTTCTCTCTCCATTCTTCTTCTCTCTCTTTACTCTCTTCTTCCTCTCTCTTCTTCCTCTCTCTTCTTCCTCTCTCCCTCTCCACTCTTCTTCCTCTCTCTTCCCCTTCTCTCTTCGTCGTCACTCTCTTCTACTTCTCTCTTCTTCCTCTCTCTTCTTCTTCACTCTTCTTCCTCTCTCTTCTCTTTCTCTCTCCCTCTCTCTACTTCCTCTCTCTTCTTCCTCTCTCTTCTTCCTCTCTCTTCCTCTTCTCTCTTCTCCTTCTCTCTTCTTCCTCTCTTTTCCTCTTCTCTCTCCTTCCTCTCTCATTCCTCCCTCTTCCCCTCCTCTCTTCTTCTTCTCTCTTCTTCCTCTCTCTTCCATTCCCTCTTCTTCCCCTCCCTTCTTCCTCTCTCTTCTTCCTCTCTCTTCTTCCTCTCTCTTCCTCTTCTCTCTTCTTCCTCTCTCTTCTACCTCTCTTCTTCTCCTCTCTCCTCCTCTCTCTTCCTCTTCCCTCTTCCTCCCCCTGCCCCCCTTCTTCTTCCCCTCTCTTCCTCTTCTCTCTTCATCCTCTCTCTTCTTCCTCTCTCTTCTTCCACCCTCTCTCCTTCTTCTCACATCTTCCTCTCTCTTCTTCCTCTCTCTTCTTCCTCTCTCTTCCTCTTCTCCCTTCTTCCTCTCTCTTCCCCTTCTCTCTCCTTCCACTCTCTTCTTCCTCTCTCTTCTTCCTCTCTCTTCCTCTTCTCACTTCTTCCTCTCTCTTCTTCCTCTCTCTTCCTCATCTCTCTTTTTCCCCTCTCTTCGTCCTCTCTCTTCTCCCTCTCTCTTCTTCCTCTCTCCTCCTCTTCTCTCTTCTTCTTCTCTCATCTTCCTCTCTCTTCCTCTTCTCTCTTCCTCCTCTCTCATCTTCCCCCCTCTTCCCCTCCTCTCTTCTTCTTCTCTCTTCTTCTGCGCTCTTCCATGTCTCTCCTCTTCCCCTCTCTTCTTCCTCTCTCTTCTTCCTCTCTCGTCTTCCTCTCTCTTCCTCTTCTCTTTTCTTCCTCTCTCTTCCTCTACTCTCTGTCTGCCCCTCTCTTATTCCTCTCTCTTCATCCTCTCTATTCTTCCACTCTCTTCTTCCTCTCTCATCTTCTTCTCCCTTCTTCCTCTCTCTTCTTCCCCTCTCCTCTCCACGCTCTTCTTCCTCTCTCTCTACTTCTCCTCTCTTCTTCCACCCTCCTCTCCCCCTCTCTTCTTCCTCTCTCTTCTTCCTCTCTCTTCTTCCTCTCTCTTCCTCTTCTCTATTCTTCCTCCCTCTTCTTCCTCTCTCTTCTACCTCTCCCTTCCCCATCTCTCTCCTTCCTCTCTCTTCCCCTTTTCTCTTCTTCCTCTCTCTTCTTCCCCTCTCTTCTTCCTCTCTCTTCTTCCTCTCTCTTCTTCCTCTCTCTTCTTCCTCTCTCTTCTTCCTCTCTCTTATTCCCCCCCTTCCTCTTCTCTCTTCTTCCTCCCTCTTCTTCCTCTCTATTCTTCCTCTCTCTTCCCCCTCCTCTCTTCTTCCTCTCTTCTTCCTCTCTCTTCCTCTTCTATCTTCTTCCTCCCTCTTCTTCCTCTCTCTTCTTCCTCTCCCTTCCCCATCTCTCTCCTTCCTCTCTCTTCCCCTTTTCTCTCCTTCCTCTCTCTTCTTCCCCTCTCTTCTTCCCCTATCTTCTTCCTCTCTCTTCTTCCTCTCTCTTCTTCCTCTCTCTTATTCCTCTCCTTCCTTCCTCTTTCTTCTCCTTTCTCTTCCTCTCCTCTCTTCTTCCTCTCTCTTCTTCCTCTCTCTTCTCCCTCTCTCTTCTTCCTCTCTCTTCTCCCTCTCTCTTCTTCCTCTCTCTTCTTCCTCTCTCTTCTTCCTCTCTCTCCTCTTCTCTCCTCTTCCTCCCTCTTCTTCCTCTCTCTTCTTCCTCTCCCTTCCCCATCTCTCTCCTTCCTCTCTCTTCCCCTTTCTCTTCTTTCTCTCTCTGTCTTCCCCTCTCTTCTTCCTCTCTCTTCTTCCTCTCTCTTCTTCCTCTCTCTTCTTCCTCTCTCTTCTTCCTCTCTCTTCTCCCTCTCTCTTCTTCCTCTCTCTTCTTCCACTCTATTCCTCTTCTCTCTCCTTCCTCCCTCAACTTCCTCTCTCTTCTTCCTCTCCCTTCCCAAGTCTCTCTCCTTCCTCTCTCTTCCCCTTTCAATTCTTCCTCTCTCTTCTTCCCCTCTCTTCTTCCTCTCTCTTCTTCCTCTCTCCTCTTACTCTCTCTTCTTCCTCTCTCTACTCCTCTCTCTTATTCCCCCCTCTTCCTCTTCTCTCTTCTTCCTCCCTCTTCTTCCTCTCTATTCTTCCTCTCTCTTCCCCCTCTCTCTCTCCTTCCTCTCTCTTCTTCCTCTCTCTTCTTTCGTCTTCTCTCTCTCTTTTCCTCTCTTCCCCTTCTCTCGTCTTCCCCTATCTTCTTCCTCTCCCTTCTTCCTCGCTCTTATTCCTTTCTCTTCCTCTTCTCTCTTATTCCCCTCTCCTCTTTCTCTTCCTCTCTCTTCTTCCTCTCTCTTCTTTTACTCTCTTCTTCCTCACTCTTCTTCCTCTCTCTTCTTCCACACTCTTCTTCCTCTCTCTTCGTCCTTCTCTTCTCCCTCTCTCTTCTTCCCCTCTCTTCTTCCTCTCTCTTATTCCTCTCCCTTCTTCCTCTTTCTTCTCCCTCTCTCTTCCTCTCCTCTCTTCTTCCTCTCTCTTCTCCCTCTCTCTTCTCCCTCTCTCTTCTTCCTCTCTCTTCTCCCTCTCTCTTCTTTCTCTCTCTTCTTCCTCTCTCTTCCTCTTCTCTATTCTTCCTCCCTCTTCTTCCTCTCTCTTCTACCTCTCCCTTCCCCATCTCTCTCCTTCCTCTCTCTTCCCCTTTCTCTTCTTCCTCTCTCTTCTTCCCCTCTCTTCTTCCTCTCTCTTCTTCCTCTCTCTTATTCCCCCCCCTTCCTCTTCTCTCTCCTTCCTCCCTCTCTTCCTCTCTATTCTTCCTCTCTCTTCCCCCTCCTCTCTCTTCCTCTCTTCTTCCTCTCTCTTCCTCTTCTATCTTCTTCCTCCCTCTTCTTCCTCTCTCTTCTTCCTCTCCCTTCCCCATCTCTCTCCTTCCTCTCTCTTCCCCTTTCTCTCCTTCCTCTCTCTTCTTCCCCTCTCTTCTTCCCCTATCTTCTTCCTCTCTCTTCTTCCTCTCTCTTCTTCCTCTCTCTTATTCCTCTCCTTCCTTCCTCTTTCTTCTCCCTGTCTCTTCCTCTCCTCTCTTCTTCCTCTCTCTTCTTCCTCTCTCTTCTCCCTCTCTCTTCTTCCTCTCTCTTCTCCCTCTCTCTTCGTTCCTCTCTCTTCTTCCTCTCTCTTCTTCCTCTCTCTTCCTCTTCTCTCCTCGTCCTCCCTCTTCTTCCTCTCTCTTCTTCCTCTCCCTTCCCCATCTCTCTCCTTCCTCTCTCTTCCCCTTTTCTCTTCTTCCTCTCTCTTCTTCCCCTCTCTTCTTCCTCTCTCTTCTTCCTCTCTCTTCTTCCTCTCTCTTCTTCCTCTCTCTTCTCCCTCTCTCTTCTTCCTCTCTCTTCTTCCACTCTATTCCTCTTCTCTCTCCTTCCTCCTCTACTTCCTCTCTCTTCTTCCTCTCCCTTCCCAATCTCTCTCCTTCCTTCTCTCTTCCCCTTGTCAATTCTTCCTCTCTCTTCTTCCCCTCGCTTCTTCCTCTCTCTTCGTCCTCTCTCCTCTTACGCTCTCTTCTTCCTCTCTCTACTCCTCTCTCTTATTCCCCCCTCTTCCTCTTCTCTCTTCTTCCTCCCTCTTCTTCCTCTCTATTCTTCCTCTCTCTTCCCCCTCTCTCTCCTTCCTCTCTCTTCTTCCTCTCTCTTCTTCCTCTCTCTTTTCCTCTCTTCCCCTTCTCTCTTCTTCCCCTATCTTCTTCCTCTCCCTTCTTCCTCTCTCTTATTCCTTTCTCTTCCTCTTCCTCTTATTCCCCTCTCCTCTTCTTCTTCCTCTCTCTTCTTCCTCTCTCTTCTTTTACTCTCTTCTTCCTCACTCTTCTTCCTCTCTCTTCTTCCACACTCTTCTTCCTCTCTCTTCTTCCTCTCTTCCCCTTCTCTCTTCTTCCCCTATCTTCTCCCTCTTTCTTCTCCCTCTCTCTTCCTCTCCTCTCTTCTTCCTCTCTCTTCTTCCTCTCTCTTCTTTTACTCTCTTCTTCCTCTCTCTTCTTCCTCTCTATTCTTCCTCTCTCTTCTTCCTCTCTTCCCCTTCTCTCTTCTTCCCCTATCTTCTCCCTCTTTCTTCTCCCTCTCTCTTCCTCTCCTCTCTTCATCCTCGCTCTTCTTCCTCTCTCTTCTTTTACTCTCTTCTTCCTCTCTCTTCTTCCTCTCTATCTTCCTCTCTTCTTCCTCTCTCTTCCTCTTCTCTCTTCTTCCCCTCTCCTCTTCCTCTCTCTTCTTCCTCTCTCTTCTTCCTCTCTCTTCTTCCTCTCTCTTCTTCCTCTCTCTTCCTCTTCTCTACACTTCCCCTCTCCTCTTCCCTCTCTTCTTCCTCTCTCCTCTTCCTCTCTCTTCTTCCTCTCTCTCCTTCCTCTCCCTTCTTTAACTCTCTTCTTCCTCTCTCTTCTTCCTCTCTCTTCTTCCTCTCTCTATTCTCTCCCTTCTTCCTCTTTCTTCTCCCTCTCTCTTCCTCTCCTCTCTTCTTCCTCTCTCTTCTTCCACTCTCTTCTCCCTCTCTCTTCTTCCTCCCTCTTCTTCCTCGCTCTTACTCTGTCTCTCTTCTTCCCCTCTCCCCTTCCTCTCTCTTCTTCCTCTCTCTTATTCCTCCCTCTTCCTCTTCTCACTCCTTCCTCACTCTTCCCCTTTTCTCTTCTTCCTCTCTCTTCTCCCCCTCTCTTCTTCCTCTTCTCTTCTTCCTCTCTCATCTTCCTCTTTCTTCTTCCTCTCTCTTCTTCCTCTCTCTAATTCATCTCTCTTCTCCCTCTTATTCCTCTTTCTTCTTCCTCTCTCTTCTTCCTCTCTCTTCTTCCCCTCTCCTCTTCCTCTCTCTTCTTCCTCTCTCTTCTTCCTCTCTCTTCTTCCTCTCTCTTCTTCCTCTCTCTTCTTCCCCTCGTCTTCCTCCCTCTTCTTCCTCTCTCTTCTTCCTCTCTCTTCTTCCTCTCTCTTCTTCCTCTCTCTTCCTCTCTCTTCTTCCTCTCTCTTCTTCCCCTCTCTTCTTCCTCTCTCTCTTCCCCTCTCTTCTTCCTCTCTCATCTTCCTCTCTCATCTTCCTCTCTCTTCCCCCTATCTCTTCTTCCTCTCTCTTCTTCCTCTCTCTTCTTCCTCTCTCTTCTCCTCTCTCTTCTTCCTCTCTTCCCCTTCTCTCTTCTTCCCCTATCTTCGTCCTCTCTCTTCTTCCCTCTCTTCTTCCACTCTCTTCTTCATCTCTCTTCTTCCTCTCTCTTCTTCCTCTCTCTTATTCCCCCCCCTTCCTCTTCTCTCTTCTTCCTCCCTCTTCTTCCTCTCTATTCTTCCTCTCTCTTCCCCCACCTCTTCTTCCTCTCTCTTCTTCCTCTCTCTTCTTCCTCTCTCTTCTTCCTCTCTTCCCCTTCTCACTTCTTCCCCTATCTTCTTCCTCTCTCTTCTTCCTCTCTCTTATTCCTTTCTCTTCCTCGTCTCTCTTCTTCCCCTCTCTTCTTTCTTCTTCCCCTCACTTCCCCCTCTCTCTTCTTTACTCTCTTCTTCCTCTCTCTTCTTCCTTCTCTTCTCCCTCTCTCTTCTTCCCCTCTCTTCTTCCTCTCTCTTATTCCTCTCCCTTCTTCCTCTTCTTCTCCCTCTCTCTTCCTCTCCTCTCTTCTTCCTCTCTCTTCTTCCTCTCTCTTCTCCCTCTCTCTTCTTCCTCTCTCTTCTCCCTCTCTCTTCTTTCTCTCTCTTCTTCCTCTCTCTTCCTCTTCTCTATTCTTCCTCCCTCTTCTTCCTCTCTCTTCTACCTCTCCCTTCCCCATCTCTCTCCTTCCTCTCTCTTCCCCTTTTCTCTTCTCCTCTCTCTTCTTCCCCTCTCTTCTTCCTCTCTCTTCTTCCTCTCTCTTCTTCCTCTCTCTTCTTCCTCTCTCTTCTTCCTCTCTCTTATTCCCCCCCTTCCTCTTCTCTCTTCTTCCTCCCTCTTCTTCCTCTCTATTCTTCCTCTCTCTTCCCCCTCTCTCTTCTTCCTCTCTTCTTCCTCTCTCTTCCTCTTCTATCTTCTTCCTCCCTCTTCTTCCTCTCTCTTCTTCCTCTCCCTTCCCCATCTCTCTCCTTCCTCTCTCTTCCCCTTTCTCTCCTTCCTCTCTCTTCTTCCCCTCTCTTCTTCCCCTATCTTCTTCCTCTCTCTTCTTCCTCTCTCTTCTTCCTCTCTCTTATTCCTCTCCTTCCTTCCTCTTCTTCTCCCTTTCTCTTCCTCTCCTCTCTTCTCCTCTCTCTTCTTCCTCTCTCTTCTCCCTCTCTCTTCTTCCTCTCTCTTCTCCCTCTCTCTTCTTCCTCTCTTCTTCCTCTCTTCTTCCTCTCTCTTCCTCTTCTCTCCTCTTCCTCCCTCTTCTTCCTCTCTCTTCTTCCTCTCCCTTCCCCATCTCTCTCCTTCCTCTCTCTTCCCCTTTTCTCTTCTTCCTCTCTCTTCTTCCCCTCTCTTCTTCCTCTCTCTTCTTCCTCTCTCTTCTTCCTCTCTCTTCTTCCTCTCTCTTCTTCCTCTCTCTTCTCCTCTCTCTTCTTCCTCTCTCTTCTTCCACTCTATTCCTCTTCTCTCTCCTTCCTCCTCAACTTCCTCTCTCTTCTTCCTCTCCCTTCCCAATCTCTCTCTTCCTTCTCTTCCCTTTCAATTCTTCCTCTCTCTTCTGCCCCTCTCTTCTTCCTCTCTCTTCTTCCTCTCTCTCTTACTCTCTCTTCTTCCTCTCTCTACTCCTCTCTCTTATTCCCCCCTCTTCCTCTTCTCTCTTCTTCCTCCCTCTTCTTCCTCTCTATTCTTCCTCTCTCTTCCCCCTCTCTCTCCTTCCTCTCTCTTCTTCCTCTCTCTTCTTCCTCTCTCTTTTCCTCTCTTCCCCTTCTCTCTTCTTCCCTATCTTCTTCCTCTCCCTTCTTCCTCTCTCTTATTCCTTTCTCTTCCTCTTCTCTCTTATTCCCCTCTCCTCTTTCTTCTTCCTCTCTCTTCTTCCTCTCTCTTCTTTACTCTCTTCTTCCTCACTCTTCTTCCTCTCTCTTCTTCCACACTCTTCTTCCTCTCTCTTCTTCCTCTCTTCCCCTTCTCTCTTCTTCCCCTATCTTCTCCCTCTTTCTTCTCCCTCTCTCTTCCTCTCCTCTCTTCTTCCTCTCTCTTCTTCCTCTCTCTTCTTTTACTCTCTTCTTCCTCTCTCTTCTTCCTCTCTATTCTTCCTCTCTCTTCTTCCTCTCTTCCCCTTCTCTCTTCTTCCCCTATCTTCTCCCTCTTCTTCTCCCTCTCTCTTCCTCTCCTCTCTTCATCCTCTCTCTTCTTCCTCTCTCTTCTTTACTCCTTCTTCCTCTCTCTTCTTCCTCTCTATTCTTCCTCTCTCTTCGTCCTCTCTCTTCCTCTTCTCTCTTCTTCCTCTCTCTTCTTCCCCTCTCTTCTTCCACTCTCTTCTTCATCTCTCTTCGTCCTCTCTCTTCTTCCTCTCTCTTATTCCCCCCCCTTCCTCTTCTCTCTTCTTCCTCCCTCTTCTTCCTCTCTATTCGTCCTCTCTCTTCCCCCACCTCTCTTCTTCCTCTCTCTTCTGCCTCTCTCTTCTTCCTCTCTCTTCTTCCTCGCTTCCCCTTCTCTCTTCTTCCCCTATCTTCTTCCTCTCTCTTCTTCCTCTCCCTTCCCCATCTCTCTCCTTCCTCTCTCTTCCCCTTTTCTCTCCTTCCTCTCTCTTCTTCCCCTCTCTTCTTCCCCTATCTTCTTCCTCTCTCTTCTTCCTCTCTCTTCTTCCTCTCTCTTATTCCTCTCCCTCCTTCCTCTTTCTTCTCCCTTTCTCTTCCTCTCCTCTCTTCTTCCTCTCTCTTCTTCCTCTCTCTTCTCCCTCTCTTCTTCCTCTCTCTTCTCCCTCTCTCTTCTTCCTCTCTCTTCTTCCTCTCTCTTCTTCCTCTCTCTTCCTCTTCTCTCCTCTTCCTCCTCTTCTTCCTCGCTCTTCTTCCTCTCCCTTCCCCATCTCTCTCCTTCCTCTCTCTTCCCTTTCTCTTCTTCCTCTCTCTTCTTCCCCTCTCTTCTGCCTCTCTCTTCTTCCTCGCTCTTCTTCCTCTCTCTTCTTCCTCTCTCTTCTTCCTCTCTCTTATTCCCCCCCCTTCTCCTCTCTCTTCTTCCTCTCTATTCTTCCTCTCTCTTCCCCCTCCTCTCTCCTTCCTCTCTCTTCTTCCTATCTCTTCTTCCTCTCTCTTCCCCCTCTCTCTTCTTCCTCTCTCTTCTTCCTCACTCTTCTCCTCTCTCTTCTTCCTCTCTCTTCTTCCTCTCTCTTCTTCCTCTCTCTTCTCCCTCTCTCTTCTTCCCTCTCTTCTTCCTCTCTCTTATTCCTCTCCCTTCTTCCTCTTTCTTCTCCCTCTCTCTTCCTCTCCTCTCTTCTTCCTCTCTCTTCTTCCTCTCTCTTCTCCCTCTCTCTTCTTCCTCTCTCTTCTCCCTCTCTCTTCTTCCTCTCTCTTCTTCCTCTCTCTTCCTCTTCTCTCTTCTTCCTCTCTCTTCTTCCTCTCTCTTCTTCCCCTCCCTTCTTCCCCTCTCTTCTTCCCCTCTCTTATTCCCCCCTCTTCCTCTTCTCTCTTCTTCCTCCCTCTTCTTCCTCTCTATTCTTCCTCTCTCTTCCCACTCTCTCTTCTTCCTCTCGCTTCTTCCTTTCTCTTCTTCCTCTCTCTTCTTCCACTCTCTTCTTCCTCTCTTCCCCTTCTCTCCTCTTCCCCTATCTTCTTCCTCTCCCTTCTTCCTCTCTCTTATTCCTTTCTCTTCCTCTTCTCTCTTATTCCCCTCTCCTCTTTCTTCTTCCTCTCTCTTCTTCCTCTCTCTTCCTTTACTCTCTTCTTCCTCACTCTTCTTCCTCTCTCTTCTTCCTCTCTCTTCTTCCTCTCTCTTATTCCACCCCCTTCCTCTTCTCTCTTTTACTCCCTCTTCTTCCTCTCTATTCTTCCCCTCTCTTCCCCCTCCTCTCTTCTTCCTCTCTCTTCTTCCTCTCTCTTCTTCCTCTCTCTTCTTCCTCTCTTCCCCTTCTCTCTTCTTCCCCTATCTTCTTCCTCTCTCTTTTCCTCTCTCTTATTCCTTTCTCTTCCTCTTCTCTCTATTCCCCTCTCCTCTTTCTTCTTCCTCTCTCTTCTTCCTCTCTCTTCTTTACTCTCTTCTTCCTCACTCTTCTTCCTCTCTCTTCTTCCTCTCACTTCTTCCTCTCTCTTATTCCTCTCCCTTCTTCCTCTTCTTCTCCCTCTCTCTTCCTCTCCTCTCTTCTTCCTCCCTCTTCTTCCTCTCTCTTCTTCCTCTCCCTTCCCATCTCTCTCCTTCCTCTCTCTTCCCCATTCTCTTCTTCCTCTCTCTTCTTCCCCTCTCTTCTTCCTCTCTCTTCTTCCTCTCTCTTCTTCCTCTCTCTTCTTCCTCTCTCTTCTTCCTCTCTCTTATTCCCCCCCCTTCCTCTTCTCTCTTCTTCCTCCCTCTTCTTCCTCTCTATTCTTCCTCTCTCTTCCCCCTCCTCTCTTCTTCCTCTCTCTTCTTCCTCTCTCTTCTTCCTCTCTCTTCTTCCTCTCTTCCCCTTCTCTCTTCTTCCCCTATCTTCTTCCTCTCTCTTCTTCCTCTCTCTTATTCCTTCTCTTCCTCTTCTCTCTTCTTCCCCTCTCCTCTTTCTTCTTCCTCTCTCTTCTTCCTCTCTCTTCTTTTACTCTCTTCTTCCTCTCTCTTCTTCCTCTCTCTTCTCCCTCTCTCTTCTTCCCCTCTATTCTTCCTCTCTCTTATCCTCTCCCTACTTCCGCTTTCTTCTCCCTCTCTCTTCCTCTCCTCTCTTCTTCCTCTCTCTTCGTCCTCTCTCTTCTCCCTCTCTCTTCTTCCTCTCTCTTCTCCCTCTCTCTTCTTCCTCTCTCTTCTTCCTCTCTCTTCCTCTTCTCTCTTCTTCCTCCCTCTTCTTCCTCTCTCTTCTTCCTCTCCCTTCCCCATCTCTCTCCTTCCTCTCTCTTCCCTTTCTCTCCTTCCTCCCTCTTCTTCCCCTCTCTTCTTCCTCTCTCTTCTTCCTCTCTCTTCTTCCTCTCTCTTCTTCCCTCCCTTCTTCCCCTCTCTTCTTCCCCTCTCTTATTCCCCCCTCTTCCTCTTCTCTCTTCTTCCTCCTCTTCTTCCTCTCTATTCTTCCTCTCTCTTCCCACTCTCTCTTCTTCCTCTCTCTTCTTCCTCTCTCTTCTTCCTCTCTCTTCTTCCTCTCTCTTCTTCCTCTCTCTTGCCCCATCTCTCTCCTTCCTCTCTCTTTCCCTTTCTCTTCTTCCTCTCTCTTCTTCCCCTCTCTTCTTCCTCTCTCTTCTTCCTCTCTCTTCTTCCTCTCTCAAATTCCCCCCCTTACTCTTCACTCTACTTCCTCCCTCTTCTTCCTCTCTATTCTTCCTCTCTCTTCCCCCTCCTCTCTTCTTCCTCTCTCTTCTTCCTCTCTTCCCCTTCTCTCTTCTTCCCCTATCTTCTTCCTCTCTCTTCTTCCTCTCTCTTATTCCTTTCTCTTCCTCTTCTCTCTTCCTCCCCTCTCATCTTCTTCTTCCTCTCTCTTCTTCCTCTCTCTTCCTCCTCTCTCTTCCCCATCTCTCTCCTTCCTCTCTCTTCCCCTTTCTCTTCTTCCTCTCTCTTCTTCCCCTCTCTTCTTCCTCTCTCTTCTCCTCTCTCTTCTTCCTCTCTCTTCTTCCTCTCTCTTCTTCCTCTCTCATATTCCCCTCCCTTACTCTTCTCTCTTCTTCCTCCCTCTTCTTCCTCTCTATTCTTCCTCTCTCCTCCCCCTCCTCTCTTCTTCCTCTCTCTTCTTCCTCTCTCTTCTTCCTCTCTCTTCGCCCTCTCTCGTCTTCCTCTCTCTTCTCCCTCTCTCTTCTTCCTCTCTCTTCTTCCTCTCTCTTCCTCTTCTATCTTCTTCCTCCCTCTTCGTCCTCTCTCTTCTTCCTATCCCTTCCCCATCTCTCTCCTCCCTCTCTCTACCCCTTTTCTCTCCTCCCTCTCTCTTCTTCCCCTCTCTTCTTCCTCTCTCTTCTTCCTCTCTCCTCTTCCTCTCTCTTCTTCCCCTCTCTTCTTCCCCTCCCTTATTCCCCCCTCTTCCCCTTCTCTCTTCTTCCTCTCTCTTCTTCCTCTC
Source organism: Strix aluco (assembly GCF_031877795.1). Lineage (NCBI taxonomy): Eukaryota > Metazoa > Chordata > Aves > Strigiformes > Strigidae > Strix > Strix aluco. The sequence continues at coordinate 14,430 of NW_027436632.1, forward strand.
TATTCTTCCTCTCTCTTCCCCCTCTCTCTTCTTCCTCTCTCTTCTTCCTTTCTCTTCTTCCTCTCTCTTCTTCCACTCTCTTCTTCCTCTCTTCCCCTTCTCTCCTCTTCCCCTATCTTCTTCCTCTCCCTTCTTCCTCTCTCTAATTCCTTTCTCTTCCTCTTCTCTCTTATTCCCCTCTCCTCTTTCTTCTTCCTCTCTCTTCTTCCTCTCTCTCTTTACTCTCTTCTTCCTCACTCTTCTTCCTCTCTCTTCTTCCTCTCTCTTCTTCCTCTCTCTTATTCCTCTCCCTTCTTCCTCTTTCTGCTCCCTCTCTCTTCCTCTCCTCTCTTCTTCCTCCCTCTTCTTCCTCTCTCTTCTTCCTCTCCCTTCCCCATCTCTCTCCTTCCTCTCTCTTCCCCTTTCTCTTCTTCCTCTCTCTTCTTCCCCTCTCTTCTTCCTCTCTCTTCTTCCTCTCTCTTCTTCCTCTCTCTTCTTCCTCTCTCTTCTTCCTCTCTCTTATTCCCCCATCGTTCCTCTTCTCTCTTCTTCCTCCCTCTTCATCCTCACTCTTCTCCTCTCTCTTCTTCCTCTCTCTTTCCTCTCTCTCTTCCTCTCTCTATTCCTTTCTCTTCCTCCTCTCTCTTCTTCCCCTCTCCTCTTCCTATCCCTTCTTCCTCCCTCTTCGTCCTCTTCTCTTCTTTAACTCTCTTCTTCCTTTCTCTTCTTCCTCTCACTTCTTCCTCTCTCTTCTTCCTCTCTCTTCTTCCTCTCTCTTATTCCTCTCTCTTCTTCCTCTCTCTTTCTCTTCTCTCTTCTTCCTCCCTCTTCTTCCTCTCTCTTCTTCCTCCCCCTTCCCCATCTCTCTCCTTCCTCTCTCTACCCCTTTTCTCTTCTTCCTCTCTCTCTGCCCTTCTCTTCTTCCTCTCTCTTCTTCCTCTCTCTTCTTCCTCTCTCTTCTTCCTCTCTCTTCTTCCTCTCTCTTATTCCACCCCCTTCCTCTTCTCTCTTTTTCCTCCCTCTTCTTCCTCTCTATTCTTCCTCTCTCTTCCCCCTCCTCTCTTCTTCCTCTCTCTTCTTCCTCTCTATTCTTCCTCTCTCTTCCCCCTCCTCTCTTCTTCCTCTCCCTTCTTCCTCTCTTCCCCTTCTCTCTTCTTCCCCTATCTTCTTCCTCTCTCTTCTTCCTCTCTCTTATTCCTCTCTCTTCTTCCTCTCTCTTATTCCTTTCTCTTCCTCCTCTCTCTTCTTCCCCTCTCCTCTTCCTATCCTTCTTCCTCCCTCTTCTTCCTCTCTCTTCTTTAACTCTCTTCTTCCTTTCTCTTCTTCCTCTCACTTCTTCCTCTCTCTTCTTCCTCCCTCTTCTTCCTCTCTCTTCTTCCTCCCCCTTCCCCATCTCTCTCCTTCCTCTCTCTACCCCTTTTCTCTTCGTCCTCTCTCTTCTTCCCTTCTCTCTTCCTCTCTCTTCTTCCCTCTCTTCTTCCTCTCTCATATTCCACCCCCTTCCTCTTCTCTCTTTTCCTCCCTCTTCTTCCTCTCTATTCTTCCTCTCTCTTCCCCCTCCTCTCTTCTTCCTCTCTCTTCTTCCTCTCTATTCTGCCCTCTCTCTTCCCCCTCCTCTCTTCTCCTCTCCCTTCTTCCTCTCTTCCCCTTCTCTCTTCTTCCCCGATCTTCTTCCTCTCTCTTCTTCCTCTCTCTTATTCCTTTCTCGTCCTCTTCTCTCTTCTTCCCCTTCTCATCATTCTTCTTCCTCTCTCTTCTTCCTCTCTCTTCTCCCACTATCTTCTTCCTCTCTCTTCTTCCTCTCTCTTCTCCCTCTCTCTTCTTCCCCTCTCTTCTTCCTCTCTCTTAGTCCTCTCCCTTCTTCCCCTTTCTTCTCCCTCTCTCTTCCTCTCCTCTCCTCTTCCTCTCTCTTCTTCCTCTCTCTTCTCCCTCTCTCTTCTCTCTCTTCTCCCTCTCTCTCGCCTCTCCCCTCCCCATCTCTCGTCCTTCCTCTCTCTTCCCCTTTCTCTCCTTCCTCTCTCTTCTTCCCCTCTCTTCTTCCTCTCTCTTCGTCCTCTCTTCTTCCTCTCCCTTCTTCCCCTCTCTTCTTCCCCTCTCAAATTCCCCCCTCTTCCTCTTCGCTCTTCTTCCACCCTCTTCTCCCTCTCTCTCCTTCCTCTCTCTTCCCCCTCTCTCTTCTTCCTCTCTCTTCTTCCTTTCTCTTCTTCCTCTCTCTCTTCCCCTCTCTTCTTCCTCTCTTCCCCTTCTCTCCTCTACCCCTCTCTTCTTCATCTCCTTGCTTCCTCTCTCGTATTCCTTTCTCTTCCTCTTCTCTCTTATTCCCCTCTCCTCTTTCTTCTTCCTCTCTCTTCTTCCTCGCTCTTCTCTTACTCTCTTCTTCCTCACTCTTCTTCCTCTCTCTTCTTCCTCACTCTTCTTCCTCTCTCTTCTTCCTCTCTCTTCTCCCTCTCTCTTCCCCATCTCTCTCCTTCCTCTCTCTTCCCCTTTTCTCTTCTTCCTCTCTCTTCTTCCCCTCTCTTCTTCCTCTCTCTTCTTCCTCTCTCTTCTTCCTCTCTCTTCTTCCTCTCTCTTCTTCCTCTCTCTTCCTCTTCTCTCTTCTTCCCCTCTCATCTTTCTTCTTCCTCTCTCTTCTTTCTCTCTCTTCTTTTACTCTCTTCTTCCTCTCTCTGTCATCCTCTCTCTTCTCCCTCTCTCTTCTTCCCCTCTCTTCTTCCCCTCTCTTATTCCTCTCCATTCTTCCTCTTCTTCTCCCTCTCGCGTCTTCCTCTCTCTTCTTCCTCTCTCTTCCTCTTCTCTCTTCTTCCTCCCTCTTCTTCCTCTCTCTTCTTCCTCTCCCTTCCCCATCTCTCTCCTTCCTCTCTCTTCCCCTTTTCTCTTCTTCCTCTCTCTTCTTCCCCTCTCTTCTTCCTCTCTCTTCTTCTCTCTCTGTCTTCCTCTCTCTTCTTCCCCTCTCTTCTTCCCCTCGCTTCTTCCCCTCTCTTATTCCCCCCTCTTCCTCCTCTCTCGTCTTCCTCCCTCTTCTTCCTCTCTTCTTCCTCTGCTCTTCTCTCGCGTCCCCTTCTCGCTTCTTCCCCTATCCTCTTACTCTCTCTTCGTCCTCTCTCTTCGTCCGCTCTCCTCTTCTACTCTCCTCTTCCTCTCTCTTCTTCCTCTCTCTTCTTCCTCTCTCTCCATCCTCTTTCTTCTCCCTCTCTCTTCCTCTCCTCTCTTCTTCCTCTCTCTTCTTCCTCTCTCTTCTTCCTCTCCTTCTTCCTCTCTCTTCTTCCTCTCTCTTATTCCTCTCTCTTCTTCCTCTCTCTTCTTCCTCTCTTCCTCCTCTCTCGTCTTCCTCTCTATTCTTCTTCGCTCTTCTCCTCTCTCTTTCCTCTTCTCTCTTCTTCCTCCCTCTTCTTCCTCTCTCTTCTCCCTCTCCCTTCCCCATCTCTCCCCTTCCTCTCTCTTCCCCTTTCTCTTCTTCCTCTCTCTTCTTCCCCTCTCTTCTTCCTCTCTCTTCTTCCTCTCGTCCTCTTCCTCTCTCTTATTCCACCCCCTTCCTCTTCTCTCTTTTTCCTCCCTCTTCTTCCTCTCTATTCTTCTTCCTCTCTCTTCCCCCTCTTCTCTTCTTCCTCTCTCTTCTTCCTCTCTCTTCTTCCTCTCTCGTCTTCCTCTCTTCCCCTTCTCTATTCTTCCCCTATCTTCTTCCTCTCTCTTCTTCCTCTCTCTTATTCCTTGCTCTTCCTCTTCTCTCTTCTTCCCCTCTCATCTTTCTTCTTCCTCTCTCTTCTTCCCTTCTCTTCTTTTACTCTCTTCTTCCTCTCTCTTCTTCCTCTCTCTTCTCCCTCTCTCTTCTTCCCCTCTCTTCTTCCTCTCTCTTATTCCTCTCCCTTCTTCCTCTTTCTTCTCCCTCTCTCTTCCTATCCTCTCTTCTTCCTCTCTCTTCTTCCTCTCTCTTCTCCCTCTCTCTTCTTCCTCTCTCTTCTCCCTCTCTCTTCTTCCTCTCTCTTCTTCCTCTCTCTTCCTCTTCTCTCTTCTTCCTCCCTCTTCTCCCTCTCTCTTCTTCCTCTCCCTCCCCATCTCTCTCCTTCCTCTCTCTTCCCCTTTCTCTCCTTCCTCTCTCTTATTCCCCTCTCTTCTTCCTCTCTCTTCTTCCTCTCTCTTCTCCTCTCTCTCTTCTTCCCCTCTCTTCTTCCCCTCTCTTCTTCCCCTCTCTTAGTCCCCCCTCTTCCTCCTCTCTCTTCTTCCTCCCTCTGCTTCCTCTCTCTTCTTCCTCTCTCTTCTTCCTCTCTTCCCTTCTCTCTTCTTCCCTATCCTCTTACTCTCTCTTCTTCCTCTCTCTTCTTCCTCTCTCTTCTTCCTCTCTCTCCATCCTCTTTCTTCTCCCTCTCTCTTCTCTCCTCTTCTCCTCTCTTCTCCCGCTCTCCACCCCTACTTATAGACACACACACCCCCCCCCCCCCTCGCTTCTTCCCCTCTCTGCTCACCCCCCCGCCATAGCTACACACAAACACCACACACAACCGACCACACAACACTACCACACTCAAACACCTCCCACACCAACACACACAACCTCCACACACAACCACCACTCACTACCACCACACACACCCACAACCCAAAACCACCACACACCAAAACCACACAACCACCACACACTACCACCACACACAACTCCACACTCAACCACACACACACCACATTACCACCTCTGTACCACCTCACAGATCCACTCACTCATACCACCTCTCTCATACACCTCACTCAACCACCTCACTCTCCACCTCACATATCCCCCACACACTCCACACACCCCTATCCTCTCTCATCACTCATCTCAATATCACATCCACCTCTCTCTTCTCCTCATACTACCTCTCACACCACTCCTCTCACATCCTCCACTCTCTCATCCACTCTCTACACCACACACATCCTCCTCTCTCATTCTCTCACTCTCCTCCTCTCACTTCTCCTCTCTTCACTATCCACTCACATTCTCCTCCCTCATCCTCCAATCTCATCCACCACACACTTCCTCCTCTCTTTCCTCCTCTCTCATTCTCCTCTCTCGTCCTCCACTCTCATCCTCCTCTCTACCCCTCCTCTCCTTTCCTCCTCTCTCTTCCTCCTCCCTCATCTCATTCCTCCTCTCTCCTCTTCTCTCCCTTCCACCTCTCTCTCCTCCTCTCTCTTCCTCCTCACTTTTCCACCACTCTCCTTTCCCTCTCTTCCTCCTCTCTCTTCCTCCTCTCTCTTCCTCCTCTCTCTTCCTCCTCTCCTCTTTTTCCTCTCTCTTCCTCCACTCTCTTCCTCCTCTGTCTGCCCCCTCTCTCCTCGTCCTTTGTATTCCACCTCTCTCTTCCTCGTCTCTCTTCCTCCTCTCTCTTCCTCCTCTCTTTTCCTCCTCTCTCTTCCTCTCCTCGCCCCTTTTCCTCTCTCTTCCTTTTCTCTCATTTCCTTTCTCTTCTCCTCTCTCTTCCTCCTCTGTCTTCCTCCTCTCTCCTGTCCCTCTCTCTTCCTCCTCTCTCCTCCTCCACTCTCTTCCTCCTCTCTCGTCTTCCTCTCTTCCTCCTCTCTCTTCCTCCTCTCTCTTCCACCTCTCTCTTCCTCCTCTCTCTTCCTCCTTCTCTTCCTCCTCTCTCTTCCTCCTCTCTCTTCCTCCTCTCTTCTCTTCCTCTCTCTTTCTCCTCCCTCTTCATTCTCTCTCTTCCTCCTCTCTCTTCCTCCTCTCTCTTCCTCGTCTCTACGCCTCTTCTCTCTTCCTCCTCTCTCTTCCTCCTCTCTCTACCTCTTCACTTTTCCTCCTCTCTCCTTTTCCTCTCTTCCTCCTCTCTCTTCCTCCTCTCTCTTCCTCCTCTGTCTTCCTCCTCTCTCTTCTTCCTCTGTTTTCCACCTCTCTGTTCCTCCTCTCTGTTCCTCCTCTCTGTTCCTCCTCTCTCTTCCTCCTCTCTCTTCCTCCTCTCTCTTCCTCCTCTCTTTTCCTCCTCTCTCTTCCTCCTCTCCCCTTTTCCTCTCTCTTCCTTCTCTCTCATTTTCCTTTCTCTTCCTCCTCTCTCTTCCTCCTCTGTCTTCCTCCTCTCTCCTCTTCCTCTCTCTTCCTCCTCTCTCTTCCTCCTCTCTCTTTCTCCTCCCTCTTCCTCCATTCTCTTCCACCTCTCTGTTCCTCCTCTCTTTTCCTCCTCTCTCTTTCTCCTCTCTCGTCATCCTCTCTCTTCCTCCTCTCTACCCTCCTCTCTCTTCCTCCTCTCTCTTCCTCCTCCCTCATCTCTTTCCTCCTCTCTCCTCTTCTCTCTCTTCCTCCTCTCTCTTCCTCCTCTCTCTTCCTCCTCTCTCTTCCTCCTCTCTCTTCCTCCTCTCTTTTCCTCCTCTCTCTTCCTCCTCTCCCCTTTTCCTCTCTCTTCCTTCTCTCTCATTTCCTCTCTCTTTCTCCTCTCTCTTCCTCCTCTCTCTTCCTCCTCTATCTTCCTCCTCTCTCTTCCTCCTCTATCTTCCTCCTCTCTACCGCTCCTCTCTCTTCCTCCTCTCTCTTCCTCCTCCCTCTTCTCTTTCCACCTCTCTCCTCTTCCTCTCCCTTCCACCTCTCTCTTCCTCCCGTCTCATCCTCCTCGCTTTTACTCTTCTCTCCTTTTCCTCTCTTCCTCCTCTCTTTTCCTCCTCTCTCTTCCTCCTCTCCCTTCCTCCTCTCTCTTCCTCCTCTCTCTTTTTCCTCTCTCTTCCTTCTCTCTCTTGCTCCTCTGTATTCCTCCTCTCTCCTCTTCCTCTTTTTCCAAATCTCTGTTCCTCCTCTCTGTTCCTCCTGTCTCTTCCTCCTCTCTCTTCCTCCTCTCTCTTCCTCCTCTCTTTTCCTCCTCTCTCTTCCTTCTCTCCCCTTTTCCTCTCTCTTCCTTCTCTCTCATTTTCTTTTCTCTTCCTCCTCTCTCTTTCTCCTCTCTCTTCCTCCTCTCTCTTTCTCCTCTCTCTTCCTCCTCTCTCTTCCTCTTCTCTTCTCTTCCTCTCTCTTTCTCCTCCCTGTTCCTCCTTTCTCTTCCACCTCTCTCTTCCTCCTCTCTTTTCCTCCTCTCTCTTTCTCCTCTCTCGTCCTCCTCTCTCTTCCTCCTCACTATTTCTCCTCTCTCTTCCTCCTCTCTCTCCTCCTCCATCATCTCTTTTCCTCCTCTCTCCTCTTCCTCTCCCTTCCACCTCTCTCTTCCTCCTCTCTCTTCCTCCTCACTTTCCTCCTCTCTCCTTTTCCTCTCTTCCTCCTGTCTCTTCCTCCTCTCTTCTTTTCCTCTCTCTTCCTCCACTCTCTTCCTCCTCTCTCTTCCTCCTCTCTTCTTTTTCCTCTCTCTTCCTCCACTCTCTTCCTCCTCTGTCTGCCCCCTCTCTCCTCTTCCTTTGTATCCACATCTCTCTTCCTCCTCTCTCTTCCTCCTCTCTCTTCCTCCTCTCCTTTCCTCCTCTCTCTTCCTCCTCTCCCCTTTTACTCTCTCTTCCTTCTCTCTCATTTTCTTTCTCTTCTCTTCCTCCTCTCTCTTCCTCCTCTGTCTTCCTCCTCTCTCTTCCTCCTATCTCTTCCTCCTCTCCCTTCCTCCTCTCTAACCCTCCTCTCTCTGCCTCCTCTTTCTTCCTCCTGTCACTTCCTCTTCTCTTTCCTCCTCTCTCTTCTTCCTCTCCCTTCCACCTCTCTCTTCCTCCTCTCTCTTCCACCTCTCTCTTCTCCTCTCTCTTCCTCCTCACTTTTCCTCCTCTCTCCTTTTCCTCTCTTCCTCCTGTCTCTTCCTCCTCTCTTCTTTTTCCTCTCTCTTCCTCCACTCTCTTCCTCCTCTCTCTTCCTCCTCTCTTCTTTTTCCTCTCTCTTCCTCCACTCTCTTCCTCCTCTGTCTGCCCCCTCTCTCCTCTTCCTTTGTATTCCACCTCTCTCTTCCTCCTCTCTCTTCCTCCTCTCTCTTCCTCCTCTCTCTTCCTCCTCTCTCTTCCTCCTCTCCTTTCCTCCTCTCTCTTCCTCCTCTCCCCTTTTACTCTCTCTTCCTTCTCTCTCATTTTCCTTTGTCTTCCTCCTCTCTCTTCCTCCTCTGTCTTCCTCCTCTCTCCTCTCCCTCTCTCTTCCTCCTCTCTCTTCCACCTCTCTCTTCCTCCTCTCTCTCCTCCTCTCTCTTCCTCCTATCTCTTCCTCCTCTCCCTTCCTCCTCTCTAACCCTCCTCTCTCTGCCTCCTCTTTCTTCCTCCTGTCACTTCCTCTTCTCTTTTCCTCCTCTCTCTTCTTCCTCTCCCTTCCACCTCTCTCTTCCTCCTCTCTCTTCCACCTCTCTCTTCCTCCTCTCTCTTCCTCCTCTATCTTCATCCTCTGTCTTCCTCCTCTCTCCTCTTCCTCAGTTTTCCACCTCTCTCTTCCTCCTCTCTCTTCCTCCTCCTCTCTCTTCCTCTCTCTCTTCCTCCTCTCTCTTCCTCCTCTCTTTTCCTCCTCTCTCTTCCTCCTCTCCCCTTTTCCTCTCTCTTCCTTCTCTCTCATTTTCCGTTCTCTTCCTCCTCTCTCTTCCTCCTCTGTCTTCCTCCTCTCTTCTCTTCCTCTCTCTTTCTCCTCCCTCTTCCTCCTTTCTCTTCCACCTCTCTCTTCCTCCTCTCTCTTCCTCCTCTCTCTTCCTCCTCTATCTTCCTCCTCTCTACCCCTCCTCTCTCTTCCTCCTCTCTCTTCCTCCTCCCTCTTCTCTTTTCCACCTCTCTCCTCTTCCTCTCCCTTCCAACTCTCTCTTCCTCCTGTCTCTTCCTCCTCACTTTTCCTCTTCTCTCCTTTTCCTCTCTTCCTCCTCTCTATTCCTCCTCTCTCTTCCTCCTCTCCCTTCCTCCTCTCTCTTCCTCCTCTCTCTTTTTCCTCTCTCTTCCTCCACTCTCTTCCTCCTCTCTCTTCCTCCTCTCTCCTGTTCCTCTGTTTTCCACCTGTCTGTTCCTCCTCTCTGTTCCTCCTCTCTCTTCCTCTTCTCTTCTTCCTCCTCTCTCTTCCTCCTCTCTTTTCCTCCTCTCTCTTTCTTCTCTCCCCTTTTACTCTCTCTTTCTTCTCTCTCATTTTCCTTTCACTTCCTCCTCTCTCTTCCTCCTCTGTCTTCCTCCTCACTCCTCTTCCTCTCTCTTCCTCCTCTCTCTTCCTCCTCTCTCTTTCTCCTCTCTATTCCTCCTCTCTCTTTCTCCTCTCTCTTCCTCCTCTCTCTTCCTCCTCTCTCTTCCTCCTCTCTTCTTTTTCTTCTCTCTTCCTCCACTCTCTTCCTCCTCTGTCTTCCTCCTCTCTCCTCTACCTTTCTTTTCCACATCTCTCTTCCTCCTCTCTCTTCCTCCTCTCTCTTCCTCCTCTCTCTTCCTCCTCTCTCTTCCTCCTCTCTTTCCTCCTCTCTCTTCCTCCTCTCCCCTTTTCCTCTCTCTTCCTTCTCTCTCATTTCCTCTCTCTTCTTCCTCTCTCTTCCTCCTCTCTCTTCCTCCTCCCTCATCTCTTTTCGTCCTCTCTCCTCTTCCTCTCCTTCCACCTCTCTCTTCCTCCTCTCTCTTCCTCCTCACTTTTCCTCCTCTCTCCTTTTCCTCTCTTCCTCCTCTCTCTTCCTCCTCTCTTCTTTTCCTCTCTCTTCCTCCACTCTCTTCCTCCTCTGTCTTCCTACTCTATCCTCTACCTTTTTTTTCCAAATCTCTCTTCCTCCTCTCTCTTCCTCCTCTCTCTTCCTCCTCTCTTTTCCTCCTCTCTCTTCCTCCTCTCCCCTTTTCCCTCTCTCTTCCTTCTCTCTCATTTTCCTCTCTCTTCCTCCTCTCTCTTCCTCCTCTCTCTTCCTCCTCTCTCTTCCTCCTCTCTCTTCCTCCTCTCTCTATTTCCTCTCTCTTCCTCCACTCTCTTCCTCCTCTGTCTTCCTCCTCTCTCCTCTTCCTCTGTTTTCCACCTCTCTGTTCCTCCTCTCTGTTCCTCCTTTCTGTTCCTCCTCTCTCTTCCTCCTCTCTCTTCCTCCTCTCTCTCTCCTCCTCTCTTTTCCTCCTCTTTCTTCCTTCTCTCCCCTTTCCTCTCTCTTCCTTCTCTCTCATTTCCTTTCTCTTCCTCCTCTCTCTTCCTCCTCTGTCTTCCTCCTCTCTCCTCTTCCTCTCTCTTCCTCCTCTCTCTTCCTCCTCTCTCTTTCTCCTCTCTCTTCCTCCTCTCTCTTTCTCCTCTCTCTTCCTCCTCTCTCTTCCTCCTCTCTTCTCTTCCTCTCTCTTTCTCCTCCCTCTTCCTACTTTCTCTTCCACCTCTCTCTTCCTCCACTCTTTTCCTCCTCTCTCTTTCTCCTCTCTCGTCCTCCTCTCTCTTCCTCCTCTCTACCCCTCCTCTCTCTTCCTCCTCTCTCTTCCTCCTCCCTCGTCTCTTTTCCTCCTCTCTCCTCTTCCTCTCCCTTCCACCTCTCTCTTCCTCCTCTCTCTTCCTCCTCACTTTTCCTCCTCTCTCCTTTTCCTCTCTTCCTCCTCTCTCTTCCTCCTCTCTCTTCCTCCTCTCTCTTCCTCCTCTCTTCTTTTTCCTCTCTCTTCCTCCACTCTCTTCCTCCTCTGTCTTCCTCCTCTCTCCTCTTCCTTTTTTTCCACCTCTCTCTTCCTCCTCTCTCTTCCTCCTCTCTCTTCCTCCTCTCTCTTCCTCCTCTCTCTTCCTCCTCTCTTTTCCTCCTCTCTCTTCCTCCTCTCCCATTTTCCTCTCTCTTCCTTCTCTCTCATTTTCCTTTCTCTTCCTCCTCTCTCTTCCTCCTCTGTCTTCCTCCTCTCTTCTCTTCCTCTCTCTTTCTCCTCCCTCTTCCTCCTTTCTCTTCCACCTCTCTCTTCCTCCTATCTCTTCCTCCTCTCTCTTCCTCCGCTATCTTCCTCCTCTCTACCCCTCCTCTCTCTTCCTCCTCTCTCTTCCTCCTCCCTCTTCTCTTTTCCACCTCTCTCCTCTTCCTCTCCCTTCCACCTCTCTCTTCCTCCTCTCTCTTCCTCCTCACTTTTCCTCCTCTCTCCTTTTCCTCTCTTCCTCCTCTCTCTTCCTCCTCTCTCTTCCTCCTCTCTCTTCCTCCTCTCTTCTTTTCCTCTCTTTTCCTCCACTCTCTTCCTCCTCTGTCTACCCCCTCTCTCCTCTTCCTTTGTATTCCACCTCTCTCTTCCTCCTCTCTCTTCCTCCTCTCTCTTCCTCCTCTATCTTCCTCCTCTCTACCCTTCCTCTCTCTTCCTCCTCTCTCTTCCTCCTCCCTCTTCTCTTTTCCACCTCTCTCCTCTTCCTCTCCCTTCCACCTCTCTCTTCCTCCTGTCTCTTCCTCCTCACTTTTCCTCTTCTCTCCTTTTCCTCTCTTCCTCCTCTCTATTCCTCCTCTCTCTTCCTCCTCTCCCTTCCTCCTCTCTCTTCCTCCTCTCTCTATTTCCTCTCTCTTCCTCCACTCTCTTCCTCCTCTGTCTTCCTCCTCTCTCCTCTTCCTCTGTTTTCCACCTCTCTGTTCCTCCTCTCTGTTCCTCCTTTCTGTTCCTCCTCTCTCTTCCTCCTCTCTCTGCCTCCTCTCTCCTCTTCCTCTCTCTTCCTCCTCTCTCTTCCTCTCTCTCTTTCTCCTCTCTCTTCCTCCTCTCTCTTTCTCCTCTCTCTTCCTCCTCTCTCTCCTCCTCTCTTCTCTTCCTCTCTCTTCTCCTCCCTCTTCCTCCTTTCTCTTCCACCTCTCTCTTCCTCCTCTCTTTTCCTCCTCTCTCTTTCTCCTCTCTCGTCCTCCTCTCTCTTCCTCCTCTCTCTTCCTCCTCTCTCTTCCTCCTCTATCTTCCTCCTCTCTCTTCTCCCTCTCTCTTTTTCCTCTCTCTTCTCCTCTCACTTCCTCCTCTCTCTTCCTTCTCTCTTCTTTTCCTCTCTCTTCCTCCACTCTCTTCCTCCTCTCTCCTCTACCTTTGTTTTCCACCTCTCTCTTCCTCCTCTCTCTTCCTCCTCTCTCTTCCTCCTCTCTCTTCCTCCTCTCTCTTCCTCCTCTCTTTTCCTCCTCTCTCTTCCTCCTCTCCCCTTTTCCTCTCTCTTCCTTCTCTCTCATTTTCCTTTCTCTTCCTCCTCTCTCTTCCTCCTCTGTCTTCCTCGTCTCTCCTCTTCCTCTCTCTTCCTCCTCTCTCTTCCTCCTCTCTCTTCCTCCTCTCTCTTTCTCCTCTCTCTTCCTCCTCTCTTTCTCCTCTCTCTTCCTCCTCTCTCTTCCTCCTCTCTTCTCTTCCTCTCCCTTTCTCCTCCCTCTTCCTTCTTTCTCTTCCACCTCTCTCTTCCTCCTCTCTCTTCCTCCTCTCTCTTCCTCCTCACTTTTCCTCCTCTCTTTTCCTCCTCTCTCTTCCTTCTCTCCCCTTTTCCTCTCTCTTCCTTCTCTCTCATTTTCCTTTCTCTTCCTCCTCTCTCTTCCTCCTCACTTTCCTCCTATCTCCTTTTCCTCTCTTCCTCCTCTCTCTTCCTCCTCTCTCTTCCTCCTCTCTCTTCCTCCTCTCTTATTTTTCCTCTCTCTTCCTCCACTCTCTTCCTCCTCTGTCTTCCTCCTCTCTCCTCTTCCTTTGTTTTCCACCTCTCTCTTCCTCCTCTCTCTTCCTCCTCTCTCATCCTCCTCTCTATTCCTCCTCTCTTTTCCTCCTCTCTCTTCCTCCTCTCTCCTCTTCCTCTCTCTTCCTCCTCTCTCTTCCTCCACTCTCTTCCTCCTCTCTCTTCCTCCTCTCTACCCCTCCTCTCTCTTCCTCCTCTCTCTTCATCCTCTCTTCTCTTCCTCTCTCTTTCTCCTCCCTCTTTCTCCTCACTTTTCCTCCTCTCTCCTTTTCCTCTCTTCCTCCTCTCTCTTCCTCCACTCTCTTCCTCCTCTCTCTTCCTCCTCTCTACCCCTCCTCTCTCTTCCTCCTCTCTCTTCCTCCTCTCTTCTCTTCCTCTCTCTTTCTCCTCCCTCTTTCTCCTCACTTTTCCTCCTCTCTCCTTTTCCTCTCTTCCTCCTCTCTCTTCCTCCTCTATATTCCTCCTCTCTCTTCCTCCTCTATCTTCCTCCTCTCTACCCCTCCTCTCTCTTCCTCCTCTCTCTTCCTCCTCCCTCTTCTCTTTTCCACCTCTCTCCTCTTCCTCTCCCTTCCACCTCTCTCTTCCTCCTGTCTCTTCCTCCTCACTTTTCCTCCTCTCTCCTTTTCCTCTCTTCCCCTCTCTCTTCCTCCTCTCTCTTCCTCCTCTCTCTTCCTGCTCTCTCTTTTTCCTCTCTCTTCCTCCACTCTCTTCCTCCTCTGTCTTCCTCCTCTCTCCTCTTCCTCTGTTTTCCACCTCTCTCTTCTACTCTCTCTTCCTCCTCTCTCTACCTCTTCTCTCTTCCTCCTCTCTCTTCCTCCTCTCTTTTCCTCCTCTCTCTTCCTCCAATCCCCTTTTCCTCTCTCTTCCTTCTCTCTCATTTCCTTTCTCTTCCTCCTCTCTCTTCCTAATCTGTCTTCCTTCTCTCTCCTCTTCCACTCTATTCCTCCTCTCTCTTCCTCCTCTCTCTTTCTCCTCTCTCTTCCTCCTCTCTCTTCCTCCTCTCTCTTCCTCCTCTCTCTTCCTCCTCTCTCTTCCTCCTCTCTTTTCCTCCTCTCTCTTCTCCTCTCCCCTTTTCCTCTCTCTTCCTTCTCTCTCATTTTCCTTTCTCTTCCTCCTCTCTCTTCACTCCTCTGTCTTCCTCGTCTCTCCTCTTCCTCTCTCTTCCTCCTCTCTCTTCCTCCTCTCTCTTCCTCCTCTCTCTTTCTCCTCTCTCTTCTCCTCTCTTCTTTCTCCTCTCTCTTCCTCCTCTCTCTTCCTCCTCTCTTCTCTTCCTCTCCCTTTCTCCTCCCTCTTCCTTCCTTCTCTTCCACCTCTCTCTTCCTCCTCTCTCTTCCTCCTCTCTCTTCCTCCTCACTTTTCCTCCTCTCTTTTCCTCCTCTCTCTTCCTTCTCTCCCCTTTTCCTCTCTCTTCCTTCTCTCTCATTTTCCTTTCTCTTCCTCCTCTCTCTTCCTCCTCTGTCTTCCTCCTCACTCCTCTTCCTCTCTCTTCCTCCTCTCTTCCTCCTCTCTTCTTTTTCCTCTCTCTTCCTCCACTCTCTTCCTCCTCTGTCTTCCTCCTCTCTCCTCTTCCTTTGTTTTCCACCTCTCTCTTCCTCCTCTCTCTTCCTCCTCTCTCTTCCTCCTCTCTCTTCCTCCTCTCTCTTCCTCCTCTCTTTTCCTCCTCTCTCTTCCTCCTCTCCCCTTTTCCTCTCTCTTCCTTCTCTCTCATTTTCCTTTCTCTTACTCCTCTCTCTTCCTCCTCTGTCTTCCTCCACTCTCCTCTTCCTCTCTCTTCCTCCTCTCTCTCCCTCCTCTCTCTTTCTCCTCTCTCTTCCTCCTCTCTCTTTCTCCTCTCTCTTCCTCCTCTCTCTTCCTCTCTCTTCTCTTCCTCTCTCTTTCTCCTCCCTCTTCCTCTTTCTCTTCCACCTCTCTCTTCCTCCTCTCTTTTCCTCCTCTCTCTTTCTCCTCTCCGTCCTCCTCTCTCGTCCTCCTCTCTACCCCTCCTCTCTCTTTTTCCTATCTTTTCCTCCTCCCTCATCTCTTTTCCTCCTCTCTCCTCTTCCTCTCCCTTCCACCTCTCTCTTCCTCCTCTCTCTTCCTCCTCACTTTTCCTCCTATCTCCTTTTCCTCTCTTCCTCCTCTCTCTTCCTCCTCTCTCTTCCTCCTCTCTCTTCCTCCTCTCTTATTTTTCCTCTCTCTTCCTCCACTCTCTTCCTCCTCTGTCTTCCTCCTCTCTCCTCTTCCTTTGTTTTCCACCTCTCTCTTCTCCTCTCTCTTCCTCCTCTCTCATCCTCCTCTCTATTCCTCCTCTCTTTTCCTCCTCTCTCTTCCTCCTCACTTTTCCTCCTCTCTCCTTTTCCTCTCTTCCTCCTCTCTCTTCCTCCTCTCTCTTCCTCCTCTCTCTTCCTCCTCTCTCTTCCTCCTCTCACTTTTTCCTCTCTCTTCCTCATCTCTCTTCCTCATCTCTCTTCCTCCTCTCTTTTCCTCCTCTCTCTTCCTCCTCTCTTTTCCTCCTCTCTCTTCCTCCTCTCTCTTCCTCCTCTCTTCCTCCTCTCTCTTCCTCCTCTCTCTTCCTCCTCTCTCTTCCTCCTCTGTCTTCCTCCTCTTTTCCTCCTCTCTCTTCCTCCTCTCTCTTCCTCCTCTCTCTTCCTCCTCTCTCTTCCTCCTCTCTCTTCCTCTTCTCTTTTCCTCCTCTCTCTTCCTCCTCTCTCTTCCTCCTCCCTCTTCCACCTCTTTCTCCTCTCGCATCCAACTCTCTCTTCCTCCTCTCTCTTCCTCCTCCCTCTTCCTCATCTCTCTTCCTCCTCTCTCTTCCTCCTCTCTTTTTCTCCTCTCTCTTCCTCCTCTCCCCTTTTCCTCTATCTTCCTTCTATCTCCTCTTCCTCTGTCTTCCACCTCTCTCTTCCTCCTCTCTCTTCCTTTTCTCTTTTCCTCCTCTCTCCTCTACCTCTCTCTTCCTCCTCTGTCTTCCTCCTCTCTCTTTCTCCTCTCTATTCCTCCTCTCTCTTCCTCCTCTCTTCTCTTCCTCTCTCTTTCTCCTCCCTCTTCCTCCTTTCTCTTCCACCTCTCTCTTCCTCCTCTCTCTTCCTCCTCTCTCTTCCTCCTCTCTAACCCTCCTTTCTCTTCCTGCTCTCTCTTCCTCCTCTCTCTTCCTCTTCTCTCTTCCTCCTCTCTTTCCTCTTCTCTTTTCCTATACTCTCCTCTTCCTCTCTCTTCCTCCTCTCTCTTCCTCCTCTCTCTTCCTCCTCTCTCTTCCTCCTCTCTCTTCCTCTTCTCTTTTCCTCCTCTCTCCTCTTCCTCTCTCTTCCTCCTCTCTCTTCCTCCACTCTCTTCCTCCTCTCTCTTCCTCCTCTCTACCCCTCCTCTCTCTTCCTCCTCTCTCTTCATCCTCTCTTCTCTTCCTCTCTCTTTCTCCTCCCTCTTTCTCCTCACTTTTCCTCCTCTCTCCTTTTCCTCTCTTCCTCCTCTCTCTTCCTCCACTCTCTTCCTCCTCTCTCTTCCTCCTCTCTACCCCTCCTCTCTCTTCCTCCTCTCTCTTCCTCCTCTCTTCTCTTCCTCTCTCTTTCTCCTCCCTCTTTCTCCTCACTTTTCCTCCTCTCTCCTTTTCCTCTCTTCCTCCTCTCTCTTCCTCCTCTATATTCCTCCTCTCTCTTCCTCCTCTATCTTCCTCCTCTCTACCCCTCCTCTCTCTTCCTCCTCTCTCTTCCTCCTCCCTCTTCTCTTTTCCACCTCTCTCCTCTTCCTCTCCCTTCCACCTCTCTCTTCCTCCTGTCTCTTCCTCCTCACTTTTCCTCCTCTCTCCTTTTCCTCTCTTCCCCCTCTCTCTTCCTCCTCTCTCTTCCTCCTCTCTCTTCCTGCTCTCTCTTTTTCCTCTCTCTTCCTCCACTCTCTTCCTCCTCTGTCTTCCTCCTCTCTCCTCTTCCTCTGTTTTTCCCACCTCTCTCTTCTACTCTCTCTTCCTCCTCTCTCTACCTCTTCTCTCTTCCTCCTCTCTCTTCCTCCTCTCTTTTCCTCCTCTCTCTTCCTCCAATCCCCTTTTCCTCTCTCTTCCTTCTCTCTCAATTTCCTTTCTCTTCCTCCTCTCTCTTCCTAATCTGTCTTCCTTCTCTCTCCTCTTCCACTCTATTCCTCCTCTCTCTTCCTCCTCTCTCTTTCTCCTCTCTCTTCCTCCTCTCTCTTCTCCTCTCTCTTCCTCCTCTCTCTTCCTCCTCTCTTTTCCTCCTCTCTCTTCCTCCTCTCCCCTTTTCCTCTCTCTTCCTTCTCTCTCATTTTCCTTTCTCTTCCTCCTCTCTCTTCCTCCTCTGTCTTCCTCGTCTCTCCTCTTCCTCTCTCTTCCTCCTCTCTCTTCCTCCTCTCTCTTCCTCCTCTCTCTTTCTCCTCTCTCTTCCTCCTCTCTCTTTCTCCTCTCTCTTCCTCCTCTCTCTTCCTCCTCTCTTCTCTTCCTCTCCCTTTCTCCTCCCTCTTCCTTCCTTCTCTTCCACCTCTCTCTTCCTCCTCTCTCTTCCTCCTCTCTCTTCCTCCTCACTTTTCCTCCTCTCTTTTCCTCCTCTCTCTTCCTTCTCTCCCCTTTTCCTCTCTCTTCCTTCTCTCTCATTTTCCTTTCTCTTCCTCCTCTCTCTTCCTCCTCTGTCTTCCTCCTCACTCCTCTTCCTCTCTCTTCCTCCTCTCTTCCTCCTCTCTTCTTTTTCCTCTCTCTTCCTCCACTCTCTTCCTCCTCTGTCTTCCTTCTCTCTCCTCTTCCTTTGTTTTCCACCTCTCTCTTCCTCCTCTCTCTTCCTCCTCTCTTTTCCTCCTCTCTCTTCCTCCTCTCCCCTTTTCCTCTCTCTTCCTTCTCTCTCATTTTCCTTTCTCTTACTCCTCTCTCTTCCTCCTCTGTCTTCCTCCACTCTCCTCTTCCTCTCTCTTCCTCCTCTCTCTCCCTCCTCTCTCTTTCTCCTCTCTCTTCCTCCTCTCTCTTTCTCCTCTCTCTTGCTCCTCTCTCTTCCTCCTCTCTTCTCTTCCTCTCTCTTTCTCCTCCCTCTTCCTCCTTTCTCTTCCACCTCTCTCTTCCTCCTCTCTTTTCCTCCTCTCTCTTTCTCCTCTCCGTCCTCCTCTCTCTTCCTCCTCTATATTCCTCCTCTCTCTTCCTCCTCTATCTTCCTCCTCTCTACCCCTCCTCTCTCTTCCTCCTCTCTCTTCCTCCTCCCTCTTCTCTTTTCCACCTCTCTCCTCTTCCTCTCCCTTCCACCTCTCTCTTCCTCCTGTCTCTTCCTCCTCACTTTTCCTCCTCTCTCCTTTTCCTCTCTTCCCCCTCTCTCTTCCTCCTCTCTCTTCCTCCTCTCTCTTCCTGCTCTCTCTTTTTCCTCTCTCTTCCTCCACTCTCTTCCTCCTCTGTCTTCCTCCTCTCTCCTCTTCCTCTGTTTTCCACCTCTCTCTTCTACTCTCTCTTCCTCCTCTCTCTACCTCTTCTCTCTTCCTCCTCTCTCTTCCTCCTCTCTTTTCCTCCTCTCTCTTCCTCCAATCCCCTTTTCCTCTCTCTTCCTTCTCTCTCAATTTCCTTTCTCTTCCTCCTCTCTCTTCCTAATCTGTCTTCCTTCTCTCTCCTCTTCCACTCTATTCCTCCTCTCTCTTCCTCCTCTCTCTTTCTCCTCTCTCTTCCTCCTCTCTCTTCCTCCTCTCTCTTCCTCCTCTCTCTTCCTCCTCTCTCTTCCTCCTCTCTTTTCCTCCTCTCTCTCCCTCCTCTCCCCTTTTCCTCTCTCTTCCTTCTCTCTCATTTTCCTTTCTCTTCCTCCTCTCTCTTCCTCCTCTGTCTTCCTCGTCTCTCCTCTTCCTCTCTCTTCCTCCTCTCTCTTCCTCCTCTCTCTTCCTCCTCTCTCTTTCTCCTCTCTCTTCCTCCTCTCTCTTTCTCCTCTCTCTTCCTCCTCTCTCTTCCTCCTCTCTTCTCTTCCTCTCCCTTTCTCCTCCCTCTTCCTTCCTTCTCTTCCACCTCTCTCTTCCTCCTCTCTCTTCCTCCTCTCTCTTCCTCCTCACTTTTCCTCCTCTCTTTTCCTCCTCTCTCTTCCTTCTCTCCCCTTTTCCTCTCTCTTCCTTCTCTCTCATTTTCCTTTCTCTTCCTCCTCTCTCTTCCTCCTCTGTCTTCCTCCTCACTCCTCTTCCTCTCTCTTCCTCCTCTCTTCCTCCTCTCTTCTTTTTCCTCTCTCTTCCTCCACTCTCTTCCTCCTCTGTCTTCCTCCTCTCTCCTCTTCCTTTGTTTTCCACCTCTCTCTTCCTCCTCTCTCTTCCTCCTCTCTCTTCCTCCTCTCTCTTCCTCCTCTCTCTTCCTCCTCTCTTTTCCTCCTCTCTCTTCCTCCTCTCCCCTTTTCCTCTCTCTTCCTTCTCTCTCATTTTCCTTTCTCTTACTCCTCTCTCTTCCTCCTCTGTCTTCCTCCACTCTCCTCTTCCTCTCTCTTCCTCCTCTCTCTTCCTCCTCTCTCTTCCTCCTCTCTTTTTCTCTTCTTTATTCCTCCTCTCTTCTCCTACTCTCTCTCTTCCTCCTCTCTATTCTTCTTCTCTTTTCCTCCTCTCTCTTCCTCCTGTCTCCTCCTCATCTCTCTTCCTCCTCTCTATTCCTCCACTCTCTTCATCCTCTCTCTTCCACCTCTCTGTTCCTCCTCTCTACTCTTCCTCTCTCTTCCTCCCCTCTCCTCTTCCTCTCTCTTCCTCCTCTCTCTTCCTCCTCTCTCTTCCTCCTCTCTTTTCCTCGTCTCTCCCATTCCTCTCTCCTCCTCCTCTCTCCTCCTCCTCTCTTCTTTTCCTCTTTGTTCCTCATCTCTCTTCTTCCTCTCTCCTCTTCCTCTCTCTTCCTCATCTCTCCTCCTCCTCTCTCCTCTTCTTCTCTCTTCCTCCTCTCTCTTTCTCCTCTCTCTTCCTCCTCTCTTTTCCCCCTCTCTCATCTTCCTCTCTCTTCCTCCTCTCTCTTCCTCCTATCTCCTCGTCCTCTCTCTTCCTCCTCTCTCTTCCTCCTCTCTATTCCTTCTCTCTCCTTTTCCTCTCTCTTCCTCCTTTCTCCTCTTCCTCTCTCTTCCTCCTCTCTCTTCCTCCTCTCTCTTCCTCATATCTCCTCCTGCTCTCTGTATTCCTCCTCTCTCTTCCTCCTCTCTCTTCATCCTCTCTCCTCTTCCTCTCTGTTCCTCCTCCCTTTTTCTCCTGTGTCTTCCTCCTCTTTCCTCTTCCTCTCTCTTCGTCCTCTCTCTTCCTCCGCGCTCTTACTCCTCTCTCTTCCTCCTCTCTCCTCTTCCTCTCTCTTCCTCCTCTCTCTTCCTCCTCTCTCTTCCTCCTGTCTTTTCCTCCTCTTTCCCATTCCTCTCTCTTCCTCCTCTCTCCTCCTCCTCTCTTCTTTTCCTCTTTCTTCCATATCTCTCTTCCTTCTCTCTCCTCTTCCCCTCTCTTCCTCCTCTCTCCTTCTCCTCTCTCCTCTTCCTCTCTCTTCCTCCTCTCTCTTCCTCCTCTCTCTTCCTACTCTCTCTTTCTCCTCTCCCCTCCTCCTCTCTCTTCCTCCTCTATCCTCCTCCTCTCTCTTCCTCCTCTCTCCTACTCCTCTCTATTCCTCCTCTCTCCTTTTCCTCTCTCTTCCTCCTCTATGCTCTTTTCTCTCTTCCTCCTCTCTCTTCCTCCTCTATCTTCCTCCTCTCTACCCCTCCTCTCTCCTCCTACAGTCTCTCTCCCTCCTCTCTCCTCTTCTCCTCTCTTCCTCCTCTCTTTTCCTCCTCTCTCCTCCTCCTCTCTCTGCCTCCTCTCTTTTCCTCCTCTCTCTTCCTCCTCTCATTTCCTCCTCTATCATCCTCCTCTCTCTTCCTCCACTCTCTTCCTCCTCTCTCTTCCTCTTTTCTCCTCTTCCTCACTCTTCATCCTCTCTCTTCCGCGTCTCTCCTCTTCCTCTCTCTTCCTCCTCTCTCTTCCTCCTCTCTCTTCCTCCTCTCTCTTCATCCTCTCTCCTCTTCCTCTCTGTTCCTCCTCCCTTTTTCTCCACTGTCTTCCTCCTCTTTCCTCTTCCTCTCTCTTCGTCCTCTCTCTTCGTCCTCTCTCTTCCTCCTCGCTCGTCCTCCTCTCTCTTCCTCCTCTCTCCTCTTACTCTCTCTTCCTCCTCTCTCTTCCTCATCTCTCTTCCTCCTCTCTTTTCCTCCTCTCTCCATTCCTCTGTCTTCCTCCTCTCTCCTCCTCCTCTCTTCTTTTCCTCTTTCTTCCTCATCTCTCTTCCTCCTCTTTCCTCTTCCTCTCTCTTCCTCCTATCTCTTTCTCCTCGCTCTTCCTCCTATCTCCTCGTCCTCTCTCTTCCTCCTCTCTCTTCCTCCTCTCTATTCCTCTTCTCTCTTCCTCCTCTCTTTTCCTCCTCTCTCCCATTCCTCTCTCTTCCTCCTCTCTCCTCCTCCTCTCTTCATTTCCTCTTTCTTCCTCATCTCTCTTCCTCCTCTCTCCTCTTCCTCTCTCTTCCTCCTCTCTCTTCCTATTCTTTTTTTCCTCCTCTCTCCTCCTCCTCTCTCTTCCTCCTCTCTCTTCCTCCTCTCTCATCCTCCTCTCATTTCCTCCTCTATCATCCTCCTCTCTCTTCCTCCACTCTCTTCCTCCTCTCTCTTCCTCCTTTCTCCTCTTCCTCACTCTTCATCCTCTCTCTTCCTCGTTTCTCCTCTTCCTATCTCTTCCTCCTCTCTTTTCCTCCTCTCTCTTCCTCCTCTCTCTTCCTCCTCTCTCTTCATCCTCTCTCTTCTTCCTCTCTGTTCCTCTTCCCTTTTTCTCCTCTGTCTTCCTCCTCTTTCCTCTTCCTCTCTCTTCCTCCTCTCTCTTCCTCCTCGCTCTTCCTCCTCTCTCTTCCTCCTCTCTCCTCTTCCTCTCTCTTCCTCCTCTCTCTTCCTCCTCTCTCTTCCTCCTCTCTTTTCCTCCTCTCTCCCATTCCTCTGTCTTCCTCCTCTCTCCTCCTCATCTCTTCTTTTCCTCTTTCTTCCTCATCTCTCCTCCTCCTCTCTCCTCTTTTCTCTCTTCCTCCTCTCTCTTCCTCCTCTCTCTTCCTCCTCTCTCTTCCTCCTCTCTCCTCCTCCACTCTCTCTCCCTCCTCTCTCCTCTTCGTCTCTCTTCCTCCTCTCTCCTCCTCCTCTCTTCTTTTCCTATTTCTTCCACATCTCTCTTCCTCCTCTCTCCTCTTCCTCTCTCTTTCTCATCTCTCCTTCTCTTCTCTCCTCTTCCTCTCTCTTCCTCCTCTCTCTTCCTCCTCGCTCTTCCTCCTCTCTTTTTCTCTTCTCTATTCCTCCTCTCTTCTCCTACTCTCTCTCTTCCTCCTCTCTCTTCTTCTTCTCTTTTCCTCCTCTCTCTTCCTCCTGTCTCCTCCTCATCTCTCTTCCTCCTCTCTATTCCTCCACTCTCTTCATCCTCTCTCTTCCACCTCTCTCTTCCTCCTCTCTCCTCTTCCTCTCTCTTCCTCCCCTCTCTTCCTCCTCTCTCTTCCTCCTCGCTCTTCCTCCTCTCTCTTCCTCCTCTCTCCTCTTCCTCTCTCTTCCTCCTCTCTCTTCCTCCTCTCTCTTCCTCCTCTCTTTTCCTCCTCTCTCCCATTCCTCTCTCCTCCTCCTCTCTCCTCCTCCTCTCTTCTTTTCCTCTTTGTTCCTCATCTCTCTTCTTCCTCTCTCCTCTTCCTCTCTCTTCCTCATCTCTCCTCCTCCTCTCTCCTCTTCTTCTCTCTTCCTCCTCTCTCTTTCTCCTCTCTCTTCCTCCTCTCTTTTCCCCCTCTCTCATCTTCCTCTCTCTTCCTCCTCTCTCTTCCTCCTATCTCCTCGTCCTCTCTCTTCCTCCTCTCTCTTCCTCCTCCCTATTCCTTCTCTCTCCTTTTCCTCTCTCTTCCTCCTTTCTCCTCTTCCTCTCTCTTCCTCCTCTCTTTTCCTCCTATTTTTCCTCACTCTTACTCCTCTCCCTTCCTCCTCTCTCTTCCTCCTCGCTCTTCCTCCTCTCTCCTCTACCTCTCTCTTCCTTCTCTCTTTTCCTCCTCTCTCTTGCTCCTCTCTCTTCCTCCTCTCTCTTCCTCTACTATTTTCTCGTCTCTCTTTCTCCTCTCTTTTCCTCCTCTCTACTTTTCCTCTCTCTTCCACCTCTCTCTTCCTCCTCTCTCCTCTTCCTCTCTCTTCCTCCTCTCTCCTCCTCCTCTCTGCTCTTCCTCTCTCTTCCTCCTCTCTCTTCCTCCTCTCTCTTTCTCCTCTCTCTTCTTCCTCTCTCTTCTTCCTCTCTCTTCCTCCTCTCTCCTCCTCCTCTCTCCTCTTCCTCTCTCTTCCTCCTCTCTCTTCCTATTCTCTTTTCCTCCTCTCTCCTCCTCCTCTCTCTTCCTCCTCTCTCTTCCTCCTCTCTCTTCCTCCTCTCATTTCCTCCTCTATCATCCTCCTCTCTCGTCCTCCACTCTCTTCCTCCTCTCTCTTCCTCCTTTCTCCTCTTCCTCACTCTTCATCCTCTCTCTTCCTCGTCTCTCCTCTTCCTCTCTCTTCCTCCTCTCTTTTCCTCCTCTCTCTTCCTCCTCTCTCTTCCTCCTTTCTCTTCATCCTCTCTCTTCTTCCTCTCTGTTCCTCCTCCCTTTTTCTCCTCTGTCTTCCTCCTCATTCCTCTTCCTCTCTCTTCCTCCTCTCTCTTCCTCCTCGCTCTTCCTCCTCTCTCTTCCTCCTCTCTCCTCTTCCTCTCTCTTCCTCCTCTCTCTTCCTCCTCTCTCTTCCTCCTCTCTTTTCCTCCTCTCTCCCATTCCTCTCTCTTCCTCCTCTCTCCTCCTCCTCTCTTCATTTCCTCTTTCTTCCTCATCTCTCTTCCTCCTCTCTCCTCTTCCTCTCTCTTCCTCCTCTCTCTTCCTATTCTTTTTTTCCTCCTCTCTCCTCCTCCTCTCTCTTCCTCCTCTCTCTTCCTCCTCTCTCTTCCTCCTCTCATTTCCTCCTCTATCATCCTCCTCTCTCTTCCTCCACTCTCTTCCTCCTCTCTCTTCCTCCTTTCTCCTCTTCCTCACTCTTCATCCTCTCTCTTCCTCGTCTCTCCTCTTCCTATCTCTTCCTCCTCTCTCTTCATCCTCTCTCTTCTTCCTCTCTGTTCCTCCTCCCTTTTTCTCCTCTGTCTTCCTCCTCTTTCCTCTTCCTCTCTCTTCCTCCTCTCTCTTCCTCCTCGTTCTTCCTCCTCTCTCTTCCTCCTCTCTCCTCTTCCTCTCTCTTCCTCCTCTCTCTTCCTCCTCTCTCTTCCTCCTCTCTTTTCCTCCTCTCTCCCATTCCTCTGTCTTCCTTCTCTCTCCTCCTCATCTCTTCTTTTCCTCTTTCTTCCTCATCTCTCCTCCTCCTCTCTCCTCTTTTCTCTCTTCCTCCTCTCTCTTCCTCCTCTCTCTTCCTCCTCTCTCTTCCTCCTCTCATTTCCTCCTCTATCATCCTCCTCTCTCTTCCTCCACTCTCTTCCTCCTCTCTCTTCCTCCTTTCTCCTCTTCCTCACTCTTCATCCTCTCTCTTCCTCATCTCTCTTCCTCCTCTCTCTTGCTCCTCTCTCTTCATCCTCTCTCTTCTTCCTCTCTGTTCCTCCTCCCTTTTTCTCCTCTGTCTTCCTCCTCTTTCCTCTTCCTCTCTCTTCCTCCTCTCTCTTCCTCCTCGTTCTTCCTCCTCTCTCTTCCTCCTCTCTCCTCTTCCTCTCTCTTCCTCCTCTCTCTTCCTCCTCTCTCTTCCTCCTCTCTTTTCCTCCTCTCTCCCATTCCTCTGTCTTCCTCCTCTCTCCTCCTCATCTCTTCTTTTCCTCTTTCTTCCTCATCTCTCCTCCTCCTCTCTCCTCTTTTCTCTATTCCTCCTCTCTCTTCCTCCTCTCTCTTCCTCCTCTCTCCTCCTCCACTCTCTCTCCCTCCTCTCTCCTCTTCGTCTCTCTTCCTCCTCTCTCCTCCTCCTCTCTTCTTTTCCTATTTCTTCCACATCTCTCTTCCTCCTCTCTCCTCTTCCTCTCTCTTTCTCATCTCTCCTTCTCTTCTCTCCTCTTCCTCTCTCTTCCTCCTCTCTCTTCCTCCTCTCTCTTCCTCCTCTCTTTTCTCTTCTCTATTCCTCCTCTCTTCTCCTACTCTCTCTCTTCCTCCTCTCTCTTCTTCTTCTCTTTTCCTCTTCTCTCTTCCTCCTGTCTCCTCCTCATCTCTCTTCCTCCTCTCTATTCCTCCACTCTCTTCATCCTCTCTCTTCCACCTCTCTCTTCCTCCTCTCTCCTCTTCCTCTCTCTTCCTCCCCTCTCTTCCTCCTCTCTCTTCCTTCTCGCTCTTCCTCCTCTCTCTTCCTCCTCTCTCCTCTTCCTCTCTCTTCCTCCTCTCTCTTCATCCTCTCTCTTCCTCCTCTCTTTTCCTCCTCTCTCCCATTCCTCTCTCCTCCTCCTCTCTCCTCCTCCTCTCTTCTTTTCCTCTTTGTTCCTCATCTCTCTTCTTCCTCTCTCCTCTTCCTCTCTCTTCCTCATCTCTCCTCCTCCTCTCTCCTCTTCTTCTCTCTTCCTCCTCTCTCTTTCTCCTCTCTCTTCCTCCTCTCTTTTCCCCCTCTCTCATCTTCCTCTCTCTTCCTCCTCTCTCTTCCTCCTATCTCCTCGTCCTCTCTCTTCCTCCTCTCTCTTCCTCCTCTCTATTCCTTCTCTCTCCTTTTCCTCTCTCTTCCTCCTTTCTCCTCTTCCTCTCTCTTCCTCCTCTCTTTTCCTCCTATTTTTCCTCACTCTTACTCCTCTCCCTTCCTCCTCTCTCTTCCTCCTCGCTCTTCCTCCTCTCTCCTCTACCTCTCTCTTCCTTCTCTCTTTTCCTCCTCTCTCTTCCACCTCTCTCCTCCTCCTCTCTCTTCCTCTACTATTTTCTCGTCTCTCTTTCTCCTCTCTTTTCCTCCTCTCTACTTTTCCTCTCTCTTCCTCCTCTCTCCTCCTCCTCTCTGCTCTTCCTCTCTCTTCCTCCTCTCTCTTCCTCCTCTCTCTTTCTCCTCTCTCTTCTTCCTCTCTCTTCTTCCTCTCTCTTCCTCCTCTCTCCTCCTCCTCTCTCCTCTTCCTCTCTCTTCCTCCTCTCTCTTCCTATTCTCTTTTCCTCCTCTCTCCTCCTCCTCTCTCTTCCTCCTCTCTCTTCCTCCTCTCTCTTCCTCCTCTCATTTCCTCCTCTATCATCCTCCTCTCTCGTCCTCCACTCTCTTCCTCCTCTCTCTTCCTCCTTTCTCCTCTTCCTCACTCTTCATCCTCTCTCTTCCTCGTCTCTCCTCTTCCTCTCTCTTCCTCCTCTCTTTTCCTCCTCTCTCTTCCTCCTCTCTCTTCCTCCTCTTTCTTCATCCTCTCTCTTCTTCCTCTCTGTTCCTCCTCCCTTTTTCTCCTCTGTCTTCCTCCTCTTTCCTCTTCCTCTCTCTTCCTCCTCTCTCTTCCTCCTCGCTCTTCCTCCTCTCTCTTCCTCCTCTCTCCTCTTCCTCTCTCTTCCTCCTCTCTCTTCCTCCTCTCTCTTCCTCCTCTCTTTTCCTCCTCTCTCCCATTCGTCTCTCTTCCTCCTCTCTCATCCTCCTCTCTTCATTTCCTCTTTCTTCCTCATCTCTCTTCCTCCTCTCTCCTCTTCCTCTCTCTTCCTCCTCTCTCTTCCTATTCTCTTTTCCTCCTCTCTCGTCCTCCTCTCTCTTCCTCCTCTCTCTTCCTCCTCTCTCTTCCTCCTCTCATTTCCTCCTCTATCATCCTCCTCTCTCTTCCTCCACTCTCTTCCTCCTCTCTCTTCCTCCTTTCTCCTCTTCCTCACTCTTCATCCTCTCTCTTCCTCGTCTCTCCTCTTCCTATCTCTTCCTCCTCTCTTTTCCTCTTCTCTCTTCCTCCTCTCTCTTCCTCCTCTCTCTTCATCCTCTCTCTTCTTCCTCTCTGTTCCTCCTCCCTTTTTCTCCTCTGTCTTCCTCCTCTTTCCTCTTCCTCTCTCTTCCTCCTCTCTCTTCCTCCTCGCTCTTCCTCCTCTCTCTTCCTCCTCTCTCTTCCTCCTCTCTCCTCCTCCTCTCTCCTACTCCTCTCTCTTACTCCTCTCTTTTCCTCCTCTCTACTTTTCCTCTCTCTTCCTCCTCTCTCCTCTTCCTCTCTCTTCCTCCACTCTCTTCCTCCTCTCTCTTCCTCCTCGTCTCTTTTCCTCCTCTCTCCTCCTCCTCTCCCTTCCTCCTCTCTCTTCCTCCTCTCTCTTTCTCCTCTCTCCTCCTCCTCTCTCTTACTCCTCTCTCTTACTCCTCTCTATTCCTCCTCTCTACCTTTCCTCTCTCTTCCTCATCACTCCTCTTCCTCTCTCTTCCTCCTCTCTCTTCCTCCTCTCTTTTCCTCCTCTTTCCTCTTCCTCTCTCTTCCTCCTCTCTCTTCCTCCTCTCTCCTCTTCCTCTCTCTTCCTCCTCTCTCCTCCTCCTTTCTCTTCCTCCTTTCTCCTCTTCCTCACTCTTCATCCTCTCTCTTCCTCCTCTCTCTTCCTCCTCTCTCTTCCTCCTCGCTCTTCCTCCTCTCTCCTCTGCCTCTCTCTTCCTCCTCTCTCTTCCTCCTTTCTCTTCCTCCTTTCTCCTCTTCCTCACTCTTCATCCTCTCTCTTCCTCCTCTCTCCTCTTCCTCTCTCTTCCTCCTCTCTTTTCCTCCTCTCTCCCATTCCTCTCTCTTCCTCCTCTCTCCTCCTCCTCTCTTCTTTTCCTCTTTCTTCCTCATCACTCTTCCTCATCTCTCTTCCTCCTCTCTCCTCTTCCTCTCTCTTCCTCCTCTCTCCTCCTCCTCTCTCCTCCTCCTCTCTCCTCCTCCTTTCTCTTCCTCCTCTCTTTTCCTCCTCTCTTTTCCTCCTCTCTCTTCCTCCTCTCTCTTCCTCCTCTCTCCTCTTCCTATCTCTTCCTCCTATCTCTTCCTCCTCTCTCTTCCTCCTCTCTCTTCCTCCTCTCTCTTCCTCTTCTCTTTTCCTCCACCTCTTCCTCCTCTCTCCTTTTTCTTTCTCTTCCTCCTCTCTCATTTTCCTCTCTCTTCTTCCTCTCTCTTCCTACTCTCTCCTCTTCCTCTCTCTTCCTCCTATCTCTTCCTCCTCGCTCTTCCTCCTATCTCCTCGTCCTCTCTCTTCCTCCTCTCTCTTCCTCCTCTCTCTTCCTCCTCTCTCTTCCTCCTCTCTTTTCCTCCTCTCTCCCATTCCTCTCTCTTCCTCCTCTCTCCTCCTCCTCTCTTCATTTCCTCTTTCTTCCTCATCTCTCTTCCTCCTCTCTCCTCTTCCTCTCTCTTCCTCCTCTCTCTTCCTATTCTTTTTTCCTCCTCTCTCCTCCTCCTCTCTCTTCCTCCTCTCTCTTCCTCCTCTCTCTTCCTCCTCTCATTTCCTCCTCTATCATCCTCCTCTGTCTTCCTCCACTCTCTTCCTCCTCTCTCTTCCTCCTTTCTCCTCTTCCTCACTCTTCATCCTCTCTCTTCCTCGTCTCTCCTCTTCCTATCTCTTCCTCCTCTCTCTTCATCCTCTCTCTTCTTCCTCTCTGTTCCTCCTCCCTTTTTCTCCTCTGTCTTCCTCCTCTTTCCTCTTCCTCTCTCTTCCTCCTCTCTCTTCCTCCTCGTTCTTCCTCCTCTCTCTTCCTCCTCTCTCCTCTTCCTCTCTCTTCCTCCTCTCTCTTCCTCCTCTCTCTTCCTCCTCTCTTTTCCTCCTCTCTCCCATTCCTCTGTCTTCCTTCTCTCTCCTCCTCATCTCTTCTTTTCCTCTTTCTTCCTCATCTCTCATCCTCCTCTCTCCTCTTTTCTCTCTTCCTCCTCTCTCTTCCTCCTCTCTCTTCCTCCTCTCTCTTCCTCCTCTCATTTCCTCCTCTATCATCCTCCTCTCTCTTCCTCCACTCTCTTCCTCCTCTCTCTTCCTCCTTTCTCCTCTTCCTCACTCTTCATCCTCTCTCTTCCTCATCTCTCTTCCTCCTCTCTCTTCCTCCTCTCTCTTCATCCTCTCTCTTCTTCCTCTCTGTTCCTCCTCCCTTTTTCTCCTCTGTCTTCCTCCTCTTTCCTCTTCCTCTCTCTTCCTCCTCTCTCTTCCTCCTCGTTCTTCCTCCTCTCTCTTCCTCCTCTCTCCTCTTCCTCTCTCTTCCTCCTCTCTCTTCCTCCTTTCTCTTCCTCCTCTCTTTTCCTCCTCTCTCCCATTCCTCTGTCTTCCTCCTCTCTCCTCCTCATCTCTTCTTTTCCTCTTTCTTCCTCATCTCTACTCCTCCTCTCTCCTCTTTTCTCTCTTTCTCCTCTCTCTTCCTCCTCTCTCTTCCTCCTCTCTCTTCCTCCTCTCTCCTCCTCCACTCTCTCTCCCTCCTCTCTCCTCTTCGTCTCTCTTCCTCCTCTCTCCTCCTCCTCTCTTCTTTTCCTATTTCTTCCACATCTCTCTTCCTCCTCTCTCCTCTTCCTCTCTCTTTCTCATCTCTCCTTCTCTTCTCTCCTCTTCCTCTCTCTTCCTCCTCTCTCTTCCTCCTCTCTCTTCCTCCTCTCTTTTTCTCTTCTCTATTCCTCCTCTCTTCTCCTACTCTCTCTCTTCCTCCTCTCTCTTCTTCTTCTCTTTTCCTCTTCTCTCTTCCTCCTGTCTCCTCCTCATCTCTCTTCCTCCTCTCTCTTCCTCCACTCTCTTCATCCTCTCTCTTCCACCTCTCTCTTCCTCCTCTCTCCTCTTCCTCTCTCTTCCTCCCCTCTCTTCCTCCTCTCTCTTCCTCCTCGCTCTTCCTCCTCTCTCTTCCTCCTCTCTCCTCTTCCTCTCTCTTCCTCCTCTCTCTTCCTCCTCTCTCTTCCTCCTCTCTTTTCCTCCTCTCTCCCATTCCTCTCTCCTCCTCCTCTCTCCTCCTCCTCTCTTCTTTTCCTCTTTGTTCCTCATCTCTCTTCTTCCTCTCTCCTCTTCCTCTCTCTTCCTCATCTCTCCTCCTCCTCTCTCCTCTTCTTCTCTCTTCCTCCTCTCTCTTTCTCCTCTCTCTTCCTCCTCTCTTTTCCCCCTCTCTCATCTTCCTCTCTCTTCCTCCTCTCTCTTCCTCCTATCTCCTCGTCCTCTCTCTTCCTCCTCTCTCTTCCTCCTCTCTATTCCTTCTCTCTCCTTTTCCTCTCTCTTCCTCCTTTCTCCTCTTCCTCTCTCTTCCTCCTCTCTTTTCCTCCTATTTTTCCTCACTCTTACTCCTCTCCCTTCCTCCTCTCTCTTCCTCCTCGCTCTTCCTCCTCTCTCCTCTACCTCTCTCTTCCTTCTCTCTTTTCCTCCTCTCTCTTCCACCTCTCTCCTCCTCCTCTCTCTTCCTCTACTATTTTCTCGTCTCTCTTTCTCCTCTCTTTTCCTCCTCTCTACTTTTCCTCTCTCTTCCACCTCTCTCTTCCTCCTCTCTCCTCTTCCTCTCTCTTCCTCCTCTCTCCTCCTCCTCTCTGCTCTTCCTCTCTCTTCCTCCTCTCTCTTCCTCCTCTCTCTTTCTCCTCTCTCTTCTTCCTCTCTCTTCTTCCTCTCTCTTCCTCCTCTCTCCTCCTCCTCTCTCCTCTTCCTCTCTCTTCCTCCTCTCTCTTCCTATTCTCTTTTCCTCCTCTCTCCTCCTCCTCTCTCTTCCTCCTCTCTCTTCCTCCTCTCTCTTCCTCCTCTCATTTCCTCCTCTATCATCCTCCTCTCTCGTCCTCCACTCTCTTCCTCCTCTCTCTTCCTCCATTCTCCTCTTCCTCGTGCCCCTGCGTCCTCCTTGCCCTCGCTCGTCTGCCGCCGCTCTTCGTCGCTGCTGTCCTGCGCTGCTTGCCACTCGTCCTCTCCCCCGCTCGTCTTGCCCGCTCGCGTCTGCCGCTCTCTGGCTTCTGCTCTCGGTCCTCGTCGCCTCCTCTCCGTCTCGCATCGCCCTCGCTCTGCCGTCTTCTCTCTGTCGTCCTCGCTCATGAGGCCGCCCACTGCCCCTCCCTCTGCGGCGTCGCTCTGCTTCCGCGCTCCTCCTCGTCCGCGTCGTTTGCGCTCTTGCGAGTCGGCTGCGCCGCGTCTGCCGCTCGCTTGCTTCCGCTCGCGGCTGCCGCGCGCTGTCGCCCGTCGCTCCCCTCGGCTCTCTGCCACCCCGACAGAGATACTCACACACCCCCCCCCCCCTGCGTCGGCGGCCCCGTCGCTCACCCCCCTCCAGTGCGTCCACACACCACATTACACTCTTCTCCTCTCTCTACCTCCTCTCTCATTCACCTCACTCTCACCTCCACACTCACCACCCCACTCACTCCCTCCTCTCTCCTCTACGTCCACTACCACCTCTCACCACCTACACCTCAACTTATCATACCCACTCACTCTACCTCCTCACACCTCTTCCACACACTACTCCTCACTCTACACATACCTCCACACCACACCTCTCACACATCCACCACTCACACCTCTACACCAACACACCTCCTCACTACACCACCTCACACTCAATCCACCTCTCTCTCTTCACCATCACAACTTCTCTCACTCCTCACCTTCCCTCCACTCTCAACCTCCTCTCTCTACCTCCACTCTCAACCTCCTCACTCTTCCACCACTCACTTCCTCCACTCTCCTCTTCCTCTCTCATTCCTCCCCTCTCTTCCTCTCTCTCTTCCATCCACGCTCTTCCTCCTCTCTCTTCCTCCTCTCACCTCTTCTCTCACTACCACCTCACTCTTCCTCCTCTCTCTTCCTCCTCTCTTTCCTCCTCTCACCCATTCCTCTCTCTCCTCCTCTCTCCTCCTCCTCTCTTCTTTCCTCTTTGTTCCTCATCTCTCATCTTCCTCTCTCCTCTTCCACTCTCTTCCTCCTCTCTCCTCCTCCTCTCTCCTCTTCTTCTCTCTTCCTCCTCTCTCTTCTCCTCTCTCTTCCTCCTCTCTTTTCCCCTCTCTCATCTTCCTCTCTCTTCCTCCTCTCTCTTCCTCCTATCTCCTCGTCCTCTCTCTCTCCTCTCTCTTCCTCCTCTCTATTCCTTCTCTCTCCTTTTCCTCTCTCTTCCTCCTTTCTCCTCTTCCTCTCTCTTCCTCCTCTCTTTCCTCCTATTTTCCTCACTCTTACTCCTCTCCCTTCCTCCTCTCTCTTCCTCCTCGCTCTTCCTCCTCTCTCCTCTACCTCTCTCTTCCTTCTCTCTTTTCCTCCTCTCTCTTCACCTCTCTCCTCCTCCTCTCTCTTCCTCTACTATTTTCTCGTCTCTCTTTCTCCTCTCTTTTCCTCCTCTCTACTTTTCCTCTCTCTTCCACCTCTCTCTTCCTCCTCTCTCCTCTTCCTCTCTCTTTCCTCCTCTCTCCTCCTCCTCTCTGCTCTTCCTCTCTCTTCCTCCTCTCTCTTCTCCTCTCTCTTTCTTCCTCTCTCTTCTTCCTCTCTCTTCTTCCTCTCTCTTCCTCCTCTCTCCTCCTCCTCTCTCCTCTTCCTCTCTCTTCTCCTCTCTCTTCCTATTCTCTTTTCCTCCTCTCTCCTCCTCCTCTCTCTTCCTCCTCTCTCTTCCTCCTCTCTCTTCCTCCTCTCATTTCCTCCTCTATCATCCTCCTCTCTCGTCCTCCACTCTCTTCCTCCTCTCTCTTCCTCCATTCTCCTCTTCCTCACTCTTCATCCTCTCTCTTCTCGTCTCTCCTCTTCCTCTCTCTTCCTCCTCTCTTTCCTCCTCTCTCTTCCTCCTCTCTCTTCCTCCTCTTTCTTCATCCTCTCTCTTCTTCCTCTCTGTTCTCCTCCCTTTTCTCCTCTGTCTTCCTCCTCATTCCTCTTCCTCTCTCTTCCTCCTCTCTCTTCCTCCTCGCTCTTCCTCCTCTCTCTTCCTCCTCTCTCCTCTTCCTCTCTCTTCCTCCTCTCTCTTCCTCCTCTCTCTTCCTCCTCTCTTTTCCTCTCTCTCCCATTCGTCTCTCTTCCTCCTCTCTCCTCCTCCTCTCTTCATTTCCTCTTTCTTCCTCATCTCTCTTCCTCCTCTCTCCTCTTCCTCTCTCTTCCTCCTCTCTCTTCCTATTCTCTTTCCTCCTCTCTCCTCCTCCTCTCTCTTCCTCCTCTCTCTTCCTCCTCTCTCTTCCTCCTCTCATTTCCTCCTCTATCATCCTCCTCTCTCTTCCTCCACTCTCTTCTCCTCTCTCTTCCTCCTTTCTCCTCTTCCTCACTCTTCATCCTCTCTCTTCCTCGTCTCTCCTCTTCCTATCTCTTCCTCCTCTCTTTTCCTCCTCTCTCTTCCTCCTCTCTCTTCCTCCTCTCTCTTCATCCTCTCTCTTCTTCCTCTCTGTTCCTCCTCCCTTTTTCTCCTCTGTCTTCCTCCTCTTTCCTCTTCCTCTCTCTTCCTCCTCTCTCTTCCTCCTCGCTCTTCCTCCTCTCTCTTCTCCTCTCTCTTCCTCCTCTCTCCTCCTCCTCTCTCTACTCCTCTCTCTTACTCCTCTCTTTTCCTCCTCTCTACTTTTCCTCTCTCTTCCTCCTCTCTCCTCTTCCTCTCTCTTCCTCCACTCTCTTCCTCCTCTCTCTTCCTCCTCGTCTCTTTTCCTCCTCTCTCCTCCTCCTCTCCCTTCCTCTCTCTCTTCCTCCTCTCTCTTCTCCTCTCTCCTCCTCCTCTCACTTACTCCTCTCTCTTACTCCTCTCTATTCCTCCTCTCTACCTTTCCTCTCTCTTCCTCATCACTCCTCTTCCTCTCTCTTCCTCCTCTCTCTTCCTCCTCTCTTTCCTCCTCTTTCTCTTCCTCTCTCTTCCTCCTCTCTCTTCCTCCTCTCTCCTCTTCCTCTCTCTTCCTCCTCTCTCCTTCTCCTTCTCTTCCTCCTTTCTCCTCTTCCTCACTCTTCATCCTCTCTCTTCCTCCTCTCTCTTCCTCCTCTCTCTTCCTCCTCGCTCTTCCTCCTCTCTCCTCTGCCTCTCTCTTCCTCCTCTCTCTTCCTCCTTTCTCTTCCTCCTTTCTCCTCTTCCTCACTCTTCATCCTCTCTCTTCCTCCTCTCTCCTCTTCCTCTCTCTTCCTCCTCTCTTTTCCTCCTCTCTCCATTCCTCTCTCTTCCTCCTCTCTCCTCCTCCTCTCTTCTTTTCCTCTTTCTTCCTCATCACTCTTCCTCATCTCTCTTCCTCCTCTCTTCCTCTTCCTCTCTCTTCCTCCTCTCTCCTCCTCCTCTCTCTCCTCCTCTCTCCTCCTCCTTTCTCTTCCTCCTCTCTTTTCCTCCTCTTTTCCTCCTCTCTCTTCCTCCTCTCTCTTCCTCCTCTCTCCTCTTCCTATCTCTTCCTCCTATCTCTTCCTCCTCTCTCTTCCTCTTCTCTCTTCCTCCTCTCTCTTCCTCTTCTCTTTTCCTCCACCTCTTCCTCCTCTCTCCTTTTTCTTTCTCTTCCTCCTCTCTCATTTTCCTCTCTCTTCTTCCTCTCTCTTCCTACTCTCTCCTCTTCCTCTCTCTTCCTCCTATCTCTTCCTCCTCGCTCTTCTCCTATCTCCTCGTCCTCTCTCTTCCTCCTCTCTCTTCCTCCTCTCTCTTCCTCCTCTCTCTTCCTCCTCTCTTTTCCTCCTCTCTCCATTCCTCTCTCTTCCTCCTCTCTCCTCCTCCTTTCTTCATTTCCTCTTTCTTCCTCATCTCTCTTCCTCCTCTCTCCTCTTCCTCTCTCTTCCTCCTCTCTCTTCCTATTCTTTTTTTCCTCCTCTCTCCTCCTCCTCTCTCTTCCTCCTCTCTCTTCCTCCTCTCTCTTCCTCCTCTCATTCCTCCTCTATCATCCTCCTCTCTCTTCCTCCACTCTCTTCCTCCTCTCTCTTCCTCTTTCTCCTCTTCCTCTCTTCATCCTCTCTCTTCCTCGTCTCTCCTCTTCCTATCTCTTCCTCCTCTCTCTTCATCCTCTCTCTTCTTCCTCTCTGTTCCTCCTCCCTTTTTCTCCTCTGTCTTCCTCCTCTTTCCTCTTCCTCTCTCTTCTCCTCTCTCTTCCTCCTCGTTCTTCCTCCTCTCTCTTCCTCCTCTCTCCTCTTCCTCTCTCTTCCTCCTCTCTCTTCCTCCTCTCTCTTCCTCCTCTCTTTTCCTCCTCTCTCCCATTCCTCTGTCTTCCTTCTCTCTCCTCCTCATCTCTTCTTTTCCTCTTTCTTCCTCATCTCTCCTCCTCCTCTCTCCTCTTTTCTCTCTTCCTCCTCTCTCTTCCTCCTCTCTCTTCCTCCTCTCTCTTCCTCCTCTCATTCCTCCTCTATCATCCTCCTCTCTCTTCCTCCACTCTCTTCCTCCTCTCTCTTCCTCCTTTCTCCTCTTCCTCACTCTTCATCCTCTCTCTTCTCGTCTCTCCTCTTCCTATCTCTTCTCCTCTCTCTTCATCCTCTCTCTTCTTCCTCTCTGTTCCTCCTCCTTTTTCTCCTCTGTCTTCCTCTTCTTTCCTCTTCCTCTCTCTTCCTCCTCTCTCTTCCTCCTCGTTCTTCCTCCTCTCTCTTCCTCCTCTCTCTTCTTCCTCACTCTTCCTCCTCTCTCTTCCTCCTCTCTCTTCCTCCTCTCTTTTCCTCCTCTCTCCATTCCTCTGTCTTCCTCCTCTCTCCTCCTCATCTCTTCTTTTCCTCTTTCTTCCTCATCTCCCCTCCTCCTCTCTCCTCTTTTCTCTCTTCCTCCTCTCTCTTCTCCTCTCTCTTCCTCCTCTCTCTTCCTCCTCTCTTTTCCTCCTCTCTCCCATTCCTCTGTCTTCCTTCTCTCTCCTCCTCATCTCTTCTTTTCCTCTTTCTTCCTCATCTCTCCTCCTCCTCTCTCCTCTTTTCTCTCTTCCTCCTCTCTCTTCCTCCTCTCTCTTCTCCTCTCTCTTCCTCCTCTCATTTCTCCTCTATCATCCTCCTCTCTCTTCCTCCACTCTCTTCCTCCTCTCTCTTCCTCCTTTCTCCTCTTCCTCACTCTTCATCCTCTCTCTTCCTCATCTCTCTTCCTCCTCTCTCTTCTCCTCTCTCTTCATCCTCTCTCTTCTTCCTCTCTGTTCCTCCTCCTTTTCTCCTCTGTCTTCCTCCTCTTTCCTCTTCCTCTCTCTTCTCCTCTCTCTTCCTCCTCGTTCTTCCTCCTCTCTCTTCCTCTCTCTCCTCTTCCTCTCTCTTCCTCCTCTCTCTTCCTCCTCTCTCTTCCTCCTCTCTTTTCCTCCTCTCTCCATTCCTCTGTCTTCCTCCTCTCTCTCCTCATCTCTTCTTTCCTCTTCTTCCTCATCTCTCCTCCTCCTCTCTCCTCTTTCTCTCTTCCTCCTCTCTCTTCCTCCTCTCTCTTCCTCCTCTCTCTTCCTCCTCTCTCCTCCTCCACTCTCTCTCCCTCCTCTCTCCTCTTCTTCTCTCTTCCTCCTCTCTCCTCCTCCTCTCTTCTTTTCCTATTTCTTCCACATCTCTCTTCCTCCTCTCTCCTCTTCCTCTCTCTTTCACATCTCTCCTTCTCTTCTCTCCTCTTCCTCTCTCTTCCTCCTCTCTCTTCCTCCTCTCTCTTCCTCTCTCTTTTCTCTTCTCTATTCTCCTCTCTTCTCCTTCTCTCTCTCTTCCTCCTCTCTCTTCTTCTTCTCTTTTCCTCTTCTCTCTTCCTCTGTCCCTCCTCATCTCTCTTCCTCCTCTCTATTCCTCCACTCTCTTCATCCTCTCTCTTCCACCTCTCTCTTCCTCCTCTCTCCTCTTCCTCTCTCTTCCTCCCTCTCTTCTCCTCTCTCTTCCTCCTCGCTCTTCCTCCTCTCTCTTCCTCCTCTCTCCTCTTCCTCTCTCTTCCTCCTCTCTCTTCCTCCTCTCTCTTCCTCCTCTCTTTCCTCCTCTCTCCCATTCCTCTCTCCTCCTCCTATCTCCTCCTCCTCTCTTCTTTCCTCTTTGTTCCTCATCTCTCTTCTTCCTCTCTCCTTTCCTCTCTCTTCCTCATCTCTCCTCCTCCTCTCTCCTCTTCTTCTCTCTTCCTCCTCTCTCTGTCTCCTCTCTTCCTCCTCTCTTTTCCCCCTCTCTCATCTTCCTCTCTCTTCCTCCTCCCTCTTCCTCCTATCTCCTCGTCCTCTCTCTTCCTCTCTCTCTTCCTCCTCTCTATTCCTTCTCTCTCCTTTTCCTCTCTCTTCCTCCTTTCTCCTCTTCCTCTCTTCCTCCTCTCTTTTCCTCCTATTTTCCTCACTCTTACTCCTCTCCCTTCTCCTCTCTCTTCCTCCTCGCTCTTCTCCTCTCTCCTCTACCTCTCTCTTCTTCTCTCTTTCCTCCTCTCTCTTGCTCCTCTCTCTTCCTCCTCTCTCTTCCTCTACTATTTTCTCGTCTCTCTTTCTCCTCTCTTTCCTCCTCTCTACTTTTCCTCTCTCTTCCTCCTCTCTCTTCCTCCTCTCTCCTCTTCCTCTCTCTTCCTCCTCTCTCCTCCTCCTCTCTGCTCTTCCTCTCTCTTCCTCCTCTCTCTTCTCCTCTCTCTTTCTCCTCTCTCTTCTTCCTCTCTCTTCCTCCTCTCTCTTCCTCCTCTCTCTTCCTCCTCTCTATTCCTCCTCTCTCATCTTCCTCTCTCTTCCCTCTCTCCTCCTGCTCTTTCCTCTTCATCTCTCTTCCTCCTCTCTCCTCCTACTCTCTCTATTCTCCTCTCACTTCTTCATCTCTTTCCTCCTCTCTCTTCCTCCTCTCTTTTCCTCCTCACTCCTCTTCCTGTCTCTTCCTCCTCTCTCTTCCTCCTCTCTCCTCCTCCTCTCACTTCCTCCTCACTCTTACTCCTCTCTATTCCTCCTCTCTCCTTTTCCTCTCTCTTCCTCCTCTCTCCTCTTTCTCTCTTCCTCCTCTCTCTTCCTCCTCTCTCTTCCTCCTCTCTCTTCTCCTCTCTCCTCTACACTCTCTCTCCCTTCACTCTCCTCTTCCTCTCTCTTCCTCCTCTCTCTTCATCCTCTCTCCTCTTCCTCTCTCTTCCTCCTCTCTCTTCCTCCTCTCTCTTCTCCTCTCTTTCCTCCTCTCTCCTCCTCCTCTCTCTTCCTCCTCTCTCTTCCTCCTCTCTCTTCCTCTCTCATTTCTCCTCTATCATCCTCCTCTCTCTTCCTCACTCTCTTCCTCTCTCTCCTCCTCCTCTCTCCTCTTCCTCCTCTCTCTTCCTCTCTCTCTTCCTCCTCTCTTTCCTCCTCTCTCATCCTCCTCTCTCTTCCTCCTCTCTCTTCTCATATCTCCTCCTGCTCTCTGTATTCCTCCTCTCTCTTTCTCCTCTCTCTTCCTCCTCTCTTTTCTTCTCTCTCTCCTCCTCTCTCTTCTCCTCTCTCGTCCTCCTCTCTATTCTCCTCTCTCATCTTCCTCTCCTTCCTCCTCTCTCTCCTCCTCTCTCTCTTCCTCTCTCTTCCTCATCTATACTCCTACTCTCTCTATTCCTCCTCTCTCTTCTTCCTCTCTTTTCCTCCTCTCTCTTCCTCCTCTCTTTCCTCCTCTCTCCTCTTCGTCTCTCTTCCTCCTCTATCTTCCTCCTCTCTCTTCCTCCTCTCTCCTCCTACACTCTCTCTCCCTCCTCTCTCCTCCTCCTCTCTCCTCTTTTCTCTCTTCTCCTCTCTCTTCCTCCTCTCTCTTCCTCCTCTCTCTTCCTCCTCTGTTTCCTCCTCTCTCCCATTCCTCTCTCTTCCTCCTCTCTCCTCCTCCTCTCTTCTTTTCCTACTTCTTCCACATATCTCTTCCTCCTCTCTCCTCTTCCTCTCTCTTTCTCATCTCTCCTTCTCTTCTCTCTCTTCCTCTCTCTTCCTCCTCTCTCTTCCTCCTCTCTCTTCCTCCTCTCTTTTTCTCTTCTCTCTTCTCCTCTCTCCTCCTACTCTCTCTCTTCTCCTCTCTCTTCCTCTTCTATTTTCCTCCTCTCTCTTCCTCCTTTCTCCTCCTCTCTCTCTTCCTCCTCTCTATTCTTCCACTCTCTTCCTCCTCTCTCTTCCTCCTCTGTCTTCCTCCTCTCTCCTCTTCCTCTCTCTTCATCCTCTCTCCTCTTCCTCTCTCTTCCTCCTCTCTCTTCCTCCTCTCTCTTCCTCTTCCTTTTCCTCCTCTCTCCATTCCTCTCTCTTCCTCCTCTCTACTCCTCCTCCCTTCTTTTCCTCTCTCTTCCTCATCTCTCCTCCTCCTCTCTCCTCTTCTTCTCTCTTCCTCCTCTCTCTTCCTCCTCTCTTTTCCCCTCTCTCATCTTCCTCTCTCTTCCTCTCTCTCTTCCTCCTATCTCTTCCTCCTCTCTCTTCCTCCTCTCTATTCCTTCTCTCTCCTTTTCCTCTCTCTTCCTCCTTTCTCCTCTTCCTCTCTCTTCCTCCTCTCTTTCTCCTATTTTCCTCACTCTTACTCCTCTCCTTCTCCTCTCTCTTTCTCCTCGCTCTTCCTCCTCTCTCCTCTACCTCTCTCTTCCTTCTCTCTTTCCTCCTCTCTCTTCCTCCTCTCTCTTCCTCCTCTCTCTTCTCCTCTCTCTTCCTCTACTATTTTCTCGTCTCTCTTTCTCCTCTCTTTCCTCCTCTCTACTTTTCCTCTCTCTTCCTCCTCTCTCTTCCTCCTCTCCCCTCTTCCTCTCTCTTCCTCCTCTCTCCTCCTCCTCTCTGCTCTTCCTCTTTCTTCCTCCTCTCTCTTCCTCCTCTCTCTTTCTCCTCTCTCTTCTTCCTCTCTCTTCCTCCTCTCTCTTCCTCCTCTCTCTTCCTCCTCTCTATTCCTCCTCTCTCATCTTCCTCTCTCTTCCTCCTCTCTCCTCCTGCTCTTCCTCTTCATCTCTTCCTCCTCTCTCCTCTACTCTCTCTATTCCTCCTCTCACTTCTTCATCTCTTTCCTCCTCTCTCTTCCTCCTCTCTTTCCTCCTCACTCCTCTTCCTGTCTCTTCCTCCTCTCTCTTCCTCCTCTCTCCTCCTCCTCTCACTTCCTCCTCACTCTTACTCCTCTCTATTCCTCCTCTCTCCTTTTCCTCTCTCTTCCTCCTCTCTCCTCTTTTCTCTCTTCCTCCTCTCTCTTCCTCCTCTCTCTTCCTCCTCTCTCTTCCTCCTCTCTCCTCCTACAATCTCTCTCCTTCACTCTCCTCTTCCTCTCTCTTCCTCCTCTCTCTTCATCCTCTCTCCTCTTCCTCTCTCTTCCTCCTCTCTCTTCCTCCTCTCTCTTCCTCCTCTCTTTTCCTCCTCTCTCTTCTTCCTCTCTCTTCCTCCTCTCTCTTCCTCCTCTCTCTTCTCCTCTCTATTCCTCCTCTCTCATCTTCCTCTCTCTTCCTCCTCTCTCCTCTGCTCTTTCCTCTTCATCTCTCTTCCTCCTCTCTCCTCCTACTCTCTCTATTCCTCCTCTCACTTCTTCATCTCTTTCCTCCTCTCTCTTCCTCCTCTCTTTTCCCTCCTCACTCCTCTTCCTGTCTCTTCCTCCTCTCTCTTCCTCCTCTCTCCTCCTCCTCTCTGATCTTCCTCTCTCTTCCTCCTCTCTCTTCCTCCTCTCTCTTCCTCCTCTCTCCTCTTCCTCTCTCTTCCTCCTCTCTCTTCCTCCTCTCTCTTCCTCCTCTCTTTCCTCCTCTCTCCTCCTCCTCTCTCTTCCTCCTCTCTCTTCCTCCTCTCTCTTCCTCCTCTCATTTCCTCCTCTATCATCCTCCTCTCTCTTCCTCCACTCTCTTCCTCCTCTCTTTTCCTCCATCTCCTCTTCCTCACTCTTCATCCGCTCTCTTCCTCCTCTCTCCTCTTCTCTCTCTTCCTCCTCTCTCTTCCTCCTCTCTCTTCCACCTCTCTCTTCCTTCTCTCTCTTCATCCTCTCTCCTCTTCCTCTCTCTTCCTCCGCCCTTTCTCATCTCTCTTCCTCCTCTTTCCTCTTCCTCTCTCTTCCTCCTCTCTCTTCCTCCTCGCTCTTCCTCCTCTCTCCTCTTCCTCTCTCTTCCTCCTCTCTCTTCCTCCTCTCTTTTCCTCCTGTCTCGTCTTCCTCTCTCTTCCTCCTCTCTCTTCCTCCTCTCTCCTCCTACACTCTCTCTCCCTCCTCTCTCCTCCTCCTCTCTCCTCTTTTCTATCTTCCTCCTCTCTCTTCCTCCTCTCTTCTCTTCCTCTCTCTTCCTCCTCTCTCTTCCTCCTCTCTCTTCCTCCTCGCTCTTCCTCCTCTCTCTTCCTCCTCTCTTCTCTTCCTCTCTCTTCCTCCTCTGTCTTCCTCCTCTCTCTTCCTCCTCACTTTTCCTCCTCTCTCCCATTCCTCTCTCTTCCTCCTCTCTCCTCCTCCTCTCTTCTTTTCCTCTTTCTTCCTCATCTCTCTTCTTCCTCTCTCCTCTTCCTCTCTCTTCCTCATCTCTCCTCCTCCTCTCTCCTCTTCTTCTCTCTTCCTCCTCTCTCTTCCTCCTCTCTCTTCCTCCTCTCTTTTCCCCCTCTCTCATCTTCCTCTCTCTTCCTCCCCTCTCTTCCTCCTATCTCCTCGTCCTCTCTCTTCCTCCTCTCTCTTCCTCCTCTCTATTCCTTCTCTCTCCTTTTCCTCTCTCTTCCTCCTTTCTCCTCTTCCTCTCTCTTCCTCTCTCTTTTCCTCCTATTTTTCCTCACTCTTACTCCTCTCCCTTCCTCCTCTCTCTTCCTCCTCTCTATTCCTCCTCTCTCCTCTACCTCTCTCTTCCTTCTCTCTTTTCCTCCTCTCTCTTCCTCCTCTCTCTTCCTCCTCTCTCTTCCTCTACTATTTTCCTCCTCTCTCTTTCTCCTCTCTCTTCCTCCTCTCTACTTTTCCTCTCTCTTCCTCCTCTCTCTTCCTCCTCTCTCCTCTTCCTCCTCCTTCCTCCTCTCTCCTCCTCCTCTCTGCTCTTCCTCTCTCTTCCTCCTCTCTCTTCCTCCTCTCTCTTTCTCCTCTCTCTTCTTCCTCTCTCTTCCTCCTCTCTCTTCCTCCTCTCTCTTCCTCCTCTCTATTCCTCCTCTCTCATCTTCCTCTCTCTTCCTCCTCTCTCCTCCTGCTCTCTCCTCTTCCTCTCTCTTCCTCCTCTCTCCTCCTACTCTCTCTATTCCTCCTCTCACTTCTTCCTCTCTTTTCCTCCTCTCTCTTCCTCTTCTCTTTTCCTCCTCACTCCTCTTCCTGTCTCTTCCTCCTCTCTCTTCCTCCTCTCTCCTCCTCCTCTCTCTTCCTCCTCTCTCCTCTTTTCTCTCTTCCTCCTCTCTCTTCCTCCTCTCTCTTCCTCCTCTCTCTTCCTCCTCTCTCCTCCTACACTCTCTCTCCCTTCTCTCTCCTCTTCCTCTCTCTTCCTCCTCTCTCTTCCTCCTCTCTCCTCTTCCTCTCTCTTCCTCCTCTCTCTTCCTCCTCTCTCTTCCTCCTCTCTTTTCCTCCTCTCTCTTCCTCCTCTCTCTTCCTCCTCTCTCTTCCTCCTCTCTCTTCCTCCTCTCTCCTCTTACACTCTGTCTCCCTCCTCTCTCCTCCTCCTCTCTCCTCTTTTCTCTCTTCCTCCTCTCTCTTCCTCCTCTCTCTTCCTCCTCTCTCCCCCTATACTCTCTCTCCCTCCTCTCTCCTCTTCGTCTCTCTTCCTCCTCTCTCCTCCTCCTCTCTTCTTTTCCTATTTCTTCCACATCTCTCTTCCTCCTCTCTCCTCTTCCTCTCTCTTTCTCATCTCTCCTTCTCTTCTCTCCTCTTCCTCTCTCTTCCTCCTCTCTCTTCCTCCTCTCTTTTTCTTTTCTCTCTTCCTCCTCTCTCCTCCTACTCTCTCTCTTCCTCCTCTCTCTTCCTCTTCTATTTTCCTCCTCTCTCTTCCTCCTTTCTCCTCCTCCTCTCTCTTCCTCCTCTCTATTCCTCCACTCTCTTCCTCCTCTCTCTTCCTCCTCTGTCTTCCTCCTCTCTCCTCTTCCACTCTCTTCCTCCTCTCTCTTCCTCCTCTCTCTTCCTCCTCGCTCTTCCTCCTCTCTCTTCCTCCTCTCTCCTCTTCCTCTCTCTTCCTCCTCTCTCTTCCTCCTCTCTCTTCCTCCTCTCTCTTCCTCCTCTCTTCTCTTCCTCTCTCTTCCTGCTCTCTCTTCCTCCTCTCTCTTCCTCCTCGCTCTTCCTCCTCTCTCTTCCTCCTCTCTTTTCCTCCTCTCTCCCATTCCTCTCTCTTCCTCCTCTCTCCTCCTCCTCTCTTCTTTTCCTCTTTCTTCCTCATCTCTCTACTTCCTCTCTCCTCTTCCTCTCTTCCTCATCTCTCCTCCTCCTCTCTCCTCTTCTTCTCTCTTCCTCCTCTCTCTTCCTCCTCTCTCTTCCTCCTCTCTTCTCCCCCTCTCTCATCTTCCTCTCTCTTCCTCCCCTCTCTTCCTCCTATCTCCTCGTCCTCTCTCTTCCTCCTCTCTCTTCCTCCTCTCTATTCCTTCTCTCTCCTTTTCCTCTCTCTTCCTCCTTTCTCCTCTTCCTCTCTCTTCCTCCTCTCTTTTCCTCCTATTTTTCCTCACTCTTACTCCTCTCCCTTCCTCCTCTCTCTTCCTCCTCTCTCCTCCTCTCTCCTCTACCTCTCTCTTCCTTCTCTCTTTTCCTCCTCTCTCTTCCTCCTCTCTCTTCCTCCTCTCTCTTCCTCTACTATTTTCCTCCTCTCTCTTTCTCCTCTCTTTTCCTCCTCTCTACTTTTCCTCTCTCTTCCTCCTCTCTCTTCTTCCTCTCTCCTCTTCCTCTCTCTTCCTCCTCTCTCTTCCTCCTCTCTCTTTCTCCTCTCTCTTCTTCCTCTCTCTTCCTCCTCTCTCTTCCTCCTCTCTCTTCCTCCTCTCTATTCCTCCTCTCTCATCTTCCTCTCTCTTCCTCCTCTCTCCTCCTGCTCTCTCCTCTTCCTCTCTCTTCCTCCTCTCTCCTCCTACTCTCTCTATTCCTCCTCTCACTTCTTCCTCTCTTTTCCTCCTCTCTCTTCCTCTTCTCTTTTCCTCCTCACTCCTCTTCCTGTCTCTTCCTCCTCTCTCTTCCTCCTCTCTCCTCCTCCTCTCTCTTCCTCCTCTCTCCTCTTTTCTCTCTTCCTCCTCTCTCTTCCTCCTCTCTCTTCCTCCTCTCTCTTCCTCCTCTCTCCTCCTACACTCTCTCTCCCTTCTCTCTCCTCTTCCTCTCTCTTCCTCCTCTCTCTTCCTCCTCTCTCCTCTTCCTCTCTCTTCCTCCTCTCTCTTCCTCCTCTCTCTTCCTCCTCTCTTTTCTCCTCTCTCTTCCTCCTCTCTCTTCCTCCTCTCTCTTCCTCCTCTCTCTTCCTCCTCTCTCCTCTTACACTCTGTCTCCCTCCTCTCTCCTCCTCCTCTCTCCTCTTTTCTCTCTTCCTCCTCTCTCTTCCTCCTCTCTCTTCCTCCTCTCTCCCCCTATACTCTCTCTCCCTCCTCTCTCCTCTTCGTCTCTCTTCCTCCTCTCTCCTCCTCCTCTCTTCTTTTCCTATTTCTTCCACATCTCTCTTCCTCCTCTCTCCTCTTCCTCTCTCTTTCTCATCTCTCCTTCTCTTCTCTCCTCTTCCTCTCTCTTCCTCCTCTCTCTTCCTCCTCTCTTTTTCTTTTCTCTCTTCCTCCTCTCTCCTCCTACTCTCTCTCTTCCTCCTCTCTCTTCCTCTTCTATTTTCCTCCTCTCTCTTCCTCCTTTCTCCTCCTCCTCTCTCTTCCTCCTCTCTATTCCTCCACTCTCTTCCTCCTCTCTCTTCCTCCTCTGTCTTCCTCCTCTCTCCTCTTCCACTCTCTTCCTCCTCTCTCTTCCTCCTCTCTCTTCCTCCTCGCTCTTCCTCCTCTCTCTTCCTCCTCTCTCCTCTTCCTCTCTCTTCCTCCTCTCTCTTCCTCCTCTCTCTTCCTCCTCTCTCTTCCTCCTCTCTTCTCTTCCTCTCTCTTCCTGCTCTCTCTTCCTCCTCTCTCTTCCTCCTCGCTCTTCCTCCTCTCTCTTCCTCCTCTCTTTTCCTCCTCTCTCCCATTCCTCTCTCTTCCTCCTCTCTCCTCCTCCTCTCTTCTTTTCCTCTTTCTTCCTCATCTCTCTACTTCCTCTCTCCTCTTCCTCTCTTCCTCATCTCTCCTCCTCCTCTCTCCTCTTCTTCTCTCTTCCTCCTCTCTCTTCCTCCTCTCTCTTCCTCCTCTCTTCTCCCCCTCTCTCATCTTCCTCTCTCTTCCTCCCCTCTCTTCCTCCTATCTCCTCGTCCTCTCTCTTCCTCCTCTCTCTTCCTCCTCTCTATTCCTTCTCTCTCCTTTTCCTCTCTCTTCCTCCTTTCTCCTCTTCCTCTCTCTTCCTCCTCTCTTTTCCTCCTATTTTTCCTCACTCTTACTCCTCTCCCTTCCTCCTCTCTCTTCCTCCTCTCTCCTCCTCTCTCCTCT
This sequence comes from Strix aluco, assembly GCF_031877795.1. Classification (NCBI taxonomy): domain Eukaryota; kingdom Metazoa; phylum Chordata; class Aves; order Strigiformes; family Strigidae; genus Strix; species Strix aluco. The sequence continues at coordinate 58,819 of NW_027436632.1, forward strand.
ACCTCTCTCTTCCTTCTCTCTTTTCCTCCTCTCTCTTCCTCCTCTCTCTTCCTCCTCTCTCTTCCTCTACTATTTTCCTCCTCTCTCTTTCTCCTCTCTTTTCCTCCTCTCTACTTTTCCTCTCTCTTCCTCCTCTCTCTTCTTCCTCTCTCCTCTTCCTCTCTCTTCCTCCTCTCTCCTCCTCCTCTCTCCTCTTCCTATCTCTTCCTCCTCTCTCCTCCTCCTCTCTGCTCTTCCTCTCTCTTCCTCTTCTCTCTTCCTCCTTCTCTTCCTCCTCTCTCCTCCTCTCTCTTCCTCCTCTCTCTTCCTCCTCTCTCCTCCTCCACACTCCGCTTCCTCTCTCTTCCTCCTTTCTCTTCCTCCTCTCTCCTCTTCCTCTCTCTTCCTCCTCTCTCCTCTTACTCTCTCTTCCTCCTCCCTCTTCCTCCTCTCTCCTCCTCCTCTCTCCTCTTCCTCCCTCTTCATCCAATCTCTTCCTCCACTCTCCTCCTCCTCTCTCTTCCTCCTCTCTCTTCCTCCCCTCTCCTCCTCCTCTCTCCTCTTCCTCTCCTCCTGTCTCCACTTCCTGTCTTCCCCCCTCCTCCTCTCTCTTCCTCTCCCTTCCTGTCTCTCCCCTTTCCCCCTCTTCTTCTCTCTGCATATCCCCTTCTCCCTTACTCTCTCTTGCTCTGTCTTGCTCTCTTATACGCTCTCTTCCTAGTTCTTCCTGTTTCTTCCTCTCTCTTCCTCTCCCTTGCACTCTCTTCCTCTCTCTCCCCTTTCCTCCTTCTGCTTCTCGTTCCCTATTCCCCTCTCTCTCTCTCTCTTCCTCTCTCTTGCTCTCTCTTGCTCTCTTCCTCCTGTCTATGTCACAGTGTGCTCCATGTCACTGTGCGCAGTGGGTCAGTGGTGGCCAAGTCAGTGTGGGGGTCATGTCACCGTTGGCAGCGAGTCAGTGGTGGCCATGTCACTGTGGGAGCCATGTCACAGTGGGTAGTGGGTCAGTGGTGGCCATGTCACTCTCTGGGCTATGTCACAGTGGGCAGCAGTTTAATGGTAGCCATTTCACTGTGAGGGTCATGTCACAGTGGGCAGAAGGTCAGTGGTGGCCATGTCAGTGTGGGGGTCATGTCACATTGGGCAGCAGGTCAGTGTTGGCCATGTCACTGTGGGGGCCATGTCACAGTGGAGAGTGAGTCAGTGGTGGCCATGTCACGGTGTGGGCCATGTCACAGTGGGCAGCTTGTCAGAGGTGACCATGTCATTGTGGGGGCCATGTCACAGTGGTGACGTGCGGAGTCACGATTTTACAACCAGTAAGGTTATAAAGAAGGTATGTTTATTCAGCGCTGGTTGCACGGGGGATCGCTCCTCCACAAACGTGCACATTTTGGAGCGAAAAGCAGCTCCTTTCTATAGCGTAAGTGTTTACATATTCATGATAATCCCGAGAATAGGGAGAGATATTACAATTAGTTTTGAGAAATCATTATCATAAATCCCGCCCCAAGTCCCTCCCCGTTGCGCCTGCGCAATGTCTCCTGTTGGTCTTGGGCAGGGGTCTTCAGGATGAAGATTGATGATTCCTCTTCTTCCTCTTCTGACTTTTCACCCAATTAGGTCTCTTCAGCATGTCAATTTAGCATTCTTTGAATTCCCCTTCCTTATCTTGGGACTCATTAGTTGCAGCTCCTCCCTTATCTCAAGAGCCCATCCTGCTGAGAGCCCACCCTGCTGAGAGGCCTGCATCTATTTCGTTAAGGTTTCTCACTTCAGTGGGCAGCATGTCGCCATGTCACAGTGGGCAGCGAGTCAGAGGTGGCCATGTCACTGTGGGGGCCATATCACAGTGGGCAGCCGGTCAGTGGTGGCCATGTCACTATGGGGGCCATATCAGAGTGTGCACCAGGTCAGTGGTGGCCATGTCACTGTGGGGCCATGTCAGAGTGGGCAGCAAGTCAGTGGTGGCCATGTCAATGTGGGGCCATGTGACTGTGGGCAGCAGGTCCGTGGTGGCCATGTGACTGTGGGGGCCATGTCACAGTTGGCAGCGGATCAGTGGTGGCCATGTCACTGTGGGGCCATGTCACAGTGAGCAGGAGGTCAGTGGTGACCATGTCACTGTGGGGGCCATGTCACAGTGGGCAGCAGGTCAGTGGGGGCCATGTCACTATGGGGGCCATGTCACAGTGCTCAGCATTTCAGTGGTGGCCATGTCACTGTGGTTGCCATGTCACAGTCGTCAGCATGTCAGTGGTGGTCATTTCACTGTGGGGGCCATGTCACAGTGGGCAGTGGTTCAGTGGTGGCCATGTCACTGTGAGGTCATGTCACGGTGGGCAGCATGTCAGTGGTTGCCTTGTCACAGTGAGCAGCAGGCCACTGGTAGCCATGTCAGTGTGGGGGACATGCCACAGTGAGTAGCGAGTCAGTGCTGGCCAGGTCACGGTGGGGGCCATGTCACAGTGGGCAGCATGTCACAGTGGGAATGTCACAGTTTGGGCCATGTCACAGTGGGCAACAGGTCAGTGGTGGCCATGTCACTGTGGGTGCCATGTCAGAGTGGGCAGAGTGTTAGTGGTGGCCAAGTCACTGTGGGGGTCATGTCACAGTAGGCAGCGGCTCAGTGGTGGCCATGTCACAGTGGGTGCTATGTCACAGTGGGCAGCGGGTCAGTGGTGACCATGTCAGTGTGGGGGACATGTCACAGTGGGCAGCTAGTAAGTGGTGGCCGTGTCATTATGGGGGCCATGTCACAGTGGGCAGAATGTAACTGGTGGCCATGTCACTGTGGGGGCCATTCAGAGTGGGCAGCGTTTCAATGGTGGCCATGTCACTGTGGGGGCCATGTCACAGTGGGCAGCAGGTCGGTGGTGGCCATTTCACTGAGGGGGCCATGTCACAGTGGGCAGCGGGTCACTGGTGGCCATGTCAGTGTGTGGGCCATGTCACAGTGGGCAGCGGGTCAGTGGTGGCCATGTCACTGTGAGGCCATCTCACAGTGGGCAGCAGGTCAGTGGTGGACATGTCCGGTGGTGGCCATGTCACAGTGGGCAGCAGGTCAGTGCTGGCCATGTCAGTGTGGGGGCCATGTCTCTGTGGGCAGCGCGTCAGAGGTGGCCATGTCACTGTGGGGGCTATGTCACAGTGGGCAGCGGGGTAGTGGTGGCCATGTCACTGTGGGGGCCATGACACAGTGGGCAACAGATCAGTTGTGGCCATGTCACTGTGGGTGCTACATCACCGTGGGCAGCAAGTCAGTGGTGGCCATGTCACTTTGAGGCCATATCACAGTGGGCAGCAGGTCAATGGTGGACATGTCGCGGTCGGGGCCATGTCATATTGGGCAGCATGTCACTGGTGGCCATGTCACTGTGGGGGCCATGTCACAGTGGGCAGCAAGTCAGTGGTGGCCATGTGTAAGAGTCGGTCAGAAGATCAGCGTTGTCTCAACATTGTCATCAGGGACATGGACAGTGACGGACCCGACAACGGCGTGTTTGGAACACAGTTGTCGATCCCTGGAGTGGAATGTGGTGCAAAGGCTTCTGAATGCAGAACTGTGTGGCACAGCCAGTGCTGTGCTGTTCTCCTGAGCACTGACCCGTATGGTGCAGGCAGTGCAGTGCTGTTCTTTGGTGCCTGAGCCGTGTAATACAAAGAGCGTTGTGCTATTGTTTGGTACCTGGGCCTATCCGGAGCTGTTAGAGATAATTGCACAGCCATTGTCAAAAAAGATGGATCGCGACTGTTGCCATAACATCGATGAAGAAATCATGAACCTTAGACGAACTTTGTTTCATTATAATACCAAAACACACCTGCTGGTTGAAGGTTACCCACCTCCAAGACTGACCACGCCTCAGACACTCCTGCCCGTGCATGCGTGGTAGCCTTGCTCGAGAAGGGCGGAGACCCCTGAGGCAGAGGTGGAGCAAAGTGTGTTACTGATCATAAAAGATGTCTTCTGGACAACGAAAATGGGAAGATTCCCCACCAAGAACCACAACGATCGACGACGCAGCGTCAGCTGGACCCAGGACCGTTAGGACGTCGTGAGATCAGCGGTGGTAGCTATAACCTCTCTCTCCCCTCTCTCTAACCTTAACTTTACTTTTCTCCTTTCTTTCACCCATCTCGAACTATCGCGAGCCGCTTCACAGGCAACCCAATAAAGTTTCACTGTTTGATTACTGCTATCCCCTTTGGTGTTGGTCACCTTAATTTTGCACTTTCGAGATAGCAACAAACGAACCATCACGAGTCCAACGAGTGCACCATGACAGCCATGTCAATGTGGGGCCAGGTCACAGTGGGCAGCAGGTCAGTGGTGGCCATGTCACTGTGAGGCCATGTCACAGTGGGCAGCGGGCCACTGGTGGCCATGTCACTGTGGGGGCCATGTCACAGTGGGCAGCGGGTCAGTTGTGGCCATGTCACTGTGGGTGCTAGGTCACAGTGGGCAGCAGGTCAGTGGTGGCCATGTCAGTGTGGGGGTCATGTCACAGTGGGCAGAGTATCAGTTGTGGCCATGTCACTGTGGGGGCCATGACACAGTGGGCAATAGGTCAGTGGTGGCCATGTCACTGTGAGCTCATGTCACAGTGGGCAGCAGGTCAGTTGTGGCCATGTCACAGTGAGCAGCTGGCCACTGGTGGTCATGTCACTGTGGGGCTATGTCACAGTGGGCAGAGGGTCAGTTGTGGCCATGTCACTGTGGGGCCCATGTCACAGTGGGCAGCAGGTCAGTGGTGGCCATGTCACTGTGGGGTCCATGTCACAGTGGTCAGCGTGTCAGTGGTGGCCATTTCACTGTGGGGGCCATGTCACAGTGGGCAGTGTTTCAGTGGTGGCCATGTCACTGTGGGGCCATGTCACAGTGACCAGCAGGTCAGTGGTGGCCATGTCACTGTGAGGTCATGTCACAGTGGGCAGCAGGTCAGCTGTGGCCATGTCACTGTGGGGGCTATGTCTCTGTGGGGGCTGTCACAGTGGGCAGCAGGTCCGTGGTAGTATGTCCCTCTGGGTGCTAGTTAACAGTGGGCAGCAGGTCAGTGGTGGTCATGTCACTGTGGGGGCCATGTCACATTGGGCAGCAGGTCAGTTGTGGCCATGTCACTGTGGGGGCATGTCACAGTTGGCAGCGGGTCAGTGGTGGCCACGCACTGTGGTGGCCATGTCACATTGGGCAGCAGGTCAGTGTTGATCATGTTACTGTGGGAGCCATGTCACAGTGAGCAGCAGGTCAGTGGTGGCCATTTCAAAGTGTGGTCATGTTACAGTGGGCAGCAGTTCAGTTGTGCCCATGTCACTGTGGGGGCTATGTCACAGTGGGGAGGAGGTCAGTGGTGGCCATGTCACTGTGGGGGCCAGTCACAGTGGGCAGTGAGTCAGTGGTGGCCACGTCACTGTGGGGCCATGTCACAGTGGGCAGCAGGTCAGTGGTGGCCATGTCACTATGGGTGCTACATCATCGTGGGCTGTGCAATGGCTGGAAAATAACGGACATATTATGAGCGATCTAAACCGAGGGGCCTCATTGTAACAACAAGCTGCAGCTGTGTTCAAGGACAAAAACAAGGCCGAGACGGCCTGAGAAACTACATTCCTTCCCAAGAGATAAAGATGTTGGAATGTCGAAAACAGGGGGTCTACCTGGGGGGAGAGCATCGCGTGGACACCACACCGGGACCAATCATAGGGGGCAAAAGGGTGCGTGAACAAGTAGCTTTAGCCTATTAGCAATAAGAGAGCGGCGCGTGAAGTTTGAGATAGAGTATAAATTGCTGTGTAACCTTTAATAAAGTGGCATCATCTTGATCACATTGGTCGTCTAAGTTGTGTCCGAGACTTCCACGTCGGCAACTGGTGCCCGAGCAGGGACCCGAGGGAGCCTCATCGAATACGCGGGACTCAAGCCCTGGGGAATCGGGACCCTCCCGTCGGTGCTCGCCCGATCAAGAGAAGACGGTCCGGAGGGGGCGTAAGCCAGCCGTAGCAGGCGCTGCCCCGGCGCCTGGGAAGATGCGCGCGCGCAATCGTCGGGAATCTCGCCCTGATCAGGTGAGCGGCTGGGGAGCAGATGGGGTCCACGCTGAGTAAAGAAGAAACAGCAGTGGTTAAGCTCCTCCAACACATACTTTCTAAGAGAGGAGTTTCTTATGATGAGGGGAACCTGAGGAGGTTGCTGTTGTGGGCTCGGCAGCACGAACTAATTGCTTCAGAGACCGCAGCCTTCGAGTTAACTACTTGGGAAAAGATCGGCGTGGCACTGTGGGATGACATTAGTTCAGATTCCAAAGACAGTAGGAAACTTTCCACCGTGTGGAGAGTGGTCCTAGACACTCTGAAAGAAATGAAAGCGGAACGGCAGACCACCGCCTCCGCTTTCACTGCCTTGTCAGCAGAGGCAGAAAGTGCTGGTGCCAAGGATTCCGCTACCGCTATGACGTTCACGGGATCCCTGTTCCCTAAGGTGGCTCCAAAAAGGAGGAACGGGAATGCTGCACACGCGGCACCCGTACGGCACAAGCAAAAATTAGCCGATTTTCTCCAGCTCGACTCCCCTCCCTGAAGCCCAGAAGATCAATCACCGGAGCTCACGGGTCGGCCCCGCTCTCGCCGGCCCCCGCCCGACCCCCCTGCCGCCGCTGTCGCCGCTGCAGCCGCCGCCGCCGCCTATGCTTCCTCTTTAGAGGACGGCGCCTACCCACCCCTGCCCACGTCCTCGCCCCCGACACCTCAGTCACCGCAAGAACAATCTCGTTACGGTTTACAAGATCAGCACTTGCAAGAGTTAACGAGAAAGTTAGAGCAACTTGAAATCCGAATGCAGCAAGCGGCTCAGCCCACCCCCACAGCACCGCCGCCTCTTCCTTTAACCCCTTCTTCCGCGACACGGGGGGGGGGCGTTGGTCAGAGGGAAACGGTGGCTATCGGGTCGCCGCCACCGTCGGCCAAAATGGGAGGGGGGGCACTGGCCCAAATGGGAGGGGGGGCACTGGGACGCGCGAGAGGTAATAATAATCCGGCAAACCGTTGGCGGGGAGTTATTCAGGATGCTATAATAGAGGGGCAGTTTAACGAACTTGGCCCAGTGACGTTCCCAGTAATAGTGACCCCACAGGGCAATGAGTGGGAAGCCTTAGATTGGAAAATGATTAAAGAAGCAAAATTAGCCGTAACACAATATGGGTTGAAATCACCATATATAAATTCGGTAATTCAGCATATCTTTACAGCACATTTATTGACTCCGTATGATGTGCGCATGATTGTACAAACCTTACTAACAGCTTCACAACAATTGCAGTTTTTCCAACATTGGCAAGTGGCCTGCGACGCTGCCGCAGCCACACCCCGTCAGCAAGGAGACCCTCTATGTGGGGTGCAAGCTCAGATGCTGATGGGGGCAGGTCCTTTTGCTAGCCCAGATTGACAAGTGGGATTTCAACCAGAAGTGTTACGGTTAACCCAGGAATTGGCTCTCAAAATCATTCTAGCCGTACATGATGAAAAAGAGGTGCCAGCATTTACAGGAGTGAGACAGGGGCCCACGGAGCCCTACCCAAAATTCATCGACAGATTGCATGCCGCCATTAATAGCAATCCTGATTTAAGTGATGAAATGAAAGTTAAATTCCTTGATATGCTTGCTTATGACAATGCTAACGACAAAACTAAGAAAGCTTTAAGCCTTCTCCCATGACAATCTACTGCAGGTCAGCTGCTGGAGGCAGCAGAGCGAATGCTTGATCAGGAGAAAGCCGCCTTTATGGCTGCTGCGGTAGGAGCTGCAGTAACACCAATTGTCAGAGGCAAACACATCAAAGGCAAGCGAGATAAGAAGTGCTTTAACTGTGGACAAATGGGTCATTTTAAATCAGAATGTCGTGCTCACGTGTCTCGTAAGAGGGGAAATGGGAGGCAGAGCATGGCCCGCCCTCGCGTGACGACACAAGTCCAGGGTGCTTGGACCGCTGCTCCGCTGCCACCTCAGGAAGCGCAGGAGTGGATTTGGCAACAGCAGTAGCTATTACACTTACAGACACTACAATACATCTGGTTGATTCTAATCTGGTGGGACCTCTGGGACATGGTTTAAGTGCCTTATTAATTGGACGTTCCTCAGCATTTAAAAAAGGTATTTTTGTCATCCCAGGACTTATTGATGCTGACTTTGAGGGAACAATTAAAATCATGGTATACACACTTACTCCTCCTTTGACTATCATGGAGGGATCGAAAATTGCTCAGCTAATTCCATTTGAATCAAAAGTGCCTAATGCAGAACAAAAGAAGAGAGGTGAAAAAGGCTTTGGGTCCACTGGACAACCAGATGTTTTGTTAGCCCTGGACATTAGTCGGGGGAAGCCAGAGAAGCAGATGGAGATGAGACACCCTAATGGACAGACGAGTAAATTACGAATGCTCATTGACACTGGAGCAGATGTCACAATTGTACCACTTTATCTATGGCCTAGTCAGTGGCCTTTACTGCCTGCTAATACAGGAATTCTAGGGGTTGGAGGAACTCAAGTCACATCCATCAGCAGAGACACAATAGCATTTATGTTTCCGGATGGCAAGCTAGTAACCACACGTCCCTATGTGATGCACTCACCTGTGGCACTGGTGGGCAGAGATCTGCTCAGTCAAATGGGAGCTCGATTGATTACTTCGCCTTTTTAGGCGCGGCCATGGTAGAGCAGCCAATCCTAAAATTAACCTGGAAAACTGATGAACCCATATGGATCGACCAGTGGCCGCTAAAACTGGACCGGCTGCAAATTATTAATGATTTGGTACAGGAACAGCTAGATGCCGGACATATCCTGCCTTCAACTAGCCCATGGAACACACCAATTTTTACAATTCAGAAAAAGTCTGGGAAGTGGCGTCTGTTACATGATTTGAGAGCGATTAATGCGGTTATCTGTGACATGGGCACCTTACAACCTGGTTTGCCTTCCCCAGTAATGTTACCTGAAGGCTGGGATCTGGTAGTTATCGATCTAAAAGATTGCTTCTTTACAATCCCCTTACATCCAGAGGATGCTGAAAGGTTTGCCTTTACAGTGCCATCGATTAATAAGGCCGAACCAGCAAAGAGGTATCACTGGGTGGTGCTACCACAAGGGATGAAAAATTCACCCATGATCTGTCAGTCTTTCGTCGCGTGGGCTCTGGAACCCATCCGAAAACAGTATCCTCATTTATTCATTTATCATTACATGGATGATATCTTAGTGGCAGGAAAACAACTGGACTGCGAGACAATATTGGGCCAGCTAACATGCAGTCTCAAGGAGAGGGGATTAGAGATAGCACCAGAGAAAATTCAGAAACAGGGGCCATGGCTGTATCTGGGCTGGATTATTACAAATGCAATGATTCGCCCTCAAAAGGTTAAAATCAACACAAAAATAGAAACATTGTCTGATGCACAGAGATTAATTGGGGATATCCAGTGGGTTCGTAATATCTGTGGAATTACGAACGATGATCTGAAACCTTTGATGCCACTCCTGGGCACGTCTGTACAAGCTCAGGAGCGCCGTCAACTGGATGAGGATCAACAGCAAGCTTTACAAGTAATTAGCAATAAAATCATGACAACTTATACTCACAGGCGACTGAATGATAAAGCTCTTTCTTTTATGTTAGTTAACTCCGGGGGTAAACGTGAACACCCATTGGGGCTTATTATTCAGTTGAGTGAAAAAACCAAATTTACGACTTTTGGAATGGATTTTTCTCCCTTTTCAGCCCAGAAACACAGTAGTTACACGTCCTGACTTATTTTCACAGCTTGTCATAAAAGGGAGGCAGCGAATTTTAGATATTTCAGGCATCGAACCAGAAGTCATCTACATACCTGTATCTCAGTTTTATTTAGATTGGTTATTATCTGCTTCAACTGTCTTTCAAATAGCAATTGCTGATTTCTTAGGTACTATCACCAATAGTTATCCATCGGATAAGCTTTTGTCATTATTATGCCATCAGCGGTTTGTACATTTACCCTTGCGATCAGAGGTTCCAATAGAAGGGATAACTGTCTTCACTGATGTTGGACGAAAATCTCGAAGGGCTGCAGTCACCTGGAAGGAAGGGGACACCTGGGAACATCAATTACTCCCTGGAGTGCCTGGTGACTCTTTACAGACTTTAGAACTTCGAGCTGTTATCTGGACATTTCAACGCTGGTCTCAAGAACCTCTTAATATAGTATCAGACTCATTGTATGTAGCAGGTACAGTACAACGTCTGGAAAACAGCATGGTGAAACCTGTGCGAAATCCTGTATTACATACTTTGTTGTTACAATTGCTGACACTTTTGAACCAACGTCAGGATGAATATTTTATTATGCACATCCGCAGTCATCAACAATGTGGAGGCCTTGTGTTGGGAAACGCTCGAGCTGATCAACTTGTCGCTCCAGCCTGGACGGGCCCTGCCGTTAACACCTTTGAACAGGCCAGGCTGTCACACCAGTTTTTTCACCAGTCAGCAAAAATGTTAGCCAGACAATTTCACATTCCTGTGGCTGATGCTAGAGGAATTGTGCAATCCTGTCCCGATTGTCAGAAGGTGGGAGTAGGCCTCGGTTTGGGAGTAAACCCCCGAGGACTCCAACCTTTACAACTCTGGCAAATGGATGTGACCCATATCCCAGAATTTGGCAGGCTTAAATATGTGCATGTTTCTATTGATACCTTTTCTCTAGCACTCTGGGCAACAGTGCAAACAGGTGAAACAGCACGGCATGTCATCAAACATATGCATGCTGCAATTATGGCACTGGGCGTGCCTGCAGAGATCAAAACTGACAATGGTCCGGCCTACACTTCCCAGAAATTTACTCATTTTTGCCAACTCTGGGGTATACGTCACATCACAGGAATACCGCATTCCCCCACGGGACAAGCCATCGTGGAGAGAGCACATCAAACCTTGAAAGCGCTTTTCAAAAACAAAAAGGGGGAGAAGTCTTGGCTGCTGCAGAGCGACTTGCAAAAGCGGTGTATGTATTAAATTTTTTGCGGTTCACAGGTGATAGAAATGAACCACCAGTAATAATACATAGTTTGGGTTTGAAATCTGGTACATACCAATGTGACAGTAATGTTTTTGTTCAATACAGGGATGTCGTTACAGGAGAATGGAGAGGACCTGCAGAACTAAGAATGACCGGTCGGGGATATGCTTGTGTTGTTACAGATACCGGCGTCAGATGGGTACCGAGTTGATGGGTGCGGCCCTGGAAAGGGGAAGTCAGGAAGAACGACGCAGAGCACTAGGCTCACTCACAGGTCCTAGGCAGGGGTTCCTGCTTGTGTTTTTACAGGTAACAATTCATCTACGTAGGCCTCTGCAAACTGGACGGAGAACCCTGTGTTTTGAGGCACTTCAGAGACATCAACATCGACTGAACCTGATTCTGACCTCGTTACTAACAGCACTACATCCAGCAAACAGAGAAGCCTTTTGTCTTTTCCTGGGCTTGCAGTCGTTTTGCACAGCTGTTCGAATACAGCCACTTATCACAGTTCAGAAGTTTATACTGAAGCAAGTTGGTTGTCTGAATTTGCCAACGAGCCAACATATCAGCAATCCACTTTTAGTTACAGAAAGGCAGGCTTAATTTTTTAGAAAACAGCAGTAGTTTGTTAAAGTTATAGGCTTAATTGAAAACCTTAGATAAAGGATTCTAGCAGAAATTGATTTTGAAGCTTTGTAGACGTTTGGCTTTGCAGTGTGTTAATTAGAACAATAAGATAGTAGATAAGAGTTGTGGTGTTGGGAAAGAATGGCTCTCGAAGCTGGCAGGTGTACCAGGACACCTGAGAAAAGAAGGTGGAATGATGACTACACGTCAAATGTGGGCCACATTTGTTCTGGTTTGGCTCATATTAAGCCATGAAGGGATTCTTGACATCGAACCCAGAGCAACCATTTGGGTAACCTGGGCAAACGCATCTGGGATAAAGGATTTCTGTTTGAGTCTACAACAAGCAGATGATCCTTTTAGGACCTGTTTAATTGGCATTCCGTTGCAGGAAAATGAAACTGATTTCGAAGGATATTGGAAACAACAGAGAGTGGACCTGATTGGCAGACCAGATGATGATAGTTGTTTCATTTTAAATTGGCCCTCCATGCGTAATGCAGCTTGGCAAAAGACAGTCATTGAGAATCTAAACCAGTTAACTTCTTTACCCTTGCAAGAATTGGATTTGTTGGCCAGTGTTACACCTGTTAAGTATGTTGATGTTACGGAGATGCCAAACTGCCATAATGTGGTTCCTCAGCTGCAGCCAGTGAATGGCACAGGAGTGGTTTGGTTTGGTGACCCATGACATATTTGGTTAGCTCAGAATGGTCACCGAGATTTATTTGTAGGTTGTCAAAATGTGACAGGGCATTCTTCTTGGAATAATTTGAAAACAGGAGGATTCTCCGTAGAAACCACTGGAGGCTTTAAACTTCCACCTGGAGTGTTTCTGATTTGTGGGGATAGAGCATGGCCTGGTATTCCTGTACGACCTGTCGGTGGTCCTTGTTATCTTGGACGACTAGACTCGGGATGAGGGGCTGGTTGCAGACCTTGGTCAAAGCAGTATTGATAGTGCTAGTAGGTTTACTAATCTTGATGTTGCTTCTTCCCTGTCTGTTTCAGTGTTTGTGACGGATGTTGAATAGTCTGGGTGAACAAATGTTTAAGAAAAGAGAAGTCTCGATCGCTCAAAAACAAAAAGGGGGATTTGTGGAATGGCTGGAAAGTAACGGACATATTATGAGCGATCCAAAACAAGGGGCCTCACTGTAACAACAAGCTGCAGCTGTGTTCAAGGACAAAAACAAGGCCGAGACGGCCTGAGAAACTACATTCCTTCCCAAGAGATAAAGATGTTGGAATGTCAAAAACAGGGGGTCTACCTAAGGGGGAGAGCATCGCGTGGACGCCACACCGAGACCAATCATAGGGGGCAAAAGGGCGCGTGAACAAGTAGCTTTAGCATATTAGCAATAAGATAGCGGCACGTGAAGCTTGAGATAGAGTATAAATTGCTGTGTAACCTTTAATAAAGTGGCATCCACTTGATCATATTGGTCGTTTAAGTTGTGTCCGAGACTTCTGCGTTGGCAGTGGGCAGCGGTTCAGTGGTGGCAATGTCACTGTGGGTGCTATATCACAGTGGGCAGCAAGTCAGTGGTGGCCATGGCACAGTGAGCAACAGGTCACTGATGGCCATGTCACTGTGGGGGCCATGTCACAGTGGGCAGCAGGTCAGTGCTGGCCAAGTCACTGTGGGGGCCATGTCACAGTGGGAAACAGGTCAGTAGTGGCCATGTCACTATGGGGGCTATGTCACAGTGGGTAGCAGGTCAGTGGTGGCCATGTCACTATGTGGGCTATGTCACAGTGGGCAGCAGGTCAGTGGTGGCCATGTCACGATGAGGTCATGTCACAGTGGGCAGCAGGTCAGTTGAGGCATGTCACAGTGGGCTGCAGGGCACTGCTGGTCATGTCACTGTCGGGCCAAGTCACAGTGGGCAGCAGGTCAGTGGTGGCCATGTCACTGTGGGGGCCATGTCACAGTGGTCAGATGGTCAGTTGTGGCCATATCACTGTGAGGTCATGTCACAGTGGGCAGCAGGGTAGTTGTGGTCATGTCACTGTGGGGCCATGTCACAGTGGGCAGCAGGTCAGTTGTGGCCATGTCACATTGTTCAGCAGGCCACTGGTGGTCATGTCACTGTGAGGCTATGCCACAGTGGGCAGTGGGTCAGTGGTGGCCATGTCACTGTGGGGGCCATGTCACATTGGGCAGCAGGTCAGTAGTGGCCACGTCAATGTGGGGGACATGTCACACTGGGCAGCAGGTCAGTGGTGGCCATGTAACTGTGGGGTCCATGTCACGGTGGGCAGCAGGTCAGTGGTGGCCATGTCACTGTGGGGGCCATGTCACAGTGGGCAGCGGATCAGTGGTGGCCATGTCACTGTAAGGTCATGTCACAGTGGGCAGCAGGTCAGTGGTGGCCATGTCACTATGGGGGTCACGTCACAGTGGGCAGCAGGTCAGTGGAGGTATGTCACTGTAGGGCCCATGTCACAGTGGGCAGCAGGTCACTGGTGGCCATGTCACTATGGGGGCTATGTCAAAGTGAGTAGCAGGTCAGTGGTGGCCATGTCACTGTGGGGGCCATGTCACAGTCGTCAGCGTGTCAGTGGTGGCCATGTCACTGTGGGGGCCATGTCACATTGGGCAGCATGTCAGTGGTGATCATGTTACTGTTTGGGACATGTCACAGTGGGCAGCGGTTCAGTGGTGGCCATGTCACTGTGAGGTAATGTCACAGTGGGAAGCAGATCAGTTGTGGCCATGTCACAGTGAGCAACAGGTCACTGGTGGCCATGTCACTGTGGGGGCCATGTCACCGTGGGCAGCAGGTCAGTGGTGGTCATGTCACTGTGGGGCCATGTCACAGTGGGCAGCAGGTCAGTGGTGGCCATGTCAATGTGGGGGCCATGTCACAGTAGGCAGCGTGTCAGTTTTAGTCATGTCAATGTGAGGTCATGTCACAGTGTGCAGCAGGTCAGTGGTGGCCATGTTACAGTGAGCAACAGGCCACTGGTTGCCATGTCACTGTGGAGGATATTTCACAGTGGGCTGCAGGTCACTTGTGGCCATGTCACTGTGGGGGATATGTCACAGTGGTCAGCGTGTCAGTTGTGGCCATATCACTATGGTGGCCATGTCACATTGGGCAGCAGATCAGTGGTGGCCATGTCACTGTGGGGTCATGTCACAGTGGTCAGCGTGTCAGTGGTGACCATGTCACTGTGGGGGCCATGTCACAGTGGGCAGGATGTCAGTGGTGATCATATTACTGTTTGGGACATGTCACAGTGGGCAGCGGGTCAGTGGTGGCCACGTCACTGTGGGGCCATGACACAGTGGGCAGCGGGCAGTGGTGATAATGTTACTGTTTCGGACATGTCATAGTGGGCAGCAGGTCAGTGGTGGCCATGTTACTGTGGGGGGTACATCAGAGTGTGCAGCAGGTCAGTGGTGGCAAAGTCACTGTGGGGGCTATGTCACAGTGGGCAGCAGGTCAGTGGTGGCCATGTCACTATGGGGGCCATGTCACAGTGGTCAGAGGGTCAGTGGTGGCCATGTCACTGTGGGGGCCATGTCACAGTGGTCAGCGGATCAGTGGTGGCCATGCCACTGTGAGGTCATATAACAGTGGGCAGCAGATCAGTTGTGGCCATGTCACAATGAGCAACAGTCCACTGGTGGCCATGTCACTGTGGTGGCCAGTCACAGTGGGCAGCAGGTCAGTGGTGGCCACGTCCCTGTGGGGCCATGTGACAGTGGGAAGCATGTCAGTAGTGATCATGTTACTGTATGGGACATTTCACAGTGGGCAGCAGGTCAGTGGTGGCCATGTCACTATGGGGGCAATGTCACAGTGGGCAGCAGGTCAGTGGTGGCCATGTCACTGTGGGGCCATGTCACAGTGGAGAGCAAGTCAGTGGTGGCCATGTCACTGTGGGGGCCATGTCACAGTGGGCAGCGTGTCTGGGGTGGCCATGTCACTTAGGGTAATGTCACAGTGAGCAGCAGGACAGTGGTGGCCAAGTCACTGTGGGTGCTACATCACAGTGTGCAGCAGGTCAGTGGTGGCCATTTCACTGTGGGGGCTATGTCACAGTGGGCAGCAGGTCAGTGCTGGCCATGTCACTGTGGGTGCTACATCACAGTGTGCAGCAGGTCAATGGTGGCCATGACACTGTGGGGGCTATGTCACAGTGGGCAGCAGGTCAGTTGTGGCCATGTCACTGTGGGGGCATGTCACAGTTGGCAGCGGGTCAGTGGTGGCCACGCACTGTGGTGGCCATGTCACATTGGGCAGCAGGTCAGTGTTGATCATGTTACTGTGGGAGCCATGTCACAGTGAGCAGCAGGTCAGTGGTGGCCATTTCAAAGTGTGGTCATGTTACAGTGGGCAGCAGTTCAGTTGTGCCCATGTCACTGTGGGGGCTATGTCACAGTGGGGAGGAGGTCAGTGGTGGCCATGTCACTGTGGGGGCCAGTCACAGTGGGCAGTGAGTCAGTGGTGGCCACGTCACTGTGGGGCCATGTCACAGTGGGCAGCAGGTCAGTGGTGGCCATGTCACTATGGGTGCTACATCATCGTGGGCTGTGCAATGGCTGGAAAATAACGGACATATTATGAGCGATCTAAACCGAGGGGCCTCATTGTAACAACAAGCTGCAGCTGTGTTCAAGGACAAAAACAAGGCCGAGACGGCCTGAGAAACTACATTCCTTCCCAAGAGATAAAGATGTTGGAATGTCGAAAACAGGGGGTCTACCTGGGGGGAGAGCATCGCGTGGACACCACACCGGGACCAATCATAGGGGGCAAAAGGGTGCGTGAACAAGTAGCTTTAGCCTATTAGCAATAAGAGAGCGGCGCGTGAAGTTTGAGATAGAGTATAAATTGCTGTGTAACCTTTAATAAAGTGGCATCATCTTGATCACATTGGTCGTCTAAGTTGTGTCCGAGACTTCCACGTCGGCAACTGGTGCCCGAGCAGGGACCCGAGGGAGCCTCATCGAATACGCGGGACTCAAGCCCTGGGGAATCGGGACCCTCCCGTCGGTGCTCGCCCGATCAAGAGAAGACGGTCCGGAGGGGGCGTAAGCCAGCCGTAGCAGGCGCTGCCCCGGCGCCTGGGAAGATGCGCGCGCGCAATCGTCGGGAATCTCGCCCTGATCAGGTGAGCGGCTGGGGAGCAGATGGGGTCCACGCTGAGTAAAGAAGAAACAGCAGTGGTTAAGCTCCTCCAACACATACTTTCTAAGAGAGGAGTTTCTTATGATGAGGGGAACCTGAGGAGGTTGCTGTTGTGGGCTCGGCAGCACGAACTAATTGCTTCAGAGACCGCAGCCTTCGAGTTAACTACTTGGGAAAAGATCGGCGTGGCACTGTGGGATGACATTAGTTCAGATTCCAAAGACAGTAGGAAACTTTCCACCGTGTGGAGAGTGGTCCTAGACACTCTGAAAGAAATGAAAGCGGAACGGCAGACCACCGCCTCCGCTTTCACTGCCTTGTCAGCAGAGGCAGAAAGTGCTGGTGCCAAGGATTCCGCTACCGCTATGACGTTCACGGGATCCCTGTTCCCTAAGGTGGCTCCAAAAAGGAGGAACGGGAATGCTGCACACGCGGCACCCGTACGGCACAAGCAAAAATTAGCCGATTTTCTCCAGCTCGACTCCCCTCCCTGAAGCCCAGAAGATCAATCACCGGAGCTCACGGGTCGGCCCCGCTCTCGCCGGCCCCCGCCCGACCCCCCTGCCGCCGCTGTCGCCGCTGCAGCCGCCGCCGCCGCCTATGCTTCCTCTTTAGAGGACGGCGCCTACCCACCCCTGCCCACGTCCTCGCCCCCGACACCTCAGTCACCGCAAGAACAATCTCGTTACGGTTTACAAGATCAGCACTTGCAAGAGTTAACGAGAAAGTTAGAGCAACTTGAAATCCGAATGCAGCAAGCGGCTCAGCCCACCCCCACAGCACCGCCGCCTCTTCCTTTAACCCCTTCTTCCGCGACACGGGGGGGGGGCGTTGGTCAGAGGGAAACGGTGGCTATCGGGTCGCCGCCACCGTCGGCCAAAATGGGAGGGGGGGCACTGGCCCAAATGGGAGGGGGGGCACTGGGACGCGCGAGAGGTAATAATAATCCGGCAAACCGTTGGCGGGGAGTTATTCAGGATGCTATAATAGAGGGGCAGTTTAACGAACTTGGCCCAGTGACGTTCCCAGTAATAGTGACCCCACAGGGCAATGAGTGGGAAGCCTTAGATTGGAAAATGATTAAAGAAGCAAAATTAGCCGTAACACAATATGGGTTGAAATCACCATATATAAATTCGGTAATTCAGCATATCTTTACAGCACATTTATTGACTCCGTATGATGTGCGCATGATTGTACAAACCTTACTAACAGCTTCACAACAATTGCAGTTTTTCCAACATTGGCAAGTGGCCTGCGACGCTGCCGCAGCCACACCCCGTCAGCAAGGAGACCCTCTATGTGGGGTGCAAGCTCAGATGCTGATGGGGGCAGGTCCTTTTGCTAGCCCAGATTGACAAGTGGGATTTCAACCAGAAGTGTTACGGTTAACCCAGGAATTGGCTCTCAAAATCATTCTAGCCGTACATGATGAAAAAGAGGTGCCAGCATTTACAGGAGTGAGACAGGGGCCCACGGAGCCCTACCCAAAATTCATCGACAGATTGCATGCCGCCATTAATAGCAATCCTGATTTAAGTGATGAAATGAAAGTTAAATTCCTTGATATGCTTGCTTATGACAATGCTAACGACAAAACTAAGAAAGCTTTAAGCCTTCTCCCATGACAATCTACTGCAGGTCAGCTGCTGGAGGCAGCAGAGCGAATGCTTGATCAGGAGAAAGCCGCCTTTATGGCTGCTGCGGTAGGAGCTGCAGTAACACCAATTGTCAGAGGCAAACACATCAAAGGCAAGCGAGATAAGAAGTGCTTTAACTGTGGACAAATGGGTCATTTTAAATCAGAATGTCGTGCTCACGTGTCTCGTAAGAGGGGAAATGGGAGGCAGAGCATGGCCCGCCCTCGCGTGACGACACAAGTCCAGGGTGCTTGGACCGCTGCTCCGCTGCCACCTCAGGAAGCGCAGGAGTGGATTTGGCAACAGCAGTAGCTATTACACTTACAGACACTACAATACATCTGGTTGATTCTAATCTGGTGGGACCTCTGGGACATGGTTTAAGTGCCTTATTAATTGGACGTTCCTCAGCATTTAAAAAAGGTATTTTTGTCATCCCAGGACTTATTGATGCTGACTTTGAGGGAACAATTAAAATCATGGTATACACACTTACTCCTCCTTTGACTATCATGGAGGGATCGAAAATTGCTCAGCTAATTCCATTTGAATCAAAAGTGCCTAATGCAGAACAAAAGAAGAGAGGTGAAAAAGGCTTTGGGTCCACTGGACAACCAGATGTTTTGTTAGCCCTGGACATTAGTCGGGGGAAGCCAGAGAAGCAGATGGAGATGAGACACCCTAATGGACAGACGAGTAAATTACGAATGCTCATTGACACTGGAGCAGATGTCACAATTGTACCACTTTATCTATGGCCTAGTCAGTGGCCTTTACTGCCTGCTAATACAGGAATTCTAGGGGTTGGAGGAACTCAAGTCACATCCATCAGCAGAGACACAATAGCATTTATGTTTCCGGATGGCAAGCTAGTAACCACACGTCCCTATGTGATGCACTCACCTGTGGCACTGGTGGGCAGAGATCTGCTCAGTCAAATGGGAGCTCGATTGATTACTTCGCCTTTTTAGGCGCGGCCATGGTAGAGCAGCCAATCCTAAAATTAACCTGGAAAACTGATGAACCCATATGGATCGACCAGTGGCCGCTAAAACTGGACCGGCTGCAAATTATTAATGATTTGGTACAGGAACAGCTAGATGCCGGACATATCCTGCCTTCAACTAGCCCATGGAACACACCAATTTTTACAATTCAGAAAAAGTCTGGGAAGTGGCGTCTGTTACATGATTTGAGAGCGATTAATGCGGTTATCTGTGACATGGGCACCTTACAACCTGGTTTGCCTTCCCCAGTAATGTTACCTGAAGGCTGGGATCTGGTAGTTATCGATCTAAAAGATTGCTTCTTTACAATCCCCTTACATCCAGAGGATGCTGAAAGGTTTGCCTTTACAGTGCCATCGATTAATAAGGCCGAACCAGCAAAGAGGTATCACTGGGTGGTGCTACCACAAGGGATGAAAAATTCACCCATGATCTGTCAGTCTTTCGTCGCGTGGGCTCTGGAACCCATCCGAAAACAGTATCCTCATTTATTCATTTATCATTACATGGATGATATCTTAGTGGCAGGAAAACAACTGGACTGCGAGACAATATTGGGCCAGCTAACATGCAGTCTCAAGGAGAGGGGATTAGAGATAGCACCAGAGAAAATTCAGAAACAGGGGCCATGGCTGTATCTGGGCTGGATTATTACAAATGCAATGATTCGCCCTCAAAAGGTTAAAATCAACACAAAAATAGAAACATTGTCTGATGCACAGAGATTAATTGGGGATATCCAGTGGGTTCGTAATATCTGTGGAATTACGAACGATGATCTGAAACCTTTGATGCCACTCCTGGGCACGTCTGTACAAGCTCAGGAGCGCCGTCAACTGGATGAGGATCAACAGCAAGCTTTACAAGTAATTAGCAATAAAATCATGACAACTTATACTCACAGGCGACTGAATGATAAAGCTCTTTCTTTTATGTTAGTTAACTCCGGGGGTAAACGTGAACACCCATTGGGGCTTATTATTCAGTTGAGTGAAAAAACCAAATTTACGACTTTTGGAATGGATTTTTCTCCCTTTTCAGCCCAGAAACACAGTAGTTACACGTCCTGACTTATTTTCACAGCTTGTCATAAAAGGGAGGCAGCGAATTTTAGATATTTCAGGCATCGAACCAGAAGTCATCTACATACCTGTATCTCAGTTTTATTTAGATTGGTTATTATCTGCTTCAACTGTCTTTCAAATAGCAATTGCTGATTTCTTAGGTACTATCACCAATAGTTATCCATCGGATAAGCTTTTGTCATTATTATGCCATCAGCGGTTTGTACATTTACCCTTGCGATCAGAGGTTCCAATAGAAGGGATAACTGTCTTCACTGATGTTGGACGAAAATCTCGAAGGGCTGCAGTCACCTGGAAGGAAGGGGACACCTGGGAACATCAATTACTCCCTGGAGTGCCTGGTGACTCTTTACAGACTTTAGAACTTCGAGCTGTTATCTGGACATTTCAACGCTGGTCTCAAGAACCTCTTAATATAGTATCAGACTCATTGTATGTAGCAGGTACAGTACAACGTCTGGAAAACAGCATGGTGAAACCTGTGCGAAATCCTGTATTACATACTTTGTTGTTACAATTGCTGACACTTTTGAACCAACGTCAGGATGAATATTTTATTATGCACATCCGCAGTCATCAACAATGTGGAGGCCTTGTGTTGGGAAACGCTCGAGCTGATCAACTTGTCGCTCCAGCCTGGACGGGCCCTGCCGTTAACACCTTTGAACAGGCCAGGCTGTCACACCAGTTTTTTCACCAGTCAGCAAAAATGTTAGCCAGACAATTTCACATTCCTGTGGCTGATGCTAGAGGAATTGTGCAATCCTGTCCCGATTGTCAGAAGGTGGGAGTAGGCCTCGGTTTGGGAGTAAACCCCCGAGGACTCCAACCTTTACAACTCTGGCAAATGGATGTGACCCATATCCCAGAATTTGGCAGGCTTAAATATGTGCATGTTTCTATTGATACCTTTTCTCTAGCACTCTGGGCAACAGTGCAAACAGGTGAAACAGCACGGCATGTCATCAAACATATGCATGCTGCAATTATGGCACTGGGCGTGCCTGCAGAGATCAAAACTGACAATGGTCCGGCCTACACTTCCCAGAAATTTACTCATTTTTGCCAACTCTGGGGTATACGTCACATCACAGGAATACCGCATTCCCCCACGGGACAAGCCATCGTGGAGAGAGCACATCAAACCTTGAAAGCGCTTTTCAAAAACAAAAAGGGGGAGAAGTCTTGGCTGCTGCAGAGCGACTTGCAAAAGCGGTGTATGTATTAAATTTTTTGCGGTTCACAGGTGATAGAAATGAACCACCAGTAATAATACATAGTTTGGGTTTGAAATCTGGTACATACCAATGTGACAGTAATGTTTTTGTTCAATACAGGGATGTCGTTACAGGAGAATGGAGAGGACCTGCAGAACTAAGAATGACCGGTCGGGGATATGCTTGTGTTGTTACAGATACCGGCGTCAGATGGGTACCGAGTTGATGGGTGCGGCCCTGGAAAGGGGAAGTCAGGAAGAACGACGCAGAGCACTAGGCTCACTCACAGGTCCTAGGCAGGGGTTCCTGCTTGTGTTTTTACAGGTAACAATTCATCTACGTAGGCCTCTGCAAACTGGACGGAGAACCCTGTGTTTTGAGGCACTTCAGAGACATCAACATCGACTGAACCTGATTCTGACCTCGTTACTAACAGCACTACATCCAGCAAACAGAGAAGCCTTTTGTCTTTTCCTGGGCTTGCAGTCGTTTTGCACAGCTGTTCGAATACAGCCACTTATCACAGTTCAGAAGTTTATACTGAAGCAAGTTGGTTGTCTGAATTTGCCAACGAGCCAACATATCAGCAATCCACTTTTAGTTACAGAAAGGCAGGCTTAATTTTTTAGAAAACAGCAGTAGTTTGTTAAAGTTATAGGCTTAATTGAAAACCTTAGATAAAGGATTCTAGCAGAAATTGATTTTGAAGCTTTGTAGACGTTTGGCTTTGCAGTGTGTTAATTAGAACAATAAGATAGTAGATAAGAGTTGTGGTGTTGGGAAAGAATGGCTCTCGAAGCTGGCAGGTGTACCAGGACACCTGAGAAAAGAAGGTGGAATGATGACTACACGTCAAATGTGGGCCACATTTGTTCTGGTTTGGCTCATATTAAGCCATGAAGGGATTCTTGACATCGAACCCAGAGCAACCATTTGGGTAACCTGGGCAAACGCATCTGGGATAAAGGATTTCTGTTTGAGTCTACAACAAGCAGATGATCCTTTTAGGACCTGTTTAATTGGCATTCCGTTGCAGGAAAATGAAACTGATTTCGAAGGATATTGGAAACAACAGAGAGTGGACCTGATTGGCAGACCAGATGATGATAGTTGTTTCATTTTAAATTGGCCCTCCATGCGTAATGCAGCTTGGCAAAAGACAGTCATTGAGAATCTAAACCAGTTAACTTCTTTACCCTTGCAAGAATTGGATTTGTTGGCCAGTGTTACACCTGTTAAGTATGTTGATGTTACGGAGATGCCAAACTGCCATAATGTGGTTCCTCAGCTGCAGCCAGTGAATGGCACAGGAGTGGTTTGGTTTGGTGACCCATGACATATTTGGTTAGCTCAGAATGGTCACCGAGATTTATTTGTAGGTTGTCAAAATGTGACAGGGCATTCTTCTTGGAATAATTTGAAAACAGGAGGATTCTCCGTAGAAACCACTGGAGGCTTTAAACTTCCACCTGGAGTGTTTCTGATTTGTGGGGATAGAGCATGGCCTGGTATTCCTGTACGACCTGTCGGTGGTCCTTGTTATCTTGGACGACTAGACTCGGGATGAGGGGCTGGTTGCAGACCTTGGTCAAAGCAGTATTGATAGTGCTAGTAGGTTTACTAATCTTGATGTTGCTTCTTCCCTGTCTGTTTCAGTGTTTGTGACGGATGTTGAATAGTCTGGGTGAACAAATGTTTAAGAAAAGAGAAGTCTCGATCGCTCAAAAACAAAAAGGGGGATTTGTGGAATGGCTGGAAAGTAACGGACATATTATGAGCGATCCAAAACAAGGGGCCTCACTGTAACAACAAGCTGCAGCTGTGTTCAAGGACAAAAACAAGGCCGAGACGGCCTGAGAAACTACATTCCTTCCCAAGAGATAAAGATGTTGGAATGTCAAAAACAGGGGGTCTACCTAAGGGGGAGAGCATCGCGTGGACGCCACACCGAGACCAATCATAGGGGGCAAAAGGGCGCGTGAACAAGTAGCTTTAGCATATTAGCAATAAGATAGCGGCACGTGAAGCTTGAGATAGAGTATAAATTGCTGTGTAACCTTTAATAAAGTGGCATCCACTTGATCATATTGGTCGTTTAAGTTGTGTCCGAGACTTCTGCGTTGGCAGTGGGCAGCGGTTCAGTGGTGGCAATGTCACTGTGGGTGCTATATCACAGTGGGCAGCAAGTCAGTGGTGGCCATGGCACAGTGAGCAACAGGTCACTGATGGCCATGTCACTGTGGGGGCCATGTCACAGTGGGCAGCAGGTCAGTGCTGGCCAAGTCACTGTGGGGGCCATGTCACAGTGGGAAACAGGTCAGTAGTGGCCATGTCACTATGGGGGCTATGTCACAGTGGGTAGCAGGTCAGTGGTGGCCATGTCACTATGTGGGCTATGTCACAGTGGGCAGCAGGTCAGTGGTGGCCATGTCACGATGAGGTCATGTCACAGTGGGCAGCAGGTCAGTTGAGGCATGTCACAGTGGGCTGCAGGGCACTGCTGGTCATGTCACTGTCGGGCCAAGTCACAGTGGGCAGCAGGTCAGTGGTGGCCATGTCACTGTGGGGGCCATGTCACAGTGGTCAGATGGTCAGTTGTGGCCATATCACTGTGAGGTCATGTCACAGTGGGCAGCAGGGTAGTTGTGGTCATGTCACTGTGGGGCCATGTCACAGTGGGCAGCAGGTCAGTTGTGGCCATGTCACATTGTTCAGCAGGCCACTGGTGGTCATGTCACTGTGAGGCTATGCCACAGTGGGCAGTGGGTCAGTGGTGGCCATGTCACTGTGGGGGCCATGTCACATTGGGCAGCAGGTCAGTAGTGGCCACGTCAATGTGGGGGACATGTCACACTGGGCAGCAGGTCAGTGGTGGCCATGTAACTGTGGGGTCCATGTCACGGTGGGCAGCAGGTCAGTGGTGGCCATGTCACTGTGGGGGCCATGTCACAGTGGGCAGCGGATCAGTGGTGGCCATGTCACTGTAAGGTCATGTCACAGTGGGCAGCAGGTCAGTGGTGGCCATGTCACTATGGGGGTCACGTCACAGTGGGCAGCAGGTCAGTGGAGGTATGTCACTGTAGGGCCCATGTCACAGTGGGCAGCAGGTCACTGGTGGCCATGTCACTATGGGGGCTATGTCAAAGTGAGTAGCAGGTCAGTGGTGGCCATGTCACTGTGGGGGCCATGTCACAGTCGTCAGCGTGTCAGTGGTGGCCATGTCACTGTGGGGGCCATGTCACATTGGGCAGCATGTCAGTGGTGATCATGTTACTGTTTGGGACATGTCACAGTGGGCAGCGGTTCAGTGGTGGCCATGTCACTGTGAGGTAATGTCACAGTGGGAAGCAGATCAGTTGTGGCCATGTCACAGTGAGCAACAGGTCACTGGTGGCCATGTCACTGTGGGGGCCATGTCACCGTGGGCAGCAGGTCAGTGGTGGTCATGTCACTGTGGGGCCATGTCACAGTGGGCAGCAGGTCAGTGGTGGCCATGTCAATGTGGGGGCCATGTCACAGTAGGCAGCGTGTCAGTTTTAGTCATGTCAATGTGAGGTCATGTCACAGTGTGCAGCAGGTCAGTGGTGGCCATGTTACAGTGAGCAACAGGCCACTGGTTGCCATGTCACTGTGGAGGATATTTCACAGTGGGCTGCAGGTCACTTGTGGCCATGTCACTGTGGGGGATATGTCACAGTGGTCAGCGTGTCAGTTGTGGCCATATCACTATGGTGGCCATGTCACATTGGGCAGCAGATCAGTGGTGGCCATGTCACTGTGGGGTCATGTCACAGTGGTCAGCGTGTCAGTGGTGACCATGTCACTGTGGGGGCCATGTCACAGTGGGCAGGATGTCAGTGGTGATCATATTACTGTTTGGGACATGTCACAGTGGGCAGCGGGTCAGTGGTGGCCACGTCACTGTGGGGCCATGACACAGTGGGCAGCGGGCAGTGGTGATAATGTTACTGTTTCGGACATGTCATAGTGGGCAGCAGGTCAGTGGTGGCCATGTTACTGTGGGGGGTACATCAGAGTGTGCAGCAGGTCAGTGGTGGCAAAGTCACTGTGGGGGCTATGTCACAGTGGGCAGCAGGTCAGTGGTGGCCATGTCACTATGGGGGCCATGTCACAGTGGTCAGAGGGTCAGTGGTGGCCATGTCACTGTGGGGGCCATGTCACAGTGGTCAGCGGATCAGTGGTGGCCATGCCACTGTGAGGTCATATAACAGTGGGCAGCAGATCAGTTGTGGCCATGTCACAATGAGCAACAGTCCACTGGTGGCCATGTCACTGTGGTGGCCAGTCACAGTGGGCAGCAGGTCAGTGGTGGCCACGTCCCTGTGGGGCCATGTGACAGTGGGAAGCATGTCAGTAGTGATCATGTTACTGTATGGGACATTTCACAGTGGGCAGCAGGTCAGTGGTGGCCATGTCACTATGGGGGCAATGTCACAGTGGGCAGCAGGTCAGTGGTGGCCATGTCACTGTGGGGCCATGTCACAGTGGAGAGCAAGTCAGTGGTGGCCATGTCACTGTGGGGGCCATGTCACAGTGGGCAGCGTGTCTGGGGTGGCCATGTCACTTAGGGTAATGTCACAGTGAGCAGCAGGACAGTGGTGGCCAAGTCACTGTGGGTGCTACATCACAGTGTGCAGCAGGTCAGTGGTGGCCATTTCACTGTGGGGGCTATGTCACAGTGGGCAGCAGGTCAGTGCTGGCCATGTCACTGTGGGTGCTACATCACAGTGTGCAGCAGGTCAATGGTGGCCATGACACTGTGGGGGCTATGTCACAGTGGGCAGCAGGTCAGTACTGGACATGTCAATGTGGGGGCCATGTCACAGTGGGCAGCAGGTCAGTGGTGGCGATCTCACTATGGGTCCATGTCACAGTGGGCAGCAGGTCAATGGTGGCCATGTCACTGTGAGGTCATGTCACAGTGTGCAGCAGGTCACTGGTGGCCATTTTACTGTGAGCAACAGGCCCCTGGTTGCCATGTCACTGTGGGGGCTATGTCACAGTGGGCAGCAGGTCAGTTGTGGCCATGTCACTATGGGGGCCATGTCACAGTGGGCAGCACGTCAGTGGTGGCCATGTCACTATGGGGGCCATGTCACAGTGGGCAGCAGGTCAGTGGTGGCCATGTCACTATGGGGGCCATGTCACAGTGGTCAGCGGGTCAGTGGTGGACATGTCACTGTGGGGGCATTGTCACTTTGGGCACCAGATCAGTTGTGGCCATATCACAATGCGTAACAGTCAACTGGTGGCCATGTCACTGTGGTGGCCAGTCACAGTGGGCAGCAGCTCAGTGGTTGCCACGTCACTGTGGGGCCATGTGACAGTGGGCAGCATGTCAGTAGTGATCATGTTACTGTATGGGACATGTCACAGTGGGGAGCAGGTCAGTGGTGGCCATGTCACTGTGAGGTCATGTCACAGTGTGCAGCAGGTCAGTGGTGGCCATGTCACAGTGAGCAACAGTCCACTGGTTGCCATGTCACTGTAGGGGGTATGTAACAGTGGGCAGCAGGTCAGTTGTGGCCATGCCACTATGGGGGCCATGTCACAGTGGGCAGCAGGTCAGTGCTGGCCATGTCACTATTGGGGCCATTTCACAGTGGGCAGCAGCTCAGTGGTGGCCATGTCACTGTGGGGGCCATGTCACAGTGGTGAGCGGGTCAGTGGTGGCCATGTCACCGTGGGGGCCATGTCACAGTGGTCAGCGGGTCAGTGGTGGCCATGTCACTGTGTGGTCATGTCACAGTGGGCAGCTGATCAGTTGTGGCCATGTCACAATGAGCAACAGTCCACTGGTGGCCATGTCACTGTGGTGGCCAGTCACAGTTGGCAGCAAATCAGTTGTGGCCATGTCACTATGGGGGGTATGTCACAGTGGGCAGCAGGTCAGTTGTGGCCCTGTCACTATGGGGGCCATGTCACAGTGGGCAGCATGTCACTGGTGGCCATGTCACTGTGGGGGCCATGTCACAGTGGTCAGCGGGTCAGTGGTGGCCATGTCACTGTGGGGGCCATGTCACAGTGGTCAGCGGGTCAGTGGTGGCCATGTCACTGTGAGGTCATGTCACAGTGGGCAGCAGATCACTTGTGGCCATGTCACAATGAGCAACAGTCCACTGCTGGCCATGTCACTGTGGTGGCCAGTCACAGTTGGCAGACGGTCAGTGGTGGCCACGTCACTGTGGGGCCATGTGACAGTGGGCAGCATGTCAGTAGAGTTCATGTTACTGTAAGGGACATGTCGCAGTGGGGAGCATGTCAGTGGTGGCCATGTCACTGTGAGGTCATGTCACAGTGGGCAGCAGGTCAGTGGTGGCCATGTCACTATGGGGGCCATGTCACAGTGGGCAGCAGGTCAGTGGTGGCCATGTCACTGTGGGGGCTATGTCACAGTGGGCAGCAGGTCAGTGCTGGCCATGTCACTATGGGATCATGTCACAGTGGGCAGCAGGTCAGTGGTGGCCATGTCACTATGGGGGCCATGTCACAGTGGGCAGCAGGTCAGTGGTGGCCATGTCACAATGGGGGCCATGTCACAGTGATCAGCAGGTCAGTGGTGATCATGTTACTGTTTGGGACATGTGACAGTGGGGAGCAGGTCAGTTGTGCATGTGACTGTGGTGGCCAGTCACAGTTGGCATCGGGTCAGTGGTGGCCACGTCACCGTGGGGCCATGACACAGTGGGCAGCGGGCAGTGGTGATCATGTTACTATTTCGGATGTGTCACAGTGGGCAGTAGGTCAGTGGTGGCCATGTCACTGTGGGTGCTACATCACAGTGTGCAGCAGGTCAGTGGTGGCCATGTCACAGTGAGCAACAGGCCACTGGTTGCCATGTCACTGTGGGGGCTATGTCATACTGGGCAGCAGTTCAGTGCTGGCCATGTCACTGTGGGGGCCATGTCTCAGTGGGCAGCAGGTCAGTGGTGGCCATGTCACTATGGGGGCCACGTCACGGTGGGCAGCAGGTAAGTGGTGGCCAAGTCACTATGGGGGCTATGTCGGAGTGGGCAGCAGGTCAGTGGTGGCCATGTCACTATGGGGGCTGTGTCACAGTGGGTAGCAGGTCAGTGGTGGCCATGTCACTGTGGGGGCCATGTCACAGTGGTCAGCGGGTCAGTGGTGGCCATGTCATTGTGAGGTCATGTCACAGTGGGCAGCAGATCAGTTGTGGCCATGTCACAATGAGCAACAGTCCACTGGTGGCCATGTCACTGTGGTGGCAAGTCACAGTGAGGAGCAGGTCAGTGGTGGCCATGTCACTGTGGGGTAATGTCACAGTGTGCAGCAGGTCAGTGATGGCCATGTCACAGTGAGCAACAGGCCACTGGTTGCCATGTCACTATGGGGTCATGTCACAGTGGGCAGCAGGTCAGTGGTGGCCATGTCACTGTGGGGGCCATGTCACAGTGGGCAGCAGGTCAGTGATGGTCATGACACTACGGGGGCTATGTCACAGTGGGCAGCAGGTCAGTGGTGGCCATGTCACTGTGGTGGCCATGTCACAGTGGGCAGCAGGTCAGTGGTGGCCATGTCACTGTGTTGGCCAGTCACAGTGGGCAGCAGGTCAGTAGTGGCCACGTCACTGTGGGGCCATGTCACAGAGTGCAGCATGTCAGTGGTAATCATGGTACTCTTTGGGACATGTCACAGTGGGGAGCAGGTCAGTGGTGGCCTTGTCACTGTGGGTGCTACATCACAGTGGGCAGCGGTTCAGAGGTGGCCATGTCACTGTGAGGTCATGTCACAGTGTGCAGCAGGTCAGTGGTGGCCATGTCACAGTGAGCAAGAGGCCACTGGTGGCCATGTCACTGTGGTGGCCAGTCATAATGGGCAGCAGGTCAGTGGTGGCCACGTCAATGTGAGCGTCATGTCACAGTGGACAGCAGGTCAGTGGTGACCATGTCACTATGGGGGCCATGTCACAGTGGGCAGCACGTCAGTGCTGGCCATGTCACTACGGGGGCTATGTCACAGTGGGTAGCAGGTCAGTGGTGGCCATGTCACTGCTGGGGCCATGTCACAGGTGTCATCGCGTCAGTGGTGGCCAGTTCACTGTGATGTCATGTCATAGTGGGCAGCAGATCAGTTGTGGCCATGGCACAGTGAGCAACAGGCCACTGGTGGCCATGTCACTGTGGGGGCTCTGTCACAGTGGACAGCAGGTCACTGGTGGCCATGTCGCTGTCCAGGCCATGTCACCGTGGGCAGCAGGTCAGTGGTGGCCATGTCACTGTGGGGCCATGTCACATTGGGCAGCAGGTCAGTGGTGACCATGTCACTGTGGGGGCCATGACACAGTGGTCAGCTTGTCAGTTGTGGCCCTGTCACTGTGAGGTCATGTCACAGTGGGCAGCAGGTCAGTTGTGGCCATGTCACATTGGGGAGCGGGTCAATGATGGTCATGTCACTGTGGGGCTATGTCACAGTGGGCAGTGGGTCAGTGGTGGCCATGTCTCTATGCGTCCCATATAACACTGGGCATCAAGTCAGTGGTGGCCATGTCACAGTGAGGAACAGGCCACTGGTGGCCATGTGTACTGTGGTGGCCAGTCACAGTTGGCAGCATGTCAGTGGTGGCCACGTCACTGTGGGCCATGTGACAGTGGGCAGCATGTCAGTAGTGATCATGTTACTGTATGGGACATGTCACAGTGAGGTGCAGGTCAGTGGTGGCCGTGTCACTGTGAGGTCATGTCACAGTGTGCACCAGGTCAATGGTGGCCATGTCACAGTGAGCAACAGGCCACTGGTTGCCATGTCACTGTGGGGGCTATGTCAACGTGGTCAGCGGATCAGTGATGGCCATGTCACTGTGGGGCCCATGTCACAGTGGGCAGCAGGTCAGTGGTGGCCACGTCACTGTGGGGCCATGTCACAGTGTGCAGCAGTTCAGTGATGACCATGTCACAGTGAGCAACAGGCCACTGGTTGCCATGTCACTATGGGGTCCATGTCTCAGTGGGCAGCAGGTCAGTGGTGGCCATGTCACTACGGGGGCTATGTCACATTGGGCAGCAGGTCAGTGGTGGCCATGGCACTGTGGGGCCATGTGAAGTGGGCAGCGTGTCAGTAGTGATCATGTTACTGTATGGGACATGTCACAGTGGGGAGCAGGTCAGTGGTGGCCATGTCACTATGGGGGCCATGTCACAGTGGGCAGCAGGGCAGTGGTGGCCATGTCACTATGGGGGCCATGTCACAGTGGGCAGCAGGTCAGTGGTGGCCATGTCTCTGTGGGCGCCATGTCACAGTGGGCAGCAGGTCAGTGGTGGACATGTCAGTGTGGGCGCCATGTCACAGGTGTCACCGGGTCAGTGGTGGCCATGTCACTGTGTGGTAATGTCATAGTGGGCAGCAGATCAGTTGTGGCCATGTCACAATGAGCAACAGTCCACTGGTGGCCATGTCACTGTGGTGGCCAATCACAGTGGGCAGCAGGTCAGTGGTGGCCACGTCACAGTGAGGCCATGTGACAGTGGGCAGCATGTCAGTAGTGATCATGTTACTATATGGGACATGTCACAGTGGGGAGCAGGTCAGTGGTGGCCAAGTCACTGTGAGGTCATGTCACAGTGTGCAGAAGGTCAGTGGTGGCCATGTCACAGTGAGCAACAGGCCACTGGTTGCCATGTCACTGTTGGGGCTATGTCACAGTGGGCAGCAGGTCAATTGTGGCCATGTCACTATGGGGGCCATGTCACAGTGGGCAGCAGGTCAGTGGTGGCCATGTCACTATTGGGGCTATGTCACTGTGGGCAGCAGGTCAGTGGTGGCCATGTCATTATGGGGGCCATGTCACAGTGGTCAGCGGTTCAGTGGTAGCCATGTCACTGTGGGGGCCATGTCACAGAGGGCAGCATGTCAGTGGTGATCATGTTACAATTTGGGACATGTCACAGTGGGCAGCAGGTCAGTAGTGGCCACGTCACTGTGGGGCCATGTCACAGTGTGCAGCAGGTCAATGATGGCCATGTCACAGTGAGTAACAGGCCACTGGTTGCCATGTCACAGTGGGGGCAATGTCTCACTGGGAAGCAGGTCAGTTCTGGCCATGTCACTATGGGTCCATGTCACAGTGGGCAGCAGGTCAGTGGTGGCCATGTCACTATGGGGGCTATGTCACATTGGGCAGCTGCTCAGTGGTGGCCATGAACCTGTGAGGTCATTTCACAGTGTGCAGCAGGTCATTGGTGGCCATGTCACAGTGAGAAACAGGCCACTGGTTACCATGTCACTGTGGGGGCTATGTCACAGTGGGAAGCAGGTCAGTGGTGGCCATGTCATTATGGGGGCCATGTCACAGTGGGCAGCAGGTCAGTAGTGGCCACGACACTGTGGGGCCATGTCACAGTGGGCAGCAGGTCAGTGGTGGCCATGTCACAGTGAGCAACAGGCCTTTGGTTGCCATGTCACTTTGGCGGCTATGTCGCAGTGAGCAGCAGGTGAGTGCTGGCCATGTCACTATGGGGGCCATGTCACAGTGGGCAGCAGGTCAGTGGTGGCCATGTCACTATGGGGGCTATGTCACTGTGGGCAGCAGGTCAGTAGTGGCCACATCACTGTGGGGCCATGTCACAGTGTGCAGCAGGTCAGTGATGGCCATGTCACAGTGAGTAACAGGCCACTGGTTGCCATATCACTGTGGGGGCAATGTCACACTGGGCAGCAGGTCAGTTGTGGCCAAGTCTCTATGGGGCCATGTCACAGTGCGCAGCAGGTCAGTTGTGGCCATATCACTGTGGGGGCCATGTCACAGTGGGCAGCATGTCAGTGGTGATCATGTTACGGTTTGGGACATGTCACAGTGGGGAGAAGGTCAGTGGTGGCCATGTCACTGTGGTGGACAGTCACAGTGGGCAGCAGGTCAGTGATGGCTATGTCACAGTGAGTAACAGGCCACTGGTTGCCATGTCACTGTGGGGGCTATGTCACAGTGGGCAGCAGGTCAGTGCTGGCCATGTCACTATGGGGGCCATGTCAAAGTAGGCAGCAGGTCAGTGGTGGCCATGTCACTATTGGCGCTATGTCACTGTGGGTAGCAGGTCAGTGCTGGCCATGTCACTGTGGGGGCTATGTCACAGTGGGCAGCAGGTCAGTTGTGGCCATGTCAATATGGGGGCCATGTCACAGTGGGCAGCAGGTCAGTGGTGGCCATGACACTGTGGGGGCCATGTCAGAGTGGTCAGCGGTTCAGTGGTGGCCATGTCACTGTGGGGGCCATGTCACAGTGCTAAGCGGGTCAGTGGTGGCCATGTCACTGTGAGGTCATGTCACAGTGGGCAGCAGATCAGTTGTGGCCATGTCACAATGAACAACAGTCCACTGCTGGCCATGTCACTGTGTTGGCCAGTCACAGTGGGCAGCAGGTCAGTGGTGGCCACGTCACTGTGGGGCCATGTGACAGTGGGCAGCATGTCAGTAGTGATCATGTTACTGTATGGGACATGTCACAGTGGGGAGCAGGTCAGTGATGGCCATGTCACTGTGAGGTCATGTCACAGTGTGCAGCAGGTCAGTGGTAGCCATGTCACAGTGAGCAACAGGCCACTGGTTGCCATGTCACTGTGGGGGCTATGTCACAGTGGGCAGCAGGTCAGTAGTGGCCACGTCACTGTGGGGCCATGTCACAGTGTGCAGCAGGTCAGTGATGGCCATGTCACTATGGGGGCTATGTCACAGTGTGCAGCAGGTCAGTGGTGGCAATGTCATTGTGGGGGCTATGTCACAGTGGTCAGCGGGTCAGTGGTAGCCATGTCAATGTGGGGGCCATGACACAGAAGGCAGCATGTCATTGGTGATCATGTTACTATTTGGGACATGTCACAGTGGGCAGCAGGTCAGTGGTGGCCATGTCACTGTGGGGGCCATGTCACCGTGGTCAGCGGGTCAGTGGTGGCCATCTCACTGAGGAGGCCATGTCACTATGGGCGCCATGTCACAATGGTCAGCGGGTCAGTGGTGGCCATGTCACTCTGGGGGCCATGTCACAGATGTCAGCGGGTCAGTGGTGGCCATGTCACTGTGAGGTCATGTCACAGTGGGCAGCAAATCAGTTGTGGCCATGTCACAATGAGCAACATTCCACTGGTGACCATGTCACTGTGGTGGCCAATCACAGTGGGCAGCAGGTCAGTGCTGGCCACGTACCAGTGAGACCATGTGGCAGTGGGCAGCATGTCAGTAGTGATCCTATTACTATATGGGACATGTCACAGTGGGGAGCAGGTCAGTCTTGGCCATGTCACTGTGAGGTCATGTCACAGTGTGCGGCAGGTCAGTGGTGGCCATGTCACAGTGAGCAACAGGCCACTGGTTGCCATGTCACTGTGGGGGCTATGTCACAGTGGGCAGCAGGTCAGTTGTGGCCATGTCACTATGGGGGCCATGTGACCGTGGGCAGCAGGTCAGTGGTGGCCATGTCGTTATGGGGGCTATGTCACATTGGGCAGCAGGTCAGTGGTGGCCATGTCACAGTGAGAAACAGGCCACTGGTTGCCATGTCACTGTGGGGGCTATGTCACAGTGGGCAGCAGGTCAGTTGTGGCCAAATCTCTATGGGGCCATGTCACAGTGCGCAGCAGGTCAGTGGTGCCCATGTCACTCTTGGGCTATGTCACAGTGGTCAACGGGTCAGTGGTGGCCATGTCACTGTGGGGCCATGTCACATTTGTCAGCAGGTCAGTTGTGGCCATATCACTGTGGGGGCCATGTCACAGTGGGCAGCATGTCAGTGGTGATCATGTTACAATTTGGGACATGTCACAGTGGGGTGAAGGTCATTGGTGGCCATTTCACTGTGGGGGCCATGTCAGAGTGCTCAGCGGTTCAGTGGTGGCCATGTCACTGTGGGGGCCATGTCACAGTTGTAAGCGGGTCAGTGGTGGCCATGTCACTGTGAGGTCATGTCACAGTGGGCAGCAGATCACTTGTGGCCATGTCACAATGAACAACAGTCCACTGCTGGCCATGTCACTGTGTTGGCCAGTCACAGTGGGCAGCAGGTCAGTGGTGGCCATGTCACTGTGAGGTCACGTCACAGTGTGCAGCAGGTCAGTGGTGGCCATGTCACTATGGCGGCTATGTCACATTGGGCAG
The DNA here is from genome assembly GCF_031877795.1 of Strix aluco. NCBI lineage: Eukaryota > Metazoa > Chordata > Aves > Strigiformes > Strigidae > Strix > Strix aluco. The sequence continues at coordinate 93,687 of NW_027436632.1, forward strand.
CAGGTCAGTGGTGGCCATGTCACAGTGAGGTCATGTCACAGTGTGGAGCAGGTCAGTGGTAGCCATGACACAGTGAGCAATAGGCCACTGGTTGCCATTTCACTGTGGGGGCTATGTCACAGTGGGCAGCAGGTCAATGGTGCCCATGTCACTATGGTGACCATGTCACAGTTGGTAGTAAGTCAGTGGTGTCCAGGTCACTGTGGTGCTATGTCACAGTGTTCAGCGGATCAGTGGTGGCCATGTCACTGTGGGGACCATGTCACAGTGGGCAGCAAGTCAGTTGTCGCCATGTTACTATGGGTCCATGTCACAGTGGGAAGCAGGTCAGTGGTGGCCATGTCACTATGGGGGCTATGTCACATTGGGCAGCAGGTCAGTGGTGCCAATGTCACTGTGAGGTCATGTCACAGTGTGCAGCAGGTCAGTGGTGGACATGTCACAGTGAGCAACAGGCCACTGGTTGCCATGTCACTGTGGTGTCTGTGTCACAGTGGGCAAAATGTCAGTGGTGGCCATGTCACTATGGGCGCCATGTCACAGTGGGCAGCAGGTCAGTGGTGGCCATTTCACTGTGAGGTCATGTCACAGTGTGCAGAAGGTCAGTGGTGGCCATGTCACAGTGAGAAACAGGCCACTCGTTGCCATGTTACTCTGGGGGCTATGTCAAAGTGGGCAGCAGGTCAGTTGTGGCCAAGTCTCTATGGGGGCCATGTCACAGTGGGCAGCATGTCAGTGGTGGCCATGTCACTATGGGGGCCATGTCACAGTGGGTAGCAGGTCAGTGCTGGCCAGGTCACTGTGGGGCTATGTCACACTTGTCAGCGGATCAGTGGTGGCCATGTCACTGTGGGGACCATGTCACAGTGGACAGCAGGTCAGTTGTGGTCATGTCACTATGGGTCCATGTCATAGTGGGCAGCAGGTCAGTGGTGGCCATGTCACTATGGGGGCCATGTCACAGTGGGCAGCAGGTCAGTGGTGGCCTTGTCACTATGGGGGCCATGTAACAGTGGGAAGCAGGTCAGTAGTGGCCACATCATTGTGGGGCCATGTCACAGTGTGCAGCAGGTCAGTGCTGGTCATGTCACAACGGGGGCCATGTCACAGTGGGCAGCAGGTCAGTGGTGGCCATGTCACTGTGGGTCTATATCACAGAGGTCAACGGATCAGTGGTGGCTATGTCACTGTGGGGGCCATGTCACAGTGTGCAGCAGGTCAGTTCTGGCCATGTCAGTGAGCAACAGGCCACTGGTTGCCATGTCTCTTTGGGGGCTATGTCAGAGTGGGCAGCAGGTCAGTGCTGGCCATGTCACTGTGAGGTCATGTCACAGTCGGCAGCAGGTCAGTTGTGGCCAAGTCTCTATGGGGGCCATGTCACGGTGGGCAGCATGTCAGTGGTGGCCATGTCACTATGGGGGCCATGTCACAGTGGGTAGCAGGTCAGTGATGGCCATGTCACTGTGGGGGCCATGTCACAGTGGGCAGCAGGTCGATAGTGGCCATGTCACTGTGAGGTTATGTCACAGTGTGCAGCAGGTTAGTGATGGCCTTGTCACAGTGAGTAACAGGCCACTGGTTGCCATGTCACTGTGGGGGCTATGTCACAGTGGGCAGCAGGTCAGTTGTGGCCATGTCACTATGGGTCCATGTCACAGTGGGCAGCAGGTCAGTGGTGGCCATGTCACTATGTGGGCTATGTGACATTGGGCAGCTGGTCAGTGGTGGCCATGTCACTTTGAGGTCATGTCACAGTGTGCAGCAGGTCAGTGATGGCCATGTCACAGTGAGAAACAGGCCACTGGTTGCCATGTCACTGTGGGGGCCATGTCACAGTGGGCAGCAGGTCAGTGGTGGCCATGTCACTGTGAGGTCATGTCACAGTGTGCAGCAGGTCAGTGATGGCCTTGTCACATTGAGTAACAGGCCACTGGTTGCCATGTCACTGTGGGGACTATGTCACAGTGGGCAGCAGGTCAGTGGTGGCCATGTCACTATGGGTGCCATGTCACAGTGGGCAGCAGGTCAGTGCTGCTCATTTCACTATGGGGGCCATGTCACAGTGGGTAGCAGGTCAGTGGTGGCCAGGTCACTGTGGTGCTATGTAACAGTAGTCACCGGATCAGTGGTGGCCACGTCACTGTGAGGTCATGTCACAGTGTGCAGCAGGTCAGTGATGGCCATGTCACAGTGAGCAACAGGCCACTGGTTGCCATGTCACTGTTGGGGCTATGTCACAGTGGGTAGCAGGTCAGTGGTGGCCATGTCACAGTGAGCAACAGGCCACTGGTTGCCATGTCACTGTGGGGGCTATGTCACAGTGGGTAGCAGGTCAGTGGTGGCCATGTCACAGTGAGCAACAGGCCACTGGTTGCCTGTCACTGTGGGGGCTATGTCACAGTGGGTAGCAGGTCAGTGGTGGCCATGTCACTGTGGAGTCATGTCACAGTGGGCAGAAGGGCGGTAGTGGCCACGTCACTGTGGGGCCATGTCACAGTGTGCAGCATGTCAGTGATGGCCATGTCACACTGAATAACAGGCCACTGGTTGCCATGTCACTGTGGAGGCTATGTCACAGTCGGCAGCAGGTCAGTTGTGGCCATGTGACTATGGGGGCTATGTCACAGTGGGCAGCAGGTCAGTGGTGGCCATGTGTACTATGGGGGCTATGTCACAGTTGGCAGCTGGTCAGTGGTGGCCATGTCACTGTGAGGTCATGTCACAGTGTGCAGCAGGTCAGTGGTGGCCATGTCACAGTGAGCAACAGTCCACTGGTTGCCATGTCACTGTGGGGGCTATGTCACAGTGGGAAGCAGGTCAGTGGTGGCCATGTCACTATGGGGGCCATGTCACTGTGGGCAGCAGGTCAGTTGTGACCATGTCACTATGGGGGCTATGTCACATTGGGCAGCTGGTCAGTGGTGGCCATGTCACTGTGAGGACCATGTCACAGTGGGCAGCAGGTCAGTTGTGGCCATGTGACTATGGGTCCATGTCACAGTGGGCAGCAGGTCAGTGGTGGCCATGTTACTATGGGTCCATGTCACAGTGGGCAGCAGGTCAGTGGTGGCCATGTCACTGTGGGGCTTTGTCACAGTGGTCAGCGGATCAGTGGTGGCCATGTCTCTGTGAGGACCATGTCACAGTGGGCAGCAGGTCAGTTGTGGCCATGTGACTATGGGTCCATATCACAGTGGGCAGCAGGTCAGTAGTGGCCATTTCACTATGGGGGCTATGTCACATTGGGCAGCATGTCAGTGGTGGCCATGTGTACTAAGGGGGCTATGTCACAGTTGGCAGCTGGTCAGTGATGGCCATGTCACAGTGAGCAACAGGCCTCTGGTTGCCATGTCACTGTGGGGGCTATGTCACAGTGGGTAGTAGGTCAGTGGTGGCCATGTCACAGTGAGCAACAGGCCACTGGTTGCCATGTCACTGTGGGGGCTATGTCACAGTGGGTAGCAGGTCAGTGGTGGCCATGTCACAGTGAGCAACAGGCCGCTGGTTGCCTGTCACTGTGGGGGCTATGTCACAGTGGGTAGCAGGTCAGTGGTGGTCATGTCACTGTGGGGCTATATCACAGTTGTCAGCGGATCAGTGGTGGCCATGTCACTGTGGAGTCATGTCACAGTGGGCAGCAGGTCGGTAGTGGCCACGTCACTGTGGCGCCATGTCACAGTGTGCAGCAGGTCAGTGATGGCCATGTCACACTGAATAACAGGCCACTGGTTGCCATGTAACTGTAGGGGCTATGTCACAGTGGGCAGCAGGTCAGTGGTGGCCATGTGTACTATGGGGGCTATGTCACAGTGGGCAGCTGGTCAGTGGTGGCCATGTCACTGTGAGGTCATGTCACAGTGTGCAGCAGGTCAGTGGTGGCCATGTCACAGTGAGCAACAGGCCACTGGTTGCCATGTCACTGTGGGGGCTATGTCACAGTGCGAAGCAGGTCAGTGGTGACCATGTCACTATGGGGGCCATGTCACAGTGGGCAGCAGGTCAGTGGTGGCCATGTCACTATGGGGGCCATGTCACAGTGGGCAGCAGGTCAGTAGTGGCCACGTCACTGTGGGGTCATATCACAGTGTGCAGCAGGCAGTGATGGCCATGTCACAGTGAGCAACAGGCCAATGGTTGCCATGTCACTGTGGGGGCTATGTCACAGTGGGCAGCAGGTCAGTGCTGGCCATGTCACTATGGGGGCCATGTCACAGTGGGCAGCAGGTCAATGGTGGCCATGTCACTATGGGGGCTATGTCACATTGGGCAGCTGGTCAGTGGTGGCCATGTCACTGTGGGGACCATGTCACAGTGGGCAGCAGGTCAGTGGTGGCCTGGTCACTATGGGGGCTATGTCACAGTGGGTAGCAGGTCAGTGGTGGCCATGTCACTGTGGGGACCATGTCACAGTGGGCAGCAGGTCAGTGGTGGCCATGTCACTATGGGGGCTATGTCACATTGGGCAGCAGGTCAGTGGTGGCCATGTCACTGTGAGGTCATGTCACAGTGTGCAGCAGGTCTGTGGTCGCCATGTCACAGTGAGCAACAGGCCACTGGTTGCCATGTCACTGTGGGGTCTATGTCACAGTGGGAAGCAGGTCAGTGGTGGTCATGTCACTATGAGTCCATCTCACAGTGGGCAGCAGGTCAGTGCTGTCCATGTCACTGTGGCGCTATGTCACAGTGGTCAGCGGATCAGTGGTGGCCATGTCACTGTGGGGACCATGTCACAGTGGGCAGCAGGTCAGTGGTGGCCATGTCACTATGGGGCTATGTCACATTGGGCAGCAGGTAAGTGGTGGCCATGTCACTGTGGGGTCATGTCATAGTTGGCAGCAGGTCGGTAGTGGCCACGTCACTGTGGGGCCATGTCACATTGTGCAGCAGGTCAGTGATGGCCATGTCACAGTGAGCAACAGTCCACTGGTTGCCATGTCACTGTAGGGGCTATGTCACAAGGCAGCAGGTCAGTGGTGGCCATGTCACAGTGAGAAACAGGCCACTGCTTGCCATGTCACTGTGGGGGCTATGTCACAGTGGGCAGGATGTCAGTGGTGCCCATGTCACTATAGGGGCCATGTCACAGTGGGAAGCAGGTCAGTAGTGGCCACGTCACTGTGGGGCCATGTCACAGTGTGCAGCACGTCAGTGATGGCCATGTCACAGTGAGTAACAGGCCACTGGTTACCATGTCACTGTGGGGGCTATGTCACAGTGGGCAGCAGGTCAGTTGTGGCCATGTCACTATGGGGGCCATGTCACAGTGGGCAGCAGGTCAGTGGTGGCCATGTGTACTATGGGGGCTATGTCACAGTGGGCAGCTGGTCAGTGGTGGCCATGTCACTGTGAGGTCATGTCACAGTGTGCAGCAGGTCAGTGGTGGCCATGTCACAGTGAGAAACAGGCCACTGGTTGCCATGTCACTGTGGGGGCTATGTCACAAGGCAGCAGGTCAGTGGTGGCCATGTCACTATGGGGGCCATGTCACAGTGGGCAGCAGGTCAGTAGTGGCCACGTCACTGTGGGGCCATGTCACAGTGTGCAGCAGGCAGTGGTTGCCATGTCACAGTGAGCAACAGGCCACTGGTTGCCATGTCACTGTGGGGGCTATGTCACAGTGGGCAGCAGGTCAGTGGTGGCCATGTCACTATGGGAGCCATGTCACAGTTGGCAGCAGATCAGTGGTGGCCATGTCACTATGGGGGTCATGTCACAGTGGACAGCAGGTCAGTGGTGGCCATGTCACTGTGAGGTCATGTCACAGTGTGCAGCAGGTCAGTGGTGGCCATGACACAGTGAGCAACAGGCCACTGGTGGCCATGTCACTGTGGGGGCTATGTCACAGTGGGCAGCAGGTCAGTTGTGGTCAAGTCTCTATGGGGGCCATGTCATGGTGGGCAGCAGGTCAGTGGTGGCCAGGTCACTGTGGGGCTATGTCACAGTTGTCAGCGGATCAGTGGTGGCCATGTCACTGTGGGGACCATGTCACAGTGGGCAGCAGGTCAGTTGTGGCCATGTCACTATGAGTCCATGTCACAGTGGGCAGCAGGTCAGTGGTGGCCATGTCACTATGGGGGCCATGTCACAGTGGGCAGCAGGTCAGTGGTGGCCATGTCACTATGGGGGCCATGTCACAGTGGGCAGCAGGTCAGTGGTGGCCATGTCACTGTGGGGACTATGTCACAGTGGGCAGCATGTCAGTTGTGGCCATGTCACTATGAGTCCATCTCACAGTGGGCAGCAGGTCAGTGCTGTCCATGTCACTGTGGCGCTATGTCACAGTGGTCAGCGGATCAGTGGTGGCCGTGTCACTGTGGGGACCATGTCACAGTGGGCAGCAGGTCAGTGGTGGCCATGTCACTATGGGGCTATATCACATTGGGCAGAAGGTCAGTAGTGGCCATGTCACTGTGAGGTCATGTCACAGTGTGCAGCAGGTCAGTGGTGGCCATGACACAGTGAGCAACAGGCCACTGGTGGCCATGTCACTGTGGGGGCTATGTCACAGTGGGCAGCAGGTCAGTTGTGGTCAAGTCTCTATGGGGGCCATGTCATGGTGGGCAGCAGGTCAGTGGTGGCCAGGTCACTGTGGGGCTATGTCACAGTTGTCAGCGGATCAGTGGTGGCCATGTCACTGTGGGGACCATGTCACATTGGGCAGCAGGTCAGTTGTGGCCATGTCACTATGAGTCCATGTCACAGTGGGCAGCAGGTCAGTGGTGGCCATGTCACTATGGGGGCCATGTCACAGTGGGCAGCAGGTCAGTGGTGGCCATGTCACTATGGGGGCCATGTCACAGTGGGCAGCAGGTCAGTGGTGGCCATGTCACTGTGGGGACTATGTCACAGTGGGCAGCATGTCAGTTGTGGCCATGTCACTATGAGTCCATCTCACAGTGGGCAGCAGGTCAGTGCTGTCCATGTCACTGTGGCGCTATGTCACAGTGGTCAGCGGATCAGTGGTGGCCGTGTCACTGTGGGGACCATGTCACAGTGGGCAGCAGGTCAGTGGTGGCCATGTCACTATGGGGCTATGTCACATTGGGCAGAAGGTCAGTAGTGGCCATGTCACTGTGAGGTCATGTCACCGTGTGCAGCAGGTCAGTGGTGGCCATGTCACAGTGAGCAACAGTCCACTGGTTGCCATGTCACTGTGGGGGCTATGTCACATTGGGCAGCAGGTCAGTGGTGGCCATGTCACAGTGAGCAAAGGCCACTGGTTGCCATGTCACTGTCGGGGCTATGTCACAGTGGGCAGCAGGTCAGTGGTGGCCATGTCACAGTGAGAAACAGGCCACTGCTTGCCATGTCACTGTGGGGGCTATGTCACAGTGGGCAGGATGTCAGTGGTGCCCATGTCACTATGGGGGCCATGTCACAGTGGGCAGCATGTCAGTGGTGGCCTGGTCACTATGGGGTCCATGTCACAGTGGGTAGCAGGTCAGTGGTGGCCATGTCACTGTGGGGCTATGTCACAGTTGTCAGCAGATCAGTGGTGGCCATGTCACTGTGGGGACCATGTCATAGTGGGCAGCAGGTCAGTGGTGGCCATGTCACTATGGGGGCTATGTCACACTGGGCAGCAGGTCAGTGGTGGCCATGTCACAGTGAGCAAAAGCCACTGGTTGCCATGTCACTGTGGGGGCTATGTCACAGTGGGCAGCAGGTCGGTGGTGGCCATGTCACTATGGGGGCAATGTCACAGTGGGCAGCAGGTCACTGATGGCCATGTCACAGTGAGTAACAGGCCACTGGTTGCCATGTCACTGTGGGGGCTATGTCACAGTGTGCAGCAGGTCAGTGCTGGCCATGTCTCTATGGGGGCCATGTCACAGTGGGCAGTAGATCAGTGGTGGCCATGTCACTATGGGGGCCATATCACAGTGGGCAGCAGGTCAGTAGTGGCCATGTCATTGTGGGGCCATGTCACAGTGTGCAGCAGGTCAGTGATGGCCATGTCACAGTGAGCAACAGGCCACTGGTTGCCATGTCACTGTGGGGGCTATGTCACAGTGGGGAGCAGGTCAGTGCTGGCCATGTCACTATGGGAGCCATGACACAGTGGGCAGCAGGTCAGTGGTGGCCATGTCACTATGGGGGCCATGTCACAGTGTGCAGCAGGTCAGTGATGGCCATGTCACAGTGAGTAACAGGCCACTGGTTGCCATGTCACTGTGGGGGCTATGTCACAGTGTGCAGCAGGTCAGTGCTGGCCATGTCACTGTGGGGCTATATCACAGTGGTCAGCGGATCAGTGGTGGCCATCTCACTGTGGGGCCATGTCACACTGTGCCGCAGGTCAGTGCTGGCCATGTCAGTGAGCAGCAGGCCACTGGTTGCCATGTCACTGTGGGGGCTATGTCAGAGTGGGCAGCAGGTCAGTGCTGGCCATGTCACTGTGGGGGCCATGTCACAGTGGGCAGCAGGTCAGTAGTGGCCATGTCACTGTGAGGTCATGTCACAGTGTGCAGCAGGTCAGTGGTGGCCATGTCACAGTGAGCAACAGGCCACTGGTTGCCATGTCACTGTGGGGGCTATGTCACAGTGGGCAGCAGGTCGGTGGTGGCCATGTCACTATGGGGGCAATGTCACAGTGGGCAGCAGGTCAGTGATGGCCATGTCACAGTGAGCAACAGGCCACTGGTTGCCATGTCACTGTTGGGGCTATGTCACAGTGGGCAGCAGGTCAGTGCTGGCCATGTCTCTATGGGGGCCATGTCACATTGGGCAGCAGATCAGTGGTGGCCATGTCACTATGGGGGCCATATCACAGTGGGCAGCAGGTCAGGGGTGGCCATGTCACTGTGAGGTCATGTCACAGTGTGCAGCAGGTCAGTGGTGGCCATGTCACAGTGAGCAACAGGCCACTGGTTGCCATGTCACTGTGGGGGCTATATCACAGTTGTCAGCGGATCAGTGGTGGCCATGTCACTGTGGGGTCATGTCACAGTGGGCAGCAGGTCAGTGATGGCCATGTCACAGTGCGTAACAGGCCACTGGTTACCATGTCACTGTGGGGGCTATGTCACAGTGGGCAGCAGGTCAGTTGTGGCCATGTCACTATGGGGGCCATGTCACAGTGGGCAGCAGGTCAGTGGTGGCCATGTGTACTATGGGGGCTATGTCACAGTGGGCAGCTGGTCAGTGGTGGCCATGTCACAGTTAGCAACAGGCCACTGGTGGCCATGTCACTGTGGGGGCTATGTCACAGTGGGTAGCAGGTCAGTGGTGGCCATGTCACTGTGGGGCTATATCACAGTGGTCAGCGGATCAGTGGTGGCCATCTCACTGTGGGGGCCATGTCACACTGTGCAGCAGGTCAGTGCTGGTCATGTCAGTGAGCAGCAGGCCACTGGTTGCCATGTCACTGTGGGGGCTATGTCAGAGTGGGCAGCAGGTCAGTGCTGGCCATGTCACTATGGGGGTCATGTCACAGTGGGCAGCAGGTCAGTAGTGGCCACGTCACTATGGGGGCCATGTCACAGTGTGCAGCAGGTCAGTGCTGGCCATGTCAGTGAGCAGCAGGCCACTGGTTGCCATGTCACTGTGGGGGCTATGTAAGAGTGGGCAGCAGGTCAGTGCTGGCCATGTCACTGTGGGGGCCATGTCACAGTGGGCAGCAGGTCAGTAGTGGCCATGTCAGTGTGGGGGCCATGTCACAGTGTGCAGCAGGTCAGTGGTGGCCATGTCACAGTGAGCAACAGGCCACTGGTTGCCATGTCACTGTGGGGGCTATGTCACAGTGGGCAGCAGGTCAGTGGTGGCCATGTCACTATGGGGGCAATGTCACAGTGGGCAGCAGGTCAGTGATGGCCATGTCACAGTGAGCAACAGGCCACTGGTTGCCATGTCACTGTGGGGGATATGTCACAGTGGGCAGCAGGTCAGTGCTGGCCATGTCTCTATGGGGGCCATGTCACAGTGGGCAGCAGATCAGTGGTGGCCATGTCACTATGGGGGCCATATCACAGTGGGCAGCAGGTCAGGGGTGGCCATGTCACTGTGAGGTCATGTCACAGTGTGCAGCAGGTCAGTGATGGCCATGTCACAGTGAGCAACAGGCCACTGGTTGCCATATCACTGTGGGGGCTATATCACAGTTGTCAGCGGATCAGTGGTGGCCATGTCACTGTGGGGTCATGTCACAGTGGGCAGCAGGTCAGTGATGGCCATGTCACAGTGAGTAACAGGCCACTGGTTACCATGTCACTGTGGGGGCTATGTCACAGTGGGCAGCAGGTCAGTTGTGGCCATGTCACTATGGGGGTCTTGTCACAGTGGGCAGCAGGTCAGTGGTGGCCATGTGTACTATGGGGGCTATGTCACAGTGGGCAGCTGGTCAGTGGTGGCCATGTCACAGTGAGCAACAGGCCACTGGTGGCCATGTCACTGTTGGGGCTATGTCACAGTGGGCAGCAGGTCAGTGGTGGCCATGTCACTATGGTGGCTATGTCACAGTGGGCAGCAGGTCAGTAGTGGCCACATCACTGTGGGGCCATGTCACAGTGTGCAGCAGGTCAGTGATGGCCATGTCACAGTGAGCAACAGGCCACTGGTTGCCATGTCACTGTGGGGGCTATGTCACAGTGGGCAGCAGGTCAGTTGTGGCCAAGTCTCTATGGGGGCCATGTCACAGTGGTCAGCATGTCAGTGGTGCCCATGTCACTATGGTGGCTATGTCACAGTGGGTAGCAGATCAGTGGTGGCCATGTAACTGTGGGGCTATATCACAGTGGTCAGCGGATCAGTGGTGGCCATGTCACTGTGGGGGCCATGTCACAGTGGGCAGCAGGTCAGTGCTGGCCATGTCACTGTGGGGCCATGTCACATTGTACAGCAGGTCAGTGATGGCCATGTCACAGTGAGCAACAGGCCACTGGTTGCAATGTCACTGTGGGGGCCATGTCACAGTGGGCAGCAGGTCAGTAGTGGCCATGTCACTGTGAGGTGTGGTAGGTAGGGTCCGGTGACCGGAAGATATCGCGTTGTACGGAAAGATAAGCTAGGGTCCGGCGACCGGAAGATATCGTGTTGTACGGAAATGTAGAGCCTCACTCCCTGCAACCAATCAATATGGATCTCTGACGTAAGCAGGCGGAAGTGACGAGGTAAACCCAGGTTATATAAGGCAGTGTAACCTTTGAATAAATGCCATTTTGCCTCCACCACATTGGTGTCTGTGTGCTGATGGACCAAGCAACCTGGGATTGGTTGCTGTGCTGTTCCTGAACCAGGTCGCCACGCCTTGAGAAAGGCAGCAAGTGGTGCCGAAACCCGGGAATTTCCCCTGGATTTGGTGAACGGCGGCCGGAGCGGCAGGACCAGCCCGGCGGGGAGGACGCTCCCGGACCTTCAAGGAGAATGGAAGCCCTGGTAAAGGTCGTATCTGAGCTGCATAAGCAGTGGGGGATTGATTGTAAGCCCAAAGACTTTACCCTTGCAGTCGCAAGGCTTTTACAGATCGGGGTCATTGATCAGCCGGTGGATATTCTCCACCCAGAAACGTGGGATAAATGCACTAAAGTGTTTGCCGAGGAGACCATGTGCTCAGGCACGGCGAAACACCTTAAGGCGTGGGGGAGGGTCGTGCAGGCTTTGAAAAAAGCCCTGCAGGAGCAGGAAGCATGGAGGGTGGCAAGGGACTGTTTATTAGCTGTCCCGAAACTTGGGGTTGGAGCAGCCACACAGACCTCACGCCCTCTAAATGATGATAATTCAGCGGACCCTGGGGACCGGCGGGAGGGTGATACCCCCCCCCCTCAATCCCCAAACCACCCTACTCCGCTCGTGAGGGATCAGGGGCGGGCGGAGTCCCTCTGGGGTGGGCTGGCCGGGGAGGCTGGGAATGCCGCGGAGAAAATAGAATCTGATAACATCTGGGTGAGACCGCCGCCCTATGCGCCTCTGAATGGCACTGACCGGGAATAGAAAGGGAGGGGCGATGATGTTCTTGGGGAAGATAAGGAAGGAATGCAAGGTTTAATGAATACACGTGGGCAGGAAGATAAGGACAACAAAGAAGAGAAAGGCGGTATGGACATTCAAAAGGGGAAAGCCAATCAGAGCATTTACCCAGTAATATGCCCGCATTCTCCACCAATGGAGAGTGAGGAGGAGGAGAATGGGAGGGATGGTCAGAAAGGGGAGGCGGAGGCGACTAAGGGGTGGGGGACCAGTCAGAATGTCCGCCTACAAACACGCCCCTATAGAGTAAACTCCTCCCCGGTCAGACGAGGGGGCGAGTCGAAGGGGAGGGAATTGCCCGATTACGGACAAAGTAGGAGGGGTCGAAGTCCCAAAAAGGAAAGTAGGCGGGACAGGAGCCCAAAGGAAAAACACCAGAGCCTGGAAGTGACTAGTGAGTCGAGTTCCGATCTTGAGTCGGATGCAGATGGAGACGACTGGCTCACGGCTGATTTAAACTCAGATGAAGATGAGACAAAAATTGGAACTCGATATAATACTGCTCATAGCAAAAAAGGAATACGAGAGGATAAAATTCCTCTTACGGATTGGAGGAAAATAAAAATTGCATGTGCAGATTGGGCCCCCTCAGCCGCGCTAGCATTCCCGGTTAGAGTAATGGGAGATGGTGATGGGGCATGAAGAGTGTACTCTCCTATAAATCCTAAAGATATACAGGCGATCATTAAGGCGATCGCTGATAAGGGGCTCAATTCTGCCATGGTCTCTACTTTAGTAGATGGCATCTTCGGAGGAGATGACATGCTCCCATTTGATATAAAACAAACCTGCAGGCTGGTTTTTGATGGCGCAGGGATGATAGTTTTCAAACAAGATTGGGAGGACAACTGCGTGAGACAATTAGCTCAGGTAACAGGGGCGGACCACCCATTGTATGGTTCTAGTTTACAACGATTGATGGGAACGGATCCAACAATGATCACACCTCAAGCGCAGGCTCTGGGTCTGCGAGCCCATGAGGTGATGACAACCACCCGTGCAGGTAGGGAAGCTATTCGTACAGCTTCTAAGGTTATTGCCAAGCCGTCCCCATGGTCAACTATAAAACAAAATGAGAGTGAGAGTTTCGCGCAGTTTGTGGATCGCCTTCAAGCAGCGATTGACTCTTCCTCCCTGCCTGCAGAGGCAAAGGGTCCGGTAGTCACAGACTGATTACGCCAACAATGCAATGCCAGCACTAAAGAAATTTTACGATCGCTGCCGGTGGGGTCGAGTTTGGCAGACATGATTAGACATGTCGCGAAAGAGGAACATTTAGTCCCGATTCAAGCGGCCGTCCATACCGCAATAGCTAACATAATGGCATGTTTTAAATGTGGCCAAGCAGGCCATATCATGGCAAATTGCCCTCAATTAATGAATCCACCCACGATACCTACCTCACGTCAGATATCACCTAAAGGTCCATGTTGGCGCTGCGGTAAGAACGGACATCATGCAAAGGAATGTAAATTGAAGAGTCAGGGAAACGGGAGGGGGAGGAGGCGCCTGAGCCGCGCACAGCTTCCTCCCGTACGAGATATGAGGCAGCAACAAACCCAAATATTAGGAGACATGGACAAACATATGGGGAAATATATTGGTGCCCACGTTCAAATCCAGGGAAAAGTTATTGTAACTACCCTGGATATTGGTTTTGTGGATATTGGGGTTGTGAAACCATAGTGACGGGTAGTAGATGGACACCAGAAAGAAAGGATGAATTTTTACGAGTGAGCTGGGGATCTAACCGTTTCCAGTTGGTTTTGGAAATTTTAAATCCGGGTGATTCAGGATGGCTTTTAGGTAAGATGTGGTCTCCGTTTCTTCAGAGAAGTTACAAAGATATGGGAGTACTTGTGCAGATCATTAAGACTGTACCCCAGGCACCTCAAGCTGTTGGGCCAAATCTAGTCCTTAATCCATAGACGCCTAAACCTGTGAGATATGACACTACGACTGCTGTTAGAAAAGCGACTCCTACTGATGTTGAAATTTTGACAACGTTTGATCCTAAACTACCCCCTTTATGGAAATTACTAAATTCGACATACCAAATATTAAATTCAACAAATCCAAAGATGACGACACATTGTTGGCTTTGTTATGATGTACGACCCCCTCTTTATGAGGCAGTGGGTATACCTTCTGAACCAAAATGGGTGAGTGGGCCTAACCCGATACAGTGTTTGTGGAGCGATTCTCAAAACAAACAGGGAGTAACAATGCAGCAAGTGTCAGGGCAAGGTGCATGTGTTGGTGTAATACCTCTTGAAAAAAGAAGTCTATGTAAGTTTGAGATTATACAAGACAGACAACAACTTAATAAAAACAACGGAGAAATAGCTGATTGGTTAGTCCCGGCTACTAATACAAAATGGATATGTTCAAAGGCCGGAATTACTCCATGTATATCTATTAGGAAACTTAAGATAAAAGCCGAATTTTGTATACAAGTATTAATTATTCCGAGAATTATATATCACCCGGAGGAATATGTTTATGATCATTTGACTTCTTCAACCATGCACCATGTACAAAAGCGAGAACCTTTTACCGCTCTGACCATAGCTACCCTGTTGACCATAGGAGCCGCGGGAGCAGGAACAGGAATAGCTTCATTAGTTGAGCAGAATCAAAAATTTCATTCCCTTAGAATGGCAGTGGATGAGGATCTTACTCGAATTGAGAAATCAATCAGCGCTTTAGAACAATCGCTGAGTTCACTGTCGGAAGTAGTTCTCCAAAATCGTAGAGGATTAGATCTCTTGTTTTTACAACAAGGAGGACTATGTGCTGCTTTGGGGGAAGAATGCTGTATATATGCAGACAACACTGGTGTCGTTCGTGATACTATGGCCAAACTCCGGGAGGGTTTAGAAAAAAGAAAGAGGGATAGGGAAGCCCAGCAAGGATGGTTTGAGTCGTGGTTTAACCATACGCCGTGGCTAACCACCCTCATTTCTACGCTAATGGGACCAATTATACTGTTCATGCTAGTGTTGATTTTTGGACCATGTATATTGAACAGGCTTGTGCTGTTTGTTAAGAGTCGACTAGAAAAAGTTAACATAATGTTAGTAGAACGTCGACAGTTGCTTTGAGAACGCAACATTAGTATATAATCTTAGTTTGATAATTTTTATATAGAAAGGAATGTTCTACAACTAATGAATTTCTTCTATTTTCTATTTGTTCGATATGTCCTATGTTTTATATAAGCTTTTTATTGTAACTTTTTAGTTCGTTATGCTTTATCAACTTAATCACACGCAATAAGGGATTTTTAGTCACTTTAGATGCTACTAACCTAATGTGCCTTGTATTTTATATTTTTAAACTTTTATACTTCTGCCCATTTACTTTAAGCATAGGGAGGGGGGAAATGTGGTAGGTAGGGTCCGGCGACCAGAAGATATCGCGTTGTACGGAAAGATAAGCTAGGGTCCGGCGACCGGAAGATATCGTGTTGTACGGAAAGGTAGAGCCTCCCTCCCTGCAACCAATCAATATGGATCTCCGACGTAAGCAGGCGGAAGTGACAAGGTAAACCCAGGTTATATAAGGCAGTGTAACCTTTGAATAAATGCCATTTTGCCTCCACCACATTGGTGTCTGTGTGCTGATGGACCAAGCAACCTGGGATTGGTTGCTGTGCTGTTCCTGAACCAGGTCGCCACGACTTGAGAAAGGCAGCAGTGAGGTCATGTCACAGTGTGCAGCAGGTCAGTGGTGGCCAGGTCACTGTGGGGCTATGTCACAGTGGTCGGCGGATCAGTGGTGGCCATGTCACTGTGGGGACCATGTCACAGTGGGCAGCAGGTCAGTTGTGGCCATGTCACTATAGGTCCATGTCACAGTGGGCAGCATGTCAGTGGTGGCCATGTCACTATGGGGGCTATGTCACATTGGGTAGCAGGTCAGTGGTGGCCATGTCACTGTGGGGCCATGTCACAGTGTGCAGCAGGTCAGTGGTGGCCATGTCACAGTGAGCAACAGGCCACTGGTTGCCATGTCACTGTGGGGGCTATGTCACAGTGGGCAGCAGGTCAGTGGTGGCCATGTCACTATGGGGGCCATACCACAGTGGGCAGCAGGTCAGTGGTGGCCATGTCACTATTTGGGCCATGTCACAGTGTGCAGCAGGTCAGTAGTGGCCACGTCACTGTGGGGCCATGTCACAGTGTGCAGCAGGTCAGTGATGGCCATGTCACAGTGAGCAACAGGCCACAGGTGGCCATGTCACTGTGTGGGCTATGTCACAGTGGGCAGCAGGTCAGTGGTGGCCATGTCACTATGGTGGCCATGTCACAGTGGGCAGCAGGTCAGTGGTGGCCATGTCACTGTGGGGGCCATGTCACAGTGGGCAGCAGGTCAGTGGTGGCCATGTCACTATGGGGGCCATGTCACAGTGGGCAGCAGGTCAGTGGTGGCCACGTAACAGTGAGCAACAGGCCACTGGTTGCCATGTCACTGTGGGGGCTATGTCACAGTGGGCAGCAGGTCAGTGCTGGCCATGTCACTGTGGGGCCATGTCACAGTGGGCAGCAGGTCAGTAGTGGCCATGTCACTGTGAGGTCATGTCACAGTGTGCAGCAGGTCAGTCGTGGCCATGTTACAGTGAGCAACAGGCCACTGCTTGCCATGTCACTGTGGGGGCTATTTCACAGTGGGCAGCAGGTCAGTGCTGGTCATGTCACAATGGGGGCCATGTCACAGTGTGCAGCAGATCAGTGGTGGCCATGTCACTATGGGGGCTATGTCAAATTGGGCAGCTGGTCAGTGGTGGCCATGTCACTGTGAGGTCATGTCACAGTGGGCAGCAGGTCAGTGGTGGCCATGTCACAGTGAGCAACAGGCCACTGGTTGCTATGTCACTGTGGGGGCTATGTCACAGTGGGCAGCAGGTCAGTGGTGGCCATGTCACTATGGGGGCCATGTCACAGTGGGCAGCAGGTCAGTGGTGGCCATGTCACTATGGGGGCCATGTCACAGTGGGCAGCAGGTCAGTAGTGGCCACGTCACTGTGGGGCCATGTCAAAGTGTGCAGCAGGTCAGTGATGGCCATGTCACAGTGAGCAACAGGCTAATGGTTGCCATGTCACTGTGGGGGCTATGTCACATTGGGCAGCAGGTCAGTGCTGGCCATGTCACTGTGGGGGCCATGTCACAGTGGGCAGCAGGTCAGTAGTGGCCACGTCACTGTGGGGCCATGTCACAGTGTGCAGCAGGTCAGTGGTGGCCATGTCACAGTGAGAAACATGCCACTGTTTGCCATGTCACTGTGGGGGCTATGTCACAGTGGGCAGCAGATCAGTGGTGGCCATGTCACTATGGGTGCTATGTCAAATTGGGCAGCTGGTCAGTGGTGGCCATGTCACTGTGAGGTCATGTCACAGTGTGTAGAAGGTCAGTTGTGGCCATGTCACAGTGAGCAACAGGCCACTGGTTGCCATGTCACTATGGGGGCTATGTAACAGTGGGCAGCAGGTCAGTGGTGGCCATGTCACTATGGGCGCCATGTCACTGTGGGCAGCAGGTCAGTAGTTGCCACGTCACTGAGGGGCCATGTCACAGTGTGCAGCAGGTCAGTGATGGCCATGTCACAGTGAGCAACAGGCCACTGGTTGCCATGTCAGTGTGGGGGCTATGTCACAGTGGGCAGCAGGTCAGTGCTGGCCATGTCACTGTGAGGTCATGTCACAGTGTGCAGCAAGTCAGTGGTGGCTATGTCACAGTGAGAAACAGGCCACAGGTTGCCATGTCACTGTGGGGGCTATGTCACAATGGGCAGCATGTCAGTGGTGCCCATGTCACTATGTGGGCCATGTCACAGTGGGCAGCATGTCAGTGGTGGCCAGGTCACTATGGGGGCCATGTCACAGTGGGTAGCAGGTCAGTAGTGGCCAGGTCACTGTGCGGCTATGTCACAGTGGTCAGCGGATCAGTGGTGGCCATGTCACTGTGGGGACCATGTCACAGTAGGGCAGCAGGTCAGTTTTGGCCATGTCACTATGGGGACTGTGATAGACAGTAAACTGTTTGTTCATCAAATTCCATTGAAGATATTGGGAGCTCGTGACATGTTATTCCATAAACTATGTTGACCTAAGCTTAATCTTAACTATTACACTGTGTAACGACTAACTGACTGTTCACTGTTGAAGAAAGGGATATGATCAGGAGAGCAGGAATGAGAATTTGGGATCAACAGCATCAGCAAGGTCCGGCAGCAGATGTAAAATGGCCTCTAAATCGACCTAATTGGAATAATCAAAATGAAATCGATAGAGGTCATATGCAAGACCTGAGGACGATTGTAATCCAGGGTATAAGAGAATCAGTCCCTAGAGGACAAAATATAAACAAAGCCTTTAGTGAACATCAGAAAAAGGATGAAACTCCTACTGAGTGGTTAGAGAGACTGAGGAAAAATCTTCAGCTTTACTCAGGACTAGACCCTAATACCCCAGTGGGACAGGCATTGTTAAAGACACAATTTGTGGCAAAAGCATGGATAGATATTAGAAAGAAGCTAGAAAAAATAGAAGATTGGCAGGATCGGGGGTTGGATGAATTACTGAGAGAAGCACAGAAAGTCTATGTCCGAAGGGAGGACGAGACTCAAAAGAAACATACCAGAATGATGGTAGCTGCGATAAGGGAAGGACAGAGAGTGAACAGTGCTGGGAGAAAACAAGAAGGTCAAAGAACAGGCTATAGATCAAAGGAACCGGAGAGAGAGAGAGAAAAAGGGAGTATTGTCTGCTTTTATTGCGGAAGAAAAGGTCACACAAAGAAGAGCTGCAGAAGGAGAATGATGGATGAGAGAATGTTTAAAGAAGATTAGGGGTGTCAGGGGCTCTATTTGCTGGGGACCCGAGAACGAACTGAACCCTTGATAAAGTTAAAAGTAGGTCCTCAGCAACAGGAGGTAGAATTTTTAGTAGATTCAGGAGCGGAGAGATCTACTGTTCAATCATTGCCCCAAGGATGTAAGATTTCATCAGAAAAAGTACAAGTAGTTGGGGCGAAAGGAGAACCATTCGGAGTACCGGTAATTAAAGATGTACTCCTTGAAACAGATTCTAAAGTGGGGGTGGGATCCTTATTGTTAGTACCTGAGGCAGATTATAACCTACTGGGGAGAGATCTAATGATTGAATTAGGAATTAGTTTGGAAGTAACAGAACACAAACTTGAAATCAAACTATGCCCCCTACGGGTTGAAGATGAGACTAAAATCAACCCTGAAGTGTGGTACACTCCGGATACGGTGGGAAAACTGAATGTTGAACCTTTTATGGTAACCATCCGGGATCCTGAAGTACCGGTGAGGATTAAGCAATATCCCATACCTCTGGAGGGAAGGCAAGAATTAAAACCAGAAATTCAGAGATTAATAAAGCAGGGATTATTGGAACCCTGCATGTCCCCTTTTAATACTCCCATTTTACCTGTCAAGAAGGCGGATGGGGGGTACAGATTAATCCATGACCTAAGGGAAATTAACAAAAGGACTGTAACTAGATTCCCTGTAGTAGCTAACCCACACACTCTCTTAAGTCAATTAGGCCCGAACGACCGGTGGTACAGTGTAATAGACTTGAAGGACGCTTTCTGGGCATGTCCCTTAAAAGAGGAGTGTAGAAACTATTTTGCTTTTGAGTGGGAGGACCCAGACACCCACAGGAAAACTCAACTCCGGTGGACAGTCCTACCCCAAGGTTTCACTGAATCCCCAAACCTGTTTGGGCAAGCTTTAGAACAAATTTTGCAGGATTACCAGATAGGAGATACCCTTACCCTAGTCCAGTATGTAGATGATCTTTTAATAGCAGGGGAGGATGAGGAAAGGGTTCGGGAAGAAAGCATCAAGTTGTTAAATTTCCTGAGCTTAAAGGGACTGAAAGTGTCAAAATCCAAATTGCAATTTGTTGAAAAGGAAGTTAAATACCTAGGGCATCGATTAAGTCAAGGAACTAAGAAATTGGATCCAGAAAGGGTGAAAGGGATACTTTCCCTACCAAGTCCAAAAACTAAAAAACAAGTCCGGCAGCTATTAGAGCTATTTGGATATTGTAAGCAATGGATCGAAGGGTATAGTGGAAAAGTAAAGTTTTTATACACCAAAATAACTAAAAATGGATTATTAAAATGGACTCAGGAAGATGATCAACGGTTAAAAGAACTAAAAACTGAATTAGTAAATGCTCCTGTTCTGAGCTTGCCCGACCTGAAAAGACCATTTTTCTTATTTGTCAACACAGAGGAAGGAACTGCATTTGGAGTATTAGCCCAGGAATGGGCAGGAAAAAAGAAACCAGTAGCATATATCTCAAAATTACTGGACCCCGTAAGTCGGGGATGGCCTACGTGCCTACAAGTTGTGGTGGCAGCTGCTTTGTTAGTTGAGGAAGCGCATAAAATAACTTTTGGTAGTGAATTAAGGGTACTATCACCCCATAATATTAGAGGTGTGTTACAGCAAAAAACAGAAAAATGGATAACCGATGCTAGACTGGTAAAATATGAGGCAATCCTCATTACGTCCCCACACCTGACCCTTGAAACAACATCGTTACAAAATCCAGCCCAATTTTTGTATGGAGAACCTAGTCAAGATCTTTTTCATGATTGCCTCCGTAACATCGAGGAGCAGACTAAGATAAGACCAGATTTGGAAGAGGAGGAATTAGGGAAAGGAGAAAAATTATTTGTAGATGGATCCTCTCGAGTGGTAGAAGGGAAAAGAAAATCAGGGTATGCCATAATTGATGGAAAAACTTTTAAGGTGATAGAATCAGGACCCTTGAGTCCCAGCTGGTCAGCACAGGCATGTGAATTATATGCAGTATTAAAGGCTTTACAATTACTAAATGGAAAAGTGGGAACTATATACACTGATTCTAGATATACCTTCGGAATAGTACATACCTTTGGGAAAATATGGGAAGAAAGAGGTTTAATCAATTCTCGGGGGAAGAGCCTAGTACATCAGGAGTTAATATCACAAATTTTGCAAGCTATACGAGGGCCCAGCGAAATTGCGGTAGTACACGTAAAAGGACACCAGAGGGGGCTAAATCCTTTAGTACGGGGGAATAACCTTGCTGATCAAGAGGCAAAGAGAGCAGCGCTATCAGCACTGGACTTGGATGATCCAATAGAGGACAGAAAGCAGTGTGTTAATTGTGGAGATAATTACCTCCCCTGTTATGGTTGCTGGAAAGAATACGGAGTAGACGGTATAGAATGTGTATGTGAAAGACCAGGGTTTAAGTGGTACTTTTTCCATGGAAAATCCTATGAACTTTTAAGTTTTACTGTTCAAGAACAAGCAAAATTAAATCAAATGGGGATTAAACAGAAAGCTAATGAAAAATGGGAACTCCCGGACGGCCGAGAAGTTCTCCCAAAACCCATAACTACCAAGATAATGCAGCAATTCCATAAAAACACTCATTGGGGAACTCAGGCATTAGTGGATCAATTTGCAACTAAATACATGTGCATTGGGATATATGATATAGCCAAACGAGTGATAGGAGAATGTCTCGTTTGTCAAAAAGTAAATAAACATCAAATAAGAAAACGAGTATATGGGGGGCGAGAATTGGCTCATAAACCTTTTGCAAGAATACAAATAGACTTTACTGAATTACCAAAGGTGGGGAGGTATAAATACCTATTAGTAATTATAGATCATTTAACTCAATTCGTAGAAGCCTTTCCCACAGCCCGAGCCACAGCTCACACAGTAACAAGGATATTACTTGAAGAAATTATACCTCGGTATGGAGCAATAGAAGCAATAGACTCAGATAGAGGTCCACACTTTGTATCCAGAGTAACCAAAGAGACTTTGGCTGCCCTGGGTACACAGTGACAATACCATACTCCGTGGCACCCGCAGAGCTCAGGGAAAGTTGAACGTATGAACGGAGAAATAAAAAAACAACTTACCAAACTAATGTTAGAAACTAAAATGTCATGGGTAAAGTGTCTCCCTTTAACCTTGTTAAATATCAGAACTCAACCCCGAACTGATGTAGGCATTTCTCCCTTTGAAATGCTATATGGGATGCCCTATGATTTAGAAATGCCACCGGATCACCCCCAACTTGAAGAATTAAAGATAAAGTCCTACCTGATACAGCTAATGGCAAGGAGAAAACAACTACAGGCTCAGGGGATGGTAGTACAAAGGCCTCCATTGGATGTGGCCATGCATCAAATCCAACCAGGAGATAAAGTACTAATCAAATCATGGAAAGAATCTTCTTTGACCCCCCGTTGGGAAGGACCCTATGTTACTCTTATCACTACAGAAACTGCTGTTCGGACTGCTGAGAAGGGGTGGACACACGCAAGCCGAGTAAAGGGACCTATACAGGATCCGGCCTGGAAAGTGACCAGCCCTCCTGGGGATCTACGAGTCACCCTTCGAAAAACCTGAAAGAACTCTCTACACATTGTGAGATAAGAACCTACGAAGGACTCAATGAGTGAGACCCTGATATTTTTGTCCAATTGAAACTTATATTTGTTTTCCTTTTATATGCATAAAGTGTAAAGTGTAATGTATGTAAAGAAGGCTGGGGGATTCATAATGCACATGGAATAAATCTTCGGTCTAGTTGTAATCAGTGTTATTAACGAGAATAACGATTAACTAATCAGGCCCTAAAACTGGAGATTCTAAAACTTGGTAGAAAATATTTACTAAAGAGAGTGCACTCACTCTAATTAGCCTACTCAATAACACTCTCAGATCCTAAGGGTGATCTGTAGAAAGCACATCCTCTGGGTCCCCTGTCGTGAACCCGAGGTCAAAGATAAAAACTGGAAGACCTATGTGTCCCGGAGTAGAGGCAAACGTACCCCTGAAGAATACGGCTGCTGCCGAGAAGATGGAACACCCTGCTACTCTAAGCAACAGAGTAGGCAGAGGAAGCAGAGACGTATCAAAGTGGGGAAAACTTTACTGCCCTACTCTGAAGAAAAAAGGACCTCTGAGGGAGAAGGGCCAGACGAGAGTGTCAGACACCCCGATACAAAAAAGACTAAGAAAAAATATGCAAATCTATAGAATCCCGTCAACCTTCTATTGGAACTATTGGATAGTCTGGCTAGGTGTATTAGCTACAATGAATACACTACCAGGATGGGCTAGAACGACTAACCAATCCCACCAACCTTTTGAACATACCCTAACTAATCAAATTATATGGCCTTGGACAGATGCTTATTATGGACATACAGGAAGTATGGATGCAGATTTGTATGGGACAAAGTTAGCAACTGCCATATTAAGCAATAACCTAACACTCCAAACATATAAATGGGAGAATTCATCCCATACCTGGACAGCTAAAAAAGGAGATGAGATACAGATAGGCTGCAGAGTATTCAATGTAAATGTGATAATAAGTCGACACCCTT
The DNA here is from genome assembly GCF_031877795.1 of Strix aluco. Taxonomy (NCBI): domain Eukaryota; kingdom Metazoa; phylum Chordata; class Aves; order Strigiformes; family Strigidae; genus Strix; species Strix aluco. The sequence goes on from NW_027436632.1 coordinate 117,096, forward strand.
TAATTCAAACCATCCGTCAGCCCCCTTTTACTCAAATCGTTATCAGAGACAAAACGGAATCTAAAATAACTCAAACCCGTTGTGAGTCGGAAACCTGTTGGTATGCATTTACTGCAACCCAACCGGTGTCCATAGTTTGTTTGGGAGGGACCAGGTCAGGAGATCAAGCTATATCTTTCCGATTTCCATTGAATATACAGGAGGAAACTACAACAATCACAACCCACACTCCCAAAGAGACTACTCAGACTACTCATACTGTTCCAACACAACCAACAGTCGTGCTTAGCCCAAGAATTTTTAAAATTGAACCATATGCAATTAGAAATACAGGTAAACAACAAATGCTGTTTAACCCGGCGTGGTCTCTCAAACAAGTTGAATTGTTAATACAAAATAATGTTTCAAATATTCAGCCAGCATGTTCACCTTTCCTAAAGACTTCTTACGAGGGATGGACAACCTGGCTGCAAAAACAAACTCCTCACACAAAAAGAACGCAGAGAGACTTAACCGGTGCTTTGGGAACAGGATTGGGAGTTTTAAATAGTATTGATTCGGAGGTGATAATGAACAAATTGGCTACCTCAATTAGTGATTTAACTAATATACAAAGGCCTTTGCAATCTTCCTTATTGGCTTTGGGGGCTAACCAGTGGTTGTTGTCAAATGTATTACCAAAAGGGGAAAAGGTAAATATAAAGGATCATGAATTGATTACAGACGCACTCAGTGTGCTCCAAAATAACCTCTCTTTAACTCTCAGCTGCATCCAGACTCAAATATGGATGCAGTCGATAGCTACCTCAATTATAAGAGAAGGTGAAGAAGGTATTCTTCCTACTGAAATTCGAAGAATAATTTGGGACAATGCTACTAATTTTGAAAAGAAACTCCAATCCTGGTGGAACCTGGTAAACTTTACCTATGACCCCATCACAAACACAGCTACTACCTTTATACTCACTATTTACAATGCCACCATATACCAAATTTATCCTATCATTGCATTAGGACTGAATCACAACGGAACCATACTCTATCCTTCTGAGCATAGAGTATGGGCCCGAAAGGTAAACGAAAAATGGCAAACTGTCAATCTAGAGTCCTGCATTGTACGGGAACAACAAGGATTCATTTGTGAAGACAATGCAATTGAGACACAAGATATTTGTTTAGATACCGAACAAAATATTTGTCACTTTGAGGTCCATCCCAATGAAAATCCTAAAACAGTACTTATATATATTGACGAAGGTTGTGTATGTTTGAGGACGGTTTGTGAATTCTTAACCATAGACAAGATCATAATAGAGACAAAAAATTATTCAAATCTCTGTGTTTGCAACTTCACAAAGGTAATCGGATGTAACTTTTCCTATTTAACCCCGGTCACGTCTTACCAACTCCTGCAATCCAATTATACATTAATACATAATCTACAACCTACACCCATTGGAATGAACCTCACTTTGGTTAAGCAGTTACTTCAACACAAAGACTTAGTTAGAATTTTAGAGAAAGTTAGAGAAAACGGACAGAAAACTCTAATAACTGTTCATCACAATGTGGAAGAAATACACCGAGTCTTAGAAAGAGCAAAAAAGAATGCAGAACATAACTGGTGGGACACCCTTTTTGGATAGTCACCTACTGCTACAGGCATCTTGAACAAGTTGTGTCACCCCATTGCGGTTCTCTTGATATTAATCTTAATCAGTTTGACTTTGTCAATAATATTATATGTCATAACTTGGAGAATGATGCAACGGGTAACATATCTGATGTCTGTCACCCGTCCAATACTCATTAAAACCAAAAACAATCAATTAGATGATGACTTTAAATTGAAAAAAACTCTCCTGTTAAGTCAACAAGAATTACAACGATTTGATGAACAAAATGATAAAAAGAAAAAGGGGGGATTGTGATAGACAGTAAACTGTTTGTTCATCAAATTCCATTGAAGATACTGGGAGCTCGTGACATGTTATTCCATAAACTATGTTGACCTAAGCTTAATCTTAACTATTACACTGTGTAACGACTAACTGACTGTAAGTGCTTATCTAAGTTGAAATGCTGAAGCAAGGACTCCTACTAGGCAAAAGACTGAAAAGAGGGAGAAAGGGAAGAAGGACAAAGGGGAGAAAGACAAAGGGAAGAAGAAGAAGAAAAAAAAAGGGGGTAGTGTCTATATTCTGTAAGATATAAACAAAGACTTTGTGAGCCACTCTCAGGAAAGTAGGAAATACGAGAAGCTGGTGACGTGAGGAAGACCCGGATGGAGCGACCCCCTAGCTGCAAAGTGCGCAGACGCAGGATACACCTCTCAGAGAGACCCGATAACGGAAGGCGAAGGATATAAAAAAGACGGACCCTCGGGAAGTGGGTGCGCGCCGTTGGTGGAGCAGGGACTCCCCGGCCGCCCAGCGCTGTTTTGCTTATTGCCGCTTGCTAAAATAAATAATTGAAATTTAATTTGTCCTAACTTGCATCATTTTGACAAGATAGTCTATAACAGGGACCATTTCACAGTGGTCAGCGGGTCACTGGTGGCCATGTCACTATGGGGGCTATGTCACATTGGGTAGCAGGTCAGTGGTGGCCATGTCACTGTGAGGTCATGTCACAGTGTGCAGCAGGTCAGTGGTGGCCATGTCACAGTGAGCAACAGGCCACTGGTTGCCATGTCACTGTGGGGGCTATGTCACAGTGGGCAGCAGGTCAGTGCTGGCCATGTCACTATGGGGGCCGTGTTACAGTGGGCAGCAGGTCAGTGGTGACCATGTCACTATGGGGGCCATGTCACAGTGGGCAGCAGGTCAGTGGTGGCCAGGTCACTATGGGGGCCATGTCACAGTGGGTAGCAGGTCAGTGGTGGCCAGGTCACTCTGGGGCTATGTCACAGTGGTCAGCGGATCAGTGGTGACCATGTCACTGTGGGGACCATGTCACAGTGGGCAGCAGGTCAGTTGTGGCCATGTCACTACGGGGGCCATGTCACAGTGGGCAGCAGGTCAGTGGAGACCATGTCACTATGGGGGCCATGTCACAGTGTGCAGCATGTCAGTGGTGGCCAGGTCACTATGGGGGCCATGTCACAGTGGGTAGCAGGACAGTGGTGGCCAGGTCACTCTGGGGCTATGTCACAGTGGTCAGCGGATCAGTGGTGGCCATGTCACTGTGGGGACCATGTCACACTGGGCAGCAGGTCAGTGCTGGCCATGTCACTGTGGGGGCTATGTCACAGTGGGCAGCAGGTCAGTGCTGGCCATGTCACTATGGGGGCCATGTCAGAGAGGGCAGCAGGTCAGTGGTGGCCATGTCACTATGGGGGCCATGTCACAGTGGGCAGCAGGTCAGTAGTGGCCACGTCACTGTGGGGCCATGTCACAAAGTGCAGCAGGTCAGTGATGGCCATGTCACAGTGAGCAACAGGCCACTGGTTGCCATGTCACTGTGGGGGCTATGTCACAGTGGGCAGCAGGTCAGTGGTGCCCATGTCATTATGGGGGCCATGTCACAGTGGTCAGCGGATAAGTGGTGGCCATGTCACTGTGGGGACCATGTCACAGTGGGCAGCAGGTCAGTTGTGGCCATGTCACTATGGGTCCATGTCACAGTGGGTAGCAGGTCAGTGGTGGTCATGTCACTGTGAGGTCATGTCACAGTGTGCAGCAGGCCACTGGTTGCCATGTCACTGTGGGGTCTATGTCACAGTGGGCAGTAGGTCAATGGTGGCCATGTCACTATGGGGTCCATGTCTCAGTGGGCAGCAGGTCAGTGGTGGCCATGTCACTGTGAGGTCATGTCACAGTGTGCAGCAGGTCAGTGGTGGCCATGTCACAGTGAGCAACAGGCCACTGGTGGCCATCTCACTTTGGGGGCTATGTCACAGTGGGCAGAAGGTCAGTGGTGGCCATGTCACTATGGGGGCCATGTCACATTGGGCAGCAGGTCAGTAGTGGCCACATCACTGTGGGGCCATGTCACAGTGTGCGGCAGGTCAGTGATGGCCATGTCACAGTGAGCAACAGGCCACTGGTTGCCATGTCACTGTGGGGGCCATGTCACAGTGGGCAGCAGATCAGTGGTGGCCATGTCACTATGGGGACCATGTCACAGTTGGCAGCAGTTCAGTGGTGGCCATGTCACTATGGGGGCCATATCACAGTGGGCAGCAGGTCAGTGGTGGCCATGTCACTGTGAGGTCATGTCACAGTGGGCAGCAGGTCAGTGGTGGCCATGTCACAGTGAGCAACAGGCCACTGGTTGCCATGTCACTGTGGGGGCTATGTCACAGTGGGCAGCATGTCAGTGGTGACCATGTCACTATGTGGGCCATGTCACCGTGGGCAGCATGTCAGTGGTGGCCAGGTCACTATGGGGGCCATGTCACAGTGGGTAGCAGGTCAGTAGTGGCCAGGTCACTGTGGGGCTATGTCACAGTGGTCAGCGCATCAGTGGTGGCCATGTCACTGTGGGGACCATGTCACAGTGGGCAGCAGGTCAGTGGTGCCCATGTCACTATGTGGGCCATGTCACATTGGGCAGCAGGTCAGTGGTGGCCATGTCACAATGAGCAACAGGCCACTGGTTGCCATGTCACTGTGAGGGCTATGTCACAGTGGGCAGCAGGTCAGTGGTGGCCATGTCACTATGGGGGCCATGTCACAGTGGGCAGCAGGTCAGTGGTGGCCATGTCACTATGGGGGCCATGTAACAGTGTGCAGCAGATCAGTAGTGGCCACGTCACTGTGGGGCCATGTCAATGTGCGCAGCAGGTCAGTGATGACCATGTCACAGTGAGCAACAGGCCACTGGTTGCCATGTCACTGTGGGGGCTATGTCACAGTGGGCAGCACGTCAGTGGTGGCCATGTCACTATGGGAGCCATGTCACAGTGGGCAGCAGGTCAGTGGTGGCCATGTCACTATAGGGGGCCATGTCACAGTGGGCAGCAGGTCAGTGGTGGCCATGTCACTATGTGGGCCATGTCAAAGTGGGCAGCAAGTCAGTAGTGGCCACGTCACTGTGGGGCCATGTCACAGTGTGCAGCAGCTCAGTGATGGCCATGTCACAGTGAGCAACAGGCCTCTGGTTGCCATGTCACTGTGGGGGCTATGTCACAGTGGGCAGCAGGTCAGTGCTGGCCATGTCACTGTGGGGGCCATGTCACAGTGGGCAGCAGGTCATTGGTGGACATGTCACAGTGAGCAACAGGCCACTGGTTGCCATGTCACTGTGGGGGCCATGTCACAGTGGGCAGCAGGTCAGTAGTGGCCATGTCACTGTGAGGTCATGTCACAGTGTGCAGCAGGTCAGTGGTCGCCATGTCACAGTGAGCAACAGGCCACTGGTTGCCATGTCACTGTGGGGGCTATGTCACAGTGGGAAGCAGGTCACTGCTGGCCATGTCACTATGGGGGCCATGTCACAGTGGGCAGCAGGTCGGTGGTGGCCATGTCACTATGGGGGCCATGTCACAGTGGCAGCAGGTCAGTAGTGGCCACATCACTGTGGGGCCATGTCACAGTGTGCAGCAGGTCATTGGTGGACATGTCACAGTGAGCAACAGGCCACTGGTTGCCATGTCACTGTGGGGGCTATGTCACAGTGGGCAGCAGGTCAGTGGTGGCCATGTCACTATGGGGGCCATGTCACAGTGGGCAGCAGGTCAGTGGTGACCATGTCACAGTGAGAAACAGGCCACTGGTTGCCATGTCACTGTGGGGGCTATGTAACAGTGGGCAGCAGGTCAGTGGTGCCCATGTCACTATGGGGGCCATGTCATAGTGTGCAGCATGTCAGTGGTGGCCAGGTCACTATGGGGGCCATGTCACAGTGGGTAGCAGGTCAGTGGTGGCCAGGTCACTCTGGGGCTATGTCACAGTGGTCAGCGCATCAGTGGTGGCCATGTCACTGTGGAGACCATGTCACAGTGGGCAGCAGGTCAGTAGTGGCCATGTCACTATGGGTCCATATCACAGTGGGCAGCAGGTCAGTGGTGGCCATGTCACTATGGGGGCTATGTCACATTGGGCAACAGGTCAGTGGTGGCCATGTCACAGTGAGCAACAGGCCAATGGTTGCCATGTCACTGTGGGGGCTATGTCACAGTGGGCAGCAGGTCAGTGGTGGCCATGTCACTATGGGGGCCATATCACAGTGGGCAGCAGGTCAGTGGTGGCCATGTCACTATGGGGGCCATGTCAGAGTGGGCAGCAGGTCAGTGGTGGCCATGTCACTGTGGGGGCCATGTCACAGTGGGTAGCAGGTCAATGGTTGCCAGGTCACTGTGGGGCTATGTCACAGTGGTAAGCGGATCAGTGGTGGCCATGTCACTGTGGGGACCATGTCACAGTGGGCAGCAGGTCAGTTGTGGCCATGTCAGTATGGGTCCATGTCACAGTGGGCAGCAGGTCAGTGGTGGCCATGTCACTATGGGGGCTATGTCACATTGGGCAGCAGGTCAGTGGTGGTCATGTCACTGTGAGGTCATGTCACAGTGTGCAGCAGGTCAGTGGTGGCCATGTCACAGTGAGCAACAGGCCACTGGTTGCGATGTCACTGAGGCGGCTATGTCACAGTTGGCAGCAGGTCAGTGGTGGCCGTGTCACTATGGGGGCCATGTCACAGTGGGCAGCAGGTCAGTGGTGCCCATGTCACTATGGGGGCCATGTCACAGTGGGCAGCAGGTCAGTGGTGGCCATGTCACTATGGGGGCCATGTCACAGTGTGCAGCAGGTCAGTGATGGCCATGTCACTTTGGGGGCTATGTCACATTGGGGAGCTGGTCAGTGGTGGCCATGTCACTGTGAGGTCATGTCACAGTGTGCAGCAGGTCAGTGATGGCCATGTCACAGTGAGAAACAGGCACTTGTTGCCATGTCACTGTGGGGGCTATGTCACATTGGGCAACAGGTCAGTGGTGGTCATGTCACTGTGAGGTCATGTCACAGTGTGCAGCAGGCCACTGGTTGCCATGTCACTGTGGGGTCTATGTCACAGTGAGCAGCACGTCAGTGGTGGCCATGTCTACTATGGGAGCCATGTCACAGTGGGCAGCAGGTCAGTGGTGGCCATGTCACTGTGAGGTCATGTCACAGTGTGCAGCAGGTCAGTGGTGGCCATGTCACTGTGAGAAACAGGCCACTGGTTGCCATGTCACTGTGGGGGCTATGTCACAGTGGGCAGCAGGTCAGTGGTGGCCATGTCACTATGGGGGCCATGTCACAGTGGGCAGCAGGTCAGTGGTGGCCATGTCACTGTGAGGTCATGTCACAGTGTGCAGCAGGTCAGTGGTGGCCATGTCACAGTGAGAAACAGGCCACTGGTTGCCATGTCACTGTGGGGGTATGTCACAGTGGGCAGCATGTCAGTGGTAGCCAGGTCACTATGGGGGCCATGTCACAGTGGATAGCAGTTCAGTGGTGGCCAGGTCACTGTGGGGCTATGTCACAGTGGTCAGCGGATCAGTGGTGGCCATGTCACTGTGGGGACCATGTCACAGTGGGCAGCAGGTCAGTGGTGGCCATGTCACTATGGGAGCTATGTCACATTGGGTAGCAGATCAGTGTTGGCCATGTCACTGTGGGGCCATGTCACAGTGTGCAGCAGGTCAGTGATGGGCATGTCACAGTGAGCAACAGGCCTCTGGTTGCCATGTCACTGTAGGGGCTATGTCACAGTGGGCAGCAGGTCAGTGGTGGCCATGTCACTATAGGGGGCCATGTCACAGTGGGCAGCAGGTCAGTGGTGGCCATGTCACTATGTGGGCCATGTCACTGTGGGCAGCAAGTCAGTAGTGGCCACGTCACTGTGGGGCCATGTCACAGTGTGCAGCAGCTCAGTGATGGCCATGTCACAGTGAGCAACAGGCCTCTGGTTGCCATGTCACTGTGGGGGCTATGTCACAGTGGGCAGCAGGTCAGTGCTGGCCATGTCACTGTGGGGGCCATGTCACAGTGGGCAGCAGGTCATTGGTGGACATGTCACAGTGAGCAACAGGCCACTGGTTGCCATGTCACTGTGGGGGCCATGTCACAGTGGGCAGCAGGTCAGTAGTGGCCATGTCACTGTGAGGTCATGTCACAGTGTTTAGCAGGTCAGTGGTCGCCATGTCACAGTGAGCAACAGGCCACTGGTTGCCATGTCACTGTGGGGGCTATGTCACAGTGGGAAGCAGGTCACTGCTGGCCATGTCACTATGGGGGCCATGTCACAGTGGGCAGCAGGACGGTGGTGACCATGTCACTATGGGGGCCATGTCACAGTGGCAGCAGGTCAGTAGTGGCCACATCACTGTGGGGCCATGTCACAGTGTGCAGCAGGTCATTGGTGGACATGTCACAGTGAGCAACAGGCCACTGGTTGCCATGTCACTGTGGGGGCTATGTCACAGTGGGAAGCAGGTCACTGCTGGCCATGTCACTATGGGGGCCATGTCACAGTGGGCAACAGGTCGGTGGTGGCCATGTCACTATGGGGGCCATGTCGCAGTGGCAGCAGGTCAGTAGTGGCCACATCACTGTGGGGCCACGTCACAGTGTGCAGCAGGTCATTGGTGGACATGTCAGAATGAGCAACAGGCCACTGTTTGCCATGTCACTGTGGGGGCTATGTCACAGTGGGCAGCAGGTCAGTGGTGGCCATGTCACTATAGGGGGCCATGTCACAGTGGGCAGCAGGTCAGTGGTGGCCATGTCACTATGTGGGCCATGTCAAAGTGGGCAGCAAGTCAGTAGTGGCCACGTCACTGTGGGGCCATGTCACAGTGTGCAGCAGCTCAGTGATGGCCATGTCACAGTGAGCAACAGGCCTCTGGTTGCCATGTCACTGTGGGGGCTATGTCACAGTGGGCAGCAGGTCAGTGCTGGCCATGTCACTGTGGGGGCCATGTCACAGTGGGCAGCAGGTCATTGGTGGACATGTCACAGTGAGCAACAGGCCACTGGTTGCCATGTCACTGTGGGGGCCATGTCACAGTGGGCAGCAGGTCAGTAGTGGCCATGTCACTGTGAGGTCATGTCACAGTGTGCAGCAGGTCAGTGGTCGCCATGTCACAGTGAGCAACAGGCCACTGGTTGCCATGTCACTGTGGGGGCTATGTCACAGTGGGCAGCAGGTCAGTGCTGGCCATGTCACTGTGGGGGCCATGTCACAGTGGGCAGCAGGTCATTGGTGGACATGTCACAGTGAGCAACAGGCCACTGGTTGCCATGTCACTGTGGGGGCCATGTCACAGTGGGCAGCAGGTCAGTAGTGGCCATGTCACTGTGAGGTCATGTCACAGTGTTTAGCAGGTCAGTGGTCGCCATGTCACAGTGAGCAACAGGCCACTGGTTGCCATGTCACTGTGGGGGCTATGTCACAGTGGGAAGCAGGTCACTGCTGGCCATGTCACTATGGGGGCCATGTCACAGTGGGCAGCAGGACGGTGGTGACCATGTCACTATGGGGGCCATGTCACAGTGGCAGCAGGTCAGTAGTGGCCACATCACTGTGGGGCCATGTCACAGTGTGCAGCAGGTCATTGGTGGACATGTCACAGTGAGCAACAGGCCACTGGTTGCCATGTCACTGTGGGGGCTATGTCACAGTGGGAAGCAGGTCACTGCTGGCCATGTCACTATGGGGGCCATGTCACAGTGGGCAACAGGTCGGTGGTGGCCATGTCACTATGGGGGCCATGTCGCAGTGGCAGCAGGTCAGTAGTGGCCACATCACTGTGGGGCCACGTCACAGTGTGCAGCAGGTCATTGGTGGACATGTCAGAATGAGCAACAGGCCACTGTTTGCCATGTCACTGTGGGGGCTATGTCACAGTGGGCAGCAGGTCAGTGGTGGCCATGTCACTATAGGGGGCCATGTCACAGTGGGCAGCAGGTCAGTGGTGGCCATGTCACTATGTGGGCCATGTCAAAGTGGGCAGCAAGTCAGTAGTGGCCACGTCACTGTGGGGCCATGTCACAGTGTGCAGCAGCTCAGTGATGGCCATGTCACAGTGAGCAACAGGCCTCTGGTTGCCATGTCACTGTGGGGGCTATGTCACAGTGGGCAGCAGGTCAGTGCTGGCCATGTCACTGTGGGGGCCATGTCACAGTGGGCAGCAGGTCATTGGTGGACATGTCACAGTGAGCAACAGGCCACTGGTTGCCATGTCACTGTGGGGGCCATGTCACAGTGGGCAGCAGGTCAGTAGTGGCCATGTCACTGTGAGGTCATGTCACAGTGTGCAGCAGGTCAGTGGTCGCCATGTCACAGTGAGCAACAGGCCACTGGTTGCCATGTCACTGTGGGGGCTATGTCACAGTGGGCAGCAGGTCAGTGCTGGCCATGTCACTGTGGGGGCCATGTCACAGTGGGCAGCAGGTCATTGGTGGACATGTCACAGTGAGCAACAGGCCACTGGTTGCCATGTCACTGTGGGGGCCATGTCACAGTGGGCAGCAGGTCAGTAGTGGCCATGTCACTGTGAGGTCATGTCACAGTGTTTAGCAGGTCAGTGGTCGCCATGTCACAGTGAGCAACAGGCCACTGGTTGCCATGTCACTGTGGGGGCTATGTCACAGTGGGAAGCAGGTCACTGCTGGCCATGTCACTATGGGGGCCATGTCACAGTGGGCAGCAGGACGGTGGTGACCATGTCACTATGGGGGCCATGTCACAGTGGCAGCAGGTCAGTAGTGGCCACATCACTGTGGGGCCATGTCACAGTGTGCAGCAGGTCATTGGTGGACATGTCACAGTGAGCAACAGGCCACTGGTTGCCATGTCACTGTGGGGGCTATGTCACAGTGGGAAGCAGGTCACTGCTGGCCATGTCACTATGGGGGCCATGTCACAGTGGGCAACAGGTCGGTGGTGGCCATGTCACTATGGGGGCCATGTCGCAGTGGCAGCAGGTCAGTAGTGGCCACATCACTGTGGGGCCACGTCACAGTGTGCAGCAGGTCATTGGTGGACATGTCAGAATGAGCAACAGGCCACTGTTTGCCATGTCACTGTGGGGGCTATGTCACAGTGGGCAGCAGGTCAGTGGTGGCCATGTCACTATAGGGGGCCATGTCACAGTGGGCAGCAGGTCAGTGGTGGCCATGTCACTATGTGGGCCATGTCAAAGTGGGCAGCAAGTCAGTAGTGGCCACGTCACTGTGGGGCCATGTCACAGTGTGCAGCAGCTCAGTGATGGCCATGTCACAGTGAGCAACAGGCCTCTGGTTGCCATGTCACTGTGGGGGCTATGTCACAGTGGGCAGCAGGTCAGTGCTGGCCATGTCACTGTGGGGGCCATGTCACAGTGGGCAGCAGGTCAGTGGTGGCCAGGTCACTCTGGGGCTATGTCACAGTGGTCAGCGGATCAGTGGTGGCCATGTCACTGTGGAGACCATGTCACAGTGGGCAGCAGGTCAGTAGTGGCCATGTCACTATGGGTCCATATCACAGTGGGCAGCAGGTCAGTGGTGGCCATGTCACTATGGGGGCTATGTCACATTGGGCAACAGGTCAGTGGTGGCCATGTCACTGTGAGGTCATGTCACAGTGTGCAGAGGTCAGTGGTGGCCATGTCACAGTGAGCAACAGGCCAATTGTTGCCATGTCACTGTGGGGGCTATGTCACAGTGGGCAGCAGGTCAGTGGTGGCCATGTCACTATGGGGGCCATGTCACAGTGGGCAACAGGTCAGTGGTGGCCATGTCACTATGGGGGCCATGTCACAGTGGGCAGCAGGTCAGTAGTGGCCACGTCACTGTGGGGCCATGTGAAAGTGTGCAGCAGGTCAGTGATGGCCATGTCACAGTGAGCAATAGGCCACTGGTTGCCATGTCACTGTGGGGGCTATGTCACAGTGGGCAGCAGGTCAGTGGTGGCCATGTCACTATGGGGGCCATGTCGGAGTGGGCAGCAGGTCAGTGGTGGCCATGTCACTGTGGGGGCCATGTCACAGTGGGTAGCAGGTCAGTAGTGGCCACGTCACTGTGGGGCCATGTCACAGTGTGCAGCATGTCAGTGATGGCCATGTCACAGTGAGCAACAGGCCACTGGTTGCCATGTCACTGTGGGGGCTATGTCACAGTGGGCAGCATGTCAGTGGTGCCCATGTCATTATGGGGGCCATGTCACAGTGGTCAGCGGATCAGTGGTGGCCATGTCACTGTGGGGACCATGTCACAGTGGGCAGCAGGTCAGTTGTGGCCATGTCACTATGGGTCCATGTCACGTTGGGCAGCAGGTCAGTGGTGGCCATATCACTGTGAGGTCATGTCACAGTGTGCAGCAGGTCAGTGGTGGCCATGTCACAGTGAGAAACAGGCCACTGGTTGCCATGTCACTGTGGGGGCTATGTCACAGTGGGCAGCAGGTCAGTGGTGGCCATGTCACTATGGGGGCCATAACACAGTGTGCAGCAAGTCAGTAGTGGCCACGTCACTGTGGGGCCATGTCACAGTGTGCAGCAGGTCAGTGATGGCCATGTCACAGTGAGCAACAGGCCACAGGTGGCCATGTCACTGTGGGGGCTATGTCACAGTGGGCAGCAGGTCAGTGGTGGCCATGTCACTATGGGGGCCATGTCACAGTGGGCAGCAGGACAGTGGTGGCCATGTCACTATGGGGGCCATGTCACAGTGGGCAGCAGGTCAGTAGTGGCCACGTCACTGTGGGGCTATGTCACAGTGTGCAGCAGGTCAGTGGTTGCCATGTCAAAGTGAGCAACATACCACTGGTTGCCAGGTCACTGTGGGGGCTATGTCACAGTGGGAAGCAGGTCAGTGGTGGCCATGTCACTATGGGGGCCATGTCACAGTGGGCAGCAGGTCGGTGGTGGCCTTGTCACTATGGTGGCCATGTCACAGTGGGCAGCATGTCAGTAGTGGCCATATCACTGTGGGGCCATGTCACAGTGTGCAGCAGGTCAGTGATGGCCATGTCACAGTGAGAAACAGGCCACTGGTTGCCATGTCACTGTGGGGGCTATGTCACAGTGGGCAGCAGGTCAGGGTGGCCATGTCACTATGGGGGCTATGTCACATTGGGCAGCTGGTCAGTGGTGGCCATGTCACTGAGAGGTCATGTCACAGTGTGCAGCAGATCATTGGTGGCCATGTCACAGTGAGCAACAGGCCACTGGTTGCCATGTCACTGTGGGGGCTATGTCACAGTGGGCAGCAGGTCAATTGTGGCCATGTCACTATGGGGGCTAGATCACAGTGGGCTGCGGTTCAGTGGTGGCCATGTCACTGTGAGGTCATATCACAGTGTGCAGCAGGTCAGTGGTGGCCATGTCACAGTGAGCAACAGGCCACTGGTAGCCCATGTCACAGTGGGAGCTATGTCACAGTGGATAGCATGTCACTGGTGGCCATGTCACTGTGGGTGCCATGTCACCGTGGGCAGCAGGTCAGTGGTGGCCATGTCACTATGGGGGCCATGTCACAGTGTGCAGCAGGTCAGTGATGGCCATGTCACTTTGGGGGCTATGTCACATTGGGCAGCTGGTCAGTGGTGGCCATGTCACTGTGAGGTCATGTCACAGTGTGCAGCAGGTCAGTGGTGGCCATGTCACAGTGAGCAACAGGCCAATTGTTGCCATGTCACTGTGGGGGCTATGTCACAGTGGGCAGCAGGTCAGTGGTGGCCATGTCACTATGGGGGCCATGTCACAGTGGGCAGCAGGTCAGTGGTGGCCATGTCACTATGGGGGCCATGTCACAGTGGGCAGCAGGTCAGTAGTGGCCACGTCACTGTGGGGCCATGTGAAAGTGTGCAGCAGGTCAGTGATGGCCATGTCACAGTGAGCAATAGGCCACTGGTTGCCATGTCACTGTGGGGGCTATGTCACAGTGGGCAGCAGGTCAGTGGTGGCCATGTCACTATGGGGGCCATGTCAGAGTGGGCAGCAGGTCAGTGGTGGCCATGTCACTGTGGGGGCCATGTCACAGTGGGTAGCAGGTCAGTAGTGGCCACGTCACTGTGGGGCCATGTCACAGTGTGCAGCAGCTCAGTGATGGCCATGTCACAGTGAGCAACAGGCCACTGGTTGCCATGTCACTGTGGGGGCTATGTCACAGTGGGCAGCATGTCAGTGGTGCCCATGTCATTATGTGGGCCATGTCACAGTGGTCAGCGGATCAGTGGTGGCCATGTCACTGTGGGGACCATGTCACAGTGGGCAGCAGGTCAGTTGTGGCCATGTCACTATGGGTCCATGTCACGTTGGGCAGCAGGTCAGTGGTGGCCATATCACTGTGAGGTCATGTCACAGTGTCCAGCAGGTCAGTGGTGGCCATGTCACAGTGAGAAACAGGCCACTGGTTGCCATGTCACTGTGGGGGCTATGTCACAGTGGGCAGCAGGTCAGTGGTGGCCATGTCACTATGGGGGCCATAACACAGTGTGCAGCAAGTCAGTAGTGGCCACGTCACTGTGGGGCCATGTCACAGTGTGCAGCAGGTCAGTGATGGCCATGTCACAGTGAGCAACAGGCCACAGGTGGCCATGTCACTGTAGGGGCTATGTCACAGTGGGCAGCAGGTCAGTGGTGGCCATGTCACTATGGGGGCCATGTCACAGTGGGCAGCAGGACAGTGGTGGCCATGTCACTATGGGGGCCATGTCACAGTGGGCAGCAGGTCAGTAGTGGCCACGTCACTGTGGGGCTATGTCACAGTGTGCAGCAGGTCAGTGGTTGCCATGTCAAAGTGAGCAACATACCACTGGTTGCCAGGTCACTGTGGGGGCTATGTCAGAGTGGGCAGCAGGTCAGTGGTGGCCATGTCACTATGGGGGCCATGTCACAGTGGGCAGCAGGTCGGTGGTGGCCTTGTCACTATGGTGGCCATGTCACAGTGGGCAGCATGTCAGTAGTGGCCATATCACTGTGGGGCCATGTCACAGTGTGCAACAGGTCAGTGATGGCCATGTCACAGTGAGAAACAGGCCACTGGTTGCCATGTCACTGTGGGGGCTATGTCACAGTGGGCAGCAGGTCAGGGTGGCCATGTCACTATGGGGACTATGTCACATTGGGCAGCTGGTCAGTGGTGGCCATGTCACTGAGAGGTCATGTCACAGTGTGCAGCAGATCATTGGTGGCCATGTCACAGTGAGCAACAGGCCACTGGTTGCCATGTCACTGTGGGGGCTATGTCACAGTGGGCAGCAGGTCAATTGTGGCCATGTCACTATGGGGGCTAGATCACAGTGGGCTGCGGTTCAGTGGTGGCCATGTCACTGTGAGGTCATATCACAGTGTGCAGCAGGTCAGTGGTGGCCATGTCACAGTGAGCAACAGGCCACTGGTAGCCCATGTCACAGTGGGAGCTATGTCACAGTGGATAGCATGTCACTGGTGGCCATGTCACTGTGGGTGCCATGTCACCGTGGGCAGCAGGTCAGTGGTGGCCATGTCACTATGGGGGCCATGTCACAGTGGGCAGCAGGTCAGTGCTGGCCATGCCACTGTGGGGCTATGTCACAGTGGTCAGCGGATCAGTGGTGGCCATGTCACTGTGGGGACCATGTCACAGTGGGCAGCAGGTCAGTGGTGGCCATGTCACTATGGGAGCTATGTCACATTGGGTAGCAGATCAGTGTTGGCCATGTCACTGTGGGGCCATGTCACAGTTTGCAGCAGGTCAGTGTTGGCCATGTCACAGTGAGCAACAGGCCACTGGTTGCCATGTCACTGTGGGGGCTATGTCACAGTGGGCAGCAGCTCAGTGGTGTCCATGTCACTATGGGGCCCATACCATAGTGTGCAGCAGGTCAGTAGTGGACATGTCACTGTGGGGCCATGTCACAGTGTGCAGCAGGTCAGTGATGGGCATGTCACAGTGAGCAACAGGCCTCTGGTTGCCATGTCACTGTAGGGGCTATGTCACAGTGGGCAGCAGGTCAGTGGTGGCCATGTCACTATAGGGGGCCATGTCACAGTGGGCAGCAGGTCAGTGGTGGCCATGTCACTATGTGGGCCATGTCACAGTGGGCAGCAAGTCAGTAGTGGCCACGTCACTGTGGGGCCATGTCACAGTGTGCAGCAGCTCAGTGATGGCCATGTCACAGTGAGCAACAGGCCTCTGGTTGCCATGTCACTGTGGGGGCTATGTCACAGTGGGCAGCAGGTCAGTGCTGGCCATGTCACTGTGGGGGCCATGTCACAGTGGGCAGCAGGTCATTGGTGGACATGTCACAGTGAGCAACAGGCCACTGGTTGCCATGTCACTGTGGGGGCCATGTCACAGTGGGCAGCAGGTCAGTAGTGGCCATGTCACTGTGAGGTCATGTCACAGTGTTTAGCAGGTCAGTGGTCGCCATGTCACAGTGAGCAACAGGCCACTGGTTGCCATGTCACTGTGGGGGCTATGTCACAGTGGGAAGCAGGTCACTGCTGGCCATGTCACTATGGGGGCCATGTCACAGTGGGCAGCAGGTCGGTGGTGACCATGTCACTATGGGGGCCATGTCACAGTGGCAGCAGGTCAGTAGTGGCCACATCACTGTGGGGCCATGTCACAGTGTGCAGCAGGTCATTGGTGGACATGTCACAGTGAGCAACAGGCCACTGGTTGCCATGTCACTGTGGGGGCTATGTCACAGTGGGCAGCAGGTCAGTGGTGGCCATGTCACTATGGGGGCCATGTCACAGTGGGCAGCAGGTCAGTGGTGGCCATGTCACAGTGAGAAACAGGCCACTGGTTGCCATGTCACTGTGGGGGCTATGTAACAGTGGGCAGCAGGTCAGTGGTGCCCATGTCACTATGGGGGCCATGTCATATTGTGCAGCATGTCAGTGGTGGCCAGGTCACTATGGGGGCCATGTCACAGTGGGTAGCAGGTCAGTGGTGGCCAGGTCACTCTGGGGCTATGTCACAGTGGTCAGCGGATCAGTGGTGGCCATGTCACTGTGGAGACCATGTCACAGTGGGCAGCAGGTCAGTAGTGGCCATGTCACTATGGGTCCATATCACAGTGGGCAGCAGGTCAGTGGTGGCCATGTCACTATGGGGGCTATGTCACATTGGGCAACAGGTCAGTGGTGGCCATGTCACTGTGAGGTCATGTCACAGTGTGCAGCAGGTCAGTGGTGGCCATGTCACAGTGAGCAACAGGCCAATTGTTGCCATGTCACTGTGGGGGCTATGTCACAGTGGGCAGCAGGTCAGTGGTGGCCATGTCACTATGGGGGCCATGTCACAGTTGGCAGCAGGTCAGTGGTGGCCATGTCACTATGGGGGCCATGTCACAGTGGGCAGCAGGTCAGTAGTGGCCACGTCACTGTGGGGCCATGTGAAAGTGTGCAGCAGGTCAGTGATGGCCATGTCACAGTGAGCAATAGGCCACTGGTTGCCATGTCACTGTGGGGGCTATGTCACAGTGGGCAGCAGGTCAGTGGTGGCCATGTCACTATGGGGGCCATGTCAGAGTGGGCAGCAGGTCAGTGGTGGCCATGTCACTGTGGGGGCCATGTCACAGTGGGTAGCAGGTCAGTAGTGGCCACGTCACTGTGGGGCCATGTCACAGTGTGCAGCAGCTCAGTGATGGCCATGTCACAGTGAGCAACAGGCCACTGGTTGCCATGTCACTGTGGGGGCTATGTCACAGTGGGCAGCATGTCAGTGGTGCCCATGTCATTATGGGGGCCATGTCACAGTGGTCAGCGGATCAGTGGTGGCCATGTCACTGTGGGGACCATGTCACAGTGGGCAGCAGGTCAGTTGTGGCCATGTCACTATGGGTCCATGTCACGTTGGGCAGAAGGTCAGTGGTGGCCATATCACTGTGAGGTCATGTCACAGTGTGCAGCAGGTCAGTGGTGGCCATGTCACAGTGAGAAACAGGCCACTGGTTGCCATGTCACTGTGGGGGCTATGTCACAGTGGGCAGCAGGTCAGTGGTGGCCATGTCACTATGGAGGCCATAACACAGTGTGCAGCAAGTCAGTAGTGGCCACGTCACTGTGGGGCCATGTCACAGTGTGCAGCAGGTCAGTGATGGCCATGTCACAGTGAGCAACAGGCCACAGGTGGCCATGTCACTGTGGGGGCTATGTCACAGTGGGCAGCAGGTCAGTGGTGGCCATGTCACTATGGGGGCCATGTCACAGTGGGCAGCAGGACAGTGGTGGCCATGTCACTATGGGGGCCATGTCACAGTGGGCAGCAGGTCAGTAGTGGCCACGTCACTGTGGGGCTATGTCACAGTGTGCAGCAGGTCAGTGGTTGCCATGTCAAAGTGAGCAACATACCACTGGTTGCCAGGTCACTGTGGGGGCTATGTCACAGTGGGCAGCAGGTCAGTGGTGGCCATGTCACTATGGGGGCCATGTCACAGTGGGCAGCAGGTCGGTGGTGGCCTTGTCACTATGGTGGCCATGTCACAGTGGGCAGCATGTCAGTAGTGGCCATATCACTGTGGGGCCATGTCACAGTGTGCAGCAGGTCAGTGATGGCCATGTCACAGTGAGAAACAGGCCACTGGTTGCCATGTCACTGTGGGGGCTATGTCACAGTGGGCAGCAGGTCAGGGTGGCCATGTCACTATGGGGGCTATGTCACATTGGGCAGCTGGTCAGTGGTGGCCATGTCACTGAGAGGTCATGTCACAGTGTGCAGCAGATCATTGGTGGCCATGTCACAGTGAGCAACAGGCCACTGGTTGCCATGTCACTGTGGGGGCTATGTCACAGTGGGCAGCAGGTCAATTGTGGCCATGTCACTATGGGGGCTAGATCACAGTGGGCTGCGGTTCAGTGGTGGCCATGTCACTGTGAGGTCATATCACAGTGTGCAGCAGGTCAGTGGTGGCCATGTCACAGTGAGCAACAGGCCACTGGTAGCCCATGTCACAGTGGGAGCTATGTCACAGTGGATAGCATGTCACTGGTGGCCATGTCACTGTGGGTGCCATGTCACCGTGGGCAGCAGGTCAGTGGTGGCCATGTCACTATGGGGGCCATGTCACAGTGTGCAGCAGGTCAGTGATGGCCATGTCACTTTGGGGGCTATGTCACATTGGGCAGCTGGTCAGTGGTGGCCATGTCACTGTGAGGTCATGTCACAGTGTGCAGCAGGTCTGTGAGGTCATGTCACAGTGTGCAGCAGGCCACTGGTTGCCATGTCACTGTGGGGGCTATGTCACAGTGGGCAGCAGGTCAGTGGTGGCCATGTCACTATGGGGGCCATGTCACAGTGGGCAGCAGGTCAGTGCTGGCCATGTCACTGTGAGGTCATGTCACACTGTGCAGCAGGTCAGAGCAGGCCATGTCACAGTGAGCAACAGGCCACTGGTGGCCATGTCACTGTGGGGGCTATGTCACAGTGGGCAACATGTCAGTGGTGGCCATGTCACTATGGGGGCCATGTCACAGTGGCAGCAGGTCAGTAGTGGCCACATCACTGTGGGGCCATGTCACAGTGTGCAGCAGGTCAGTGATGGCCATGTCACAGTGAGCAACAGGCCACAGGTGGCCATGTCACTGTAGGGGCTATGTCACAGTGGGCAGCAGGTCAGTGGTGGCCATGTCACTATGGGGGCCATGTCACAGTGGGCAGCAGGACAGTGGTGGCCATGTCACTATGGGGGCCATGTCACAGTGGGCAGCAGGTCAGTAGTGGCCACGTCACTGTGGGGCTATGTCACAGTGTGCAGCAGGTCAGTGGTTGCCATGTCAAAGTGAGCAACATACCACTGGTTGCCAGGTCACTGTGGGGGCTATGTCAGAGTGGGCAGCAGGTCAGTGGTGGCCATGTCACTATGGGGGCCATGTCACAGTGGGCAGCAGGTCGGTGGTGGCCTTGTCACTATGGTGGCCATGTCACAGTGGGCAGCATGTCAGTAGTGGCCATATCACTGTGGGGCCATGTCACAGTGTGCAACAGGTCAGTGATGGCCATGTCACAGTGAGAAACAGGCCACTGGTTGCCATGTCACTGTGGGGGCTATGTCACAGTGGGCAGCAGGTCAGGGTGGCCATGTCACTATGGGGACTATGTCACATTGGGCAGCTGGTCAGTGGTGGCCATGTCACTGAGAGGTCATGTCACAGTGTGCAGCAGATCATTGGTGGCCATGTCACAGTGAGCAACAGGCCACTGGTTGCCATGTCACTGTGGGGGCTATGTCACAGTGGGCAGCAGGTCAATTGTGGCCATGTCACTATGGGGGCTAGATCACAGTGGGCTGCGGTTCAGTGGTGGCCATGTCACTGTGAGGTCATATCACAGTGTGCAGCAGGTCAGTGGTGGCCATGTCACAGTGAGCAACAGGCCACTGGTAGCCCATGTCACAGTGGGAGCTATGTCACAGTGGATAGCATGTCACTGGTGGCCATGTCACTGTGGGTGCCATGTCACCGTGGGCAGCAGGTCAGTGGTGGCCATGTCACTATGGGGGCCATGTCACAGTGGGCAGCAGGTCAGTGCTGGCCATGCCACTGTGGGGCTATGTCACAGTGGTCAGCGGATCAGTGGTGGCCATGTCACTGTGGGGACCATGTCACAGTGGGCAGCAGGTCAGTGGTGGCCATGTCACTATGGGAGCTATGTCACATTGGGTAGCAGATCAGTGTTGGCCATGTCACTGTGGGGCCATGTCACAGTTTGCAGCAGGTCAGTGTTGGCCATGTCACAGTGAGCAACAGGCCACTGGTTGCCATGTCACTGTGGGGGCTATGTCACAGTGGGCAGCAGCTCAGTGGTGTCCATGTCACTATGGGGCCCATACCATAGTGTGCAGCAGGTCAGTAGTGGACATGTCACTGTGGGGCCATGTCACAGTGTGCAGCAGGTCAGTGATGGGCATGTCACAGTGAGCAACAGGCCTCTGGTTGCCATGTCACTGTAGGGGCTATGTCACAGTGGGCAGCAGGTCAGTGGTGGCCATGTCACTATAGGGGGCCATGTCACAGTGGGCAGCAGGTCAGTGGTGGCCATGTCACTATGTGGGCCATGTCACAGTGGGCAGCAAGTCAGTAGTGGCCACGTCACTGTGGGGCCATGTCACAGTGTGCAGCAGCTCAGTGATGGCCATGTCACAGTGAGCAACAGGCCTCTGGTTGCCATGTCACTGTGGGGGCTATGTCACAGTGGGCAGCAGGTCAGTGCTGGCCATGTCACTGTGGGGGCCATGTCACAGTGGGCAGCAGGTCATTGGTGGACATGTCACAGTGAGCAACAGGCCACTGGTTGCCATGTCACTGTGGGGGCCATGTCACAGTGGGCAGCAGGTCAGTAGTGGCCATGTCACTGTGAGGTCATGTCACAGTGTTTAGCAGGTCAGTGGTCGCCATGTCACAGTGAGCAACAGGCCACTGGTTGCCATGTCACTGTGGGGGCTATGTCACAGTGGGAAGCAGGTCACTGCTGGCCATGTCACTATGGGGGCCATGTCACAGTGGGCAGCAGGTCGGTGGTGACCATGTCACTATGGGGGCCATGTCACAGTGGCAGCAGGTCAGTAGTGGCCACATCACTGTGGGGCCATGTCACAGTGTGCAGCAGGTCATTGGTGGACATGTCACAGTGAGCAACAGGCCACTGGTTGCCATGTCACTGTGGGGGCTATGTCACAGTGGGCAGCAGGTCAGTGGTGGCCATGTCACTATGGGGGCCATGTCACAGTGGGCAGCAGGTCAGTGGTGGCCATGTCACAGTGAGAAACAGGCCACTGGTTGCCATGTCACTGTGGGGGCTATGTAACAGTGGGCAGCAGGTCAGTGGTGCCCATGTCACTATGGGGGCCATGTCATATTGTGCAGCATGTCAGTGGTGGCCAGGTCACTATGGGGGCCATGTCACAGTGGGTAGCAGGTCAGTGGTGGCCAGGTCACTCTGGGGCTATGTCACAGTGGTCAGCGGATCAGTGGTGGCCATGTCACTGTGGAGACCATGTCACAGTGGGCAGCAGGTCAGTAGTGGCCATGTCACTATGGGTCCATATCACAGTGGGCAGCAGGTCAGTGGTGGCCATGTCACAGTGAGCAACAGGCCAATTGTTGCCATGTCACTGTGGGGGCTATGTCACAGTGGGCAGCAGGTCAGTGGTGGCCATGTCACTATGGGGGCCATGTCACAGTTGGCAGCAGGTCAGTGGTGGCCATGTCACTATGGGGGCCATGTCACAGTGGGCAGCAGGTCAGTAGTGGCCACGTCACTGTGGGGCCATGTGAAAGTGTGCAGCAGGTCAGTGATGGCCATGTCACAGTGAGCAATAGGCCACTGGTTGCCATGTCACTGTGGGGGCTATGTCACAGTGGGCAGCAGGTCAGTGGTGGCCATGTCACAGTGAGCAACAGGCCACTGGTAGCCCATGTCACAGTGGGAGCTATGTCACAGTGGATAGCATGTCACTGGTGGCCATGTCACTGTGGGTGCCATGTCACCGTGGGCAGCAGGTCAGTGGTGGCCATGTCACTATGGGGGCCATGTCACAGTGGGCAGCAGGTCAGTGCTGGCCATGCCACTGTGGGGCTATGTCACAGTGGTCAGCGGATCAGTGGTGGCCATGTCACTGTGGGGACCATGTCACAGTGGGCAGCAGGTCAGTGGTGGCCATGTCACTATGGGAGCTATGTCACATTGGGTAGCAGATCAGTGTTGGCCATGTCACTGTGGGGCCATGTCACAGTTTGCAGCAGGTCAGTGTTGGCCATGTCACAGTGAGCAACAGGCCACTGGTTGCCATGTCACTGTGGGGGCTATGTCACAGTGGGCAGCAGCTCAGTGGTGTCCATGTCACTATGGGGCCCATACCATAGTGTGCAGCAGGTCAGTAGTGGACATGTCACTGTGGGGCCATGTCACAGTGTGCAGCAGGTCAGTGATGGGCATGTCACAGTGAGCAACAGGCCTCTGGTTGCCATGTCACTGTAGGGGCTATGTCACAGTGGGCAGCAGGTCAGTGGTGGCCATGTCACTATAGGGGGCCATGTCACAGTGGGCAGCAGGTCAGTGGTGGCCATGTCACTATGTGGGCCATGTCACAGTGGGCAGCAAGTCAGTAGTGGCCACGTCACTGTGGGGCCATGTCACAGTGTGCAGCAGCTCAGTGATGGCCATGTCACAGTGAGCAACAGGCCTCTGGTTGCCATGTCACTGTGGGGGCTATGTCACAGTGGGCAGCAGGTCAGTGCTGGCCATGTCACTGTGGGGGCCATGTCACAGTGGGCAGCAGGTCATTGGTGGACATGTCACAGTGAGCAACAGGCCACTGGTTGCCATGTCACTGTGGGGGCCATGTCACAGTGGGCAGCAGGTCAGTAGTGGCCATGTCACTGTGAGGTCATGTCACAGTGTTTAGCAGGTCAGTGGTCGCCATGTCACAGTGAGCAACAGGCCACTGGTTGCCATGTCACTGTGGGGGCTATGTCACAGTGGGAAGCAGGTCACTGCTGGCCATGTCACTATGGGGGCCATGTCACAGTGGGCAGCAGGTCGGTGGTGACCATGTCACTATGGGGGCCATGTCACAGTGGCAGCAGGTCAGTAGTGGCCACATCACTGTGGGGCCATGTCACAGTGTGCAGCAGGTCATTGGTGGACATGTCACAGTGAGCAACAGGCCACTGGTTGCCATGTCACTGTGGGGGCTATGTCACAGTGGGCAGCAGGTCAGTGGTGGCCATGTCACTATGGGGGCCATGTCACAGTGGGCAGCAGGTCAGTGGTGGCCATGTCACAGTGAGAAACAGGCCACTGGTTGCCATGTCACTGTGGGGGCTATGTAACAGTGGGCAGCAGGTCAGTGGTGCCCATGTCACTATGGGGGCCATGTCATATTGTGCAGCATGTCAGTGGTGGCCAGGTCACTATGGGGGCCATGTCACAGTGGGTAGCAGGTCAGTGGTGGCCAGGTCACTCTGGGGCTATGTCACAGTGGTCAGCGGATCAGTGGTGGCCATGTCACTGTGGAGACCATGTCACAGTGGGCAGCAGGTCAGTAGTGGCCATGTCACTATGGGTCCATATCACAGTGGGCAGCAGGTCAGTGGTGGCCATGTCACAGTGAGCAACAGGCCAATTGTTGCCATGTCACTGTGGGGGCTATGTCACAGTGGGCAGCAGGTCAGTGGTGGCCATGTCACTATGGGGGCCATGTCACAGTTGGCAGCAGGTCAGTGGTGGCCATGTCACTATGGGGGCCATGTCACAGTGGGCAGCAGGTCAGTAGTGGCCACGTCACTGTGGGGCCATGTGAAAGTGTGCAGCAGGTCAGTGATGGCCATGTCACAGTGAGCAATAGGCCACTGGTTGCCATGTCACTGTGGGGGCTATGTCACAGTGGGCAGCAGGTCAGTGGTGGCCATGTCACTATGGGGGCCATGTCAGAGTGGGCAGCAGGTCAGTGGTGGCCATGTCACTGTGGGGGCCATGTCACAGTGGGTAGCAGGTCAGTAGTGGCCACGTCACTGTGGGGCCATGTCACAGTGTGCAGCAGCTCAGTGATGGCCATGTCACAGTGAGCAACAGGCCACTGGTTGCCATGTCACTGTGGGGGCTATGTCACAGTGGGCAGCAGGTCAGTGGTGGCCATGTCACTATGGGGGCCATGTCAGAGTGGGCAGCAGGTCAGTGGTGGCCATGTCACTGTGGGGGCCATGTCACAGTGGGTAGCAGGTCAGTAGTGGCCACGTCACTGTGGGGCCATGTCACAGTGTGCAGCAGCTCAGTGATGGCCATGTCACAGTGAGCAACAGGCCACTGGTTGCCATGTCACTGTGGGGGCTATGTCACAGTGGGCAGCATGTCAGTGGTGCCCATGTCATTATGGGGGCCATGTCACAGTGGTCAGCGGATCAGTGGTGGCCATGTCACTGTGGGGACCATGTCACAGTGGGCAGCAGGTCAGTTGTGGCCATGTCACTATGGGTCCATGTCACGTTGGGCAGAAGGTCAGTGGTGGCCATATCACTGTGAGGTCATGTCACAGTGTGCAGCAGGTCAGTGGTGGCCATGTCACAGTGAGAAACAGGCCACTGGTTGCCATGTCACTGTGGGGGCTATGTCACAGTGGGCAGCAGGTCAGTGGTGGCCATGTCACTATGGAGGCCATAACACAGTGTGCAGCAAGTCAGTAGTGGCCACGTCACTGTGGGGCCATGTCACAGTGTGCAGCAGGTCAGTGATGGCCATGTCACAGTGAGCAACAGGCCACAGGTGGCCATGTCACTGTGGGGGCTATGTCACAGTGGGCAGCAGGTCAGTGGTGGCCATGTCACTATGGGGGCCATGTCACAGTGGGCAGCAGGACAGTGGTGGCCATGTCACTATGGGGGCCATGTCACAGTGGGCAGCAGGTCAGTAGTGGCCACGTCACTGTGGGGCTATGTCACAGTGTGCAGCAGGTCAGTGGTTGCCATGTCAAAGTGAGCAACATACCACTGGTTGCCAGGTCACTGTGGGGGCTATGTCACAGTGGGCAGCAGGTCAGTGGTGGCCATGTCACTATGGGGGCCATGTCACAGTGGGCAGCAGGTCGGTGGTGGCCTTGTCACTATGGTGGCCATGTCACAGTGGGCAGCATGTCAGTAGTGGCCATATCACTGTGGGGCCATGTCACAGTGTGCAGCAGGTCAGTGATGGCCATGTCACAGTGAGAAACAGGCCACTGGTTGCCATGTCACTGTGGGGGCTATGTCACAGTGGGCAGCAGGTCAGGGTGGCCATGTCACTATGGGGGCTATGTCACATTGGGCAGCTGGTCAGTGGTGGCCATGTCACTGAGAGGTCATGTCACAGTGTGCAGCAGATCATTGGTGGCCATGTCACAGTGAGCAACAGGCCACTGGTTGCCATGTCACTGTGGGGGCTATGTCACAGTGGGCAGCAGGTCAATTGTGGCCATGTCACTATGGGGGCTAGATCACAGTGGGCTGCGGTTCAGTGGTGGCCATGTCACTGTGAGGTCATATCACAGTGTGCAGCAGGTCAGTGGTGGCCATGTCACAGTGAGCAACAGGCCACTGGTAGCCCATGTCACAGTGGGAGCTATGTCACAGTGGATAGCATGTCACTGGTGGCCATGTCACTGTGGGTGCCATGTCACCGTGGGCAGCAGGTCAGTGGTGGCCATGTCACTATGGGGGCCATGTCACAGTGTGCAGCAGGTCAGTGATGGCCATGTCACTTTGGGGGCTATGTCACATTGGGCAGCTGGTCAGTGGTGGCCATGTCACTGTGAGGTCATGTCACAGTGTGCAGCAGGTCTGTGAGGTCATGTCACAGTGTGCAGCAGGCCACTGGTTGCCATGTCACTGTGGGGGCTATGTCACAGTGGGCAGCAGGTCAGTGGTGGCCATGTCACTATGGGGGCCATGTCACAGTGGGCAGCAGGTCAGTGCTGGCCATGTCACTGTGAGGTCATGTCACACTGTGCAGCAGGTCAGAGCAGGCCATGTCACAGTGAGCAACAGGCCACTGGTGGCCATGTCACTGTGGGGGCTATGTCACAGTGGGCAACATGTCAGTGGTGGCCATGTCACTATGGGGGCCATGTCACAGTGGCAGCAGGTCAGTAGTGGCCACATCACTGTGGGGCCATGTCACAGTGTACAGCAGGTCAGTGATGGCCATGTCACAGTGAGTAACAGGCCACTGGTTGCCATGTCACTGTG
The DNA here is from genome assembly GCF_031877795.1 of Strix aluco. Lineage (NCBI taxonomy): Eukaryota > Metazoa > Chordata > Aves > Strigiformes > Strigidae > Strix > Strix aluco. Next base: position 143,710 of record NW_027436632.1, read on the forward strand.
GGGGCTATGTCACAGTGGGCAGCAGGTCAGGGTGGCCATGTCACTGTGGGGGCCATGTCACATTGGGCAGCAGGTCAGTGGTGGTCATGTCACTGTGAGGTCATGTCACAGTGTGCAGCAGGCCACTGGTTGCCATGTCACTGTGGGGGCTATGTCACAGTGGGCAGCAGGTCAGTGGTGGCCATGTCACTATGGGGGCCATGTCACAGTGGGCAGCAGGTCAGTGCTGGCCATGTCACTGTGAGGTCATGTCACACTGTGCAGCAGGTCAGAGCAGGCCATGTCACAGTGAGCAACAGGCCACTGGTGGCCATGTCACAGTGGGGGCTATGTCACAGTGGGCAACATGTCAGTGGTGGCCATGTCACTATGGGGGCCATGTCACAGTTGGCAGCAGGTCAGTGGTGGCCATGTCACTATGGGGGCCATGTCACAGTGGGCAGCAGGTCAGTGGTGGCCATGTCACTATGGGGGCTATGTCACATTGGGCAGCAGGTCAGTGGTGGCCATGGCACTCTGAGGTCATGTCACAGTGTGTAGCAGGTCAGTGGTGGCCATGTCACAGTGAGAAACAGGCCACTGGTTGCCATGTCACTGTGGGAGCTATGTCACAGTGGGCAGCATGTCAGTTGTGGCCATGTCACTATGGGGGCAATGTCACAGTGGGCAGCAGGTCAGTGGTGGCCATGTCACTGTGAGGTCATGTCACAGTGTGCAGCAGGTCAGTGGTGGCCATGTCACAGTGAGAAACAGGCCACTGGTTGCCATATCACTGTGGGGGCTATGTCACAGTGGGCAGCATGTCAGTGGTGGCCACGTCACTATGGGGGCAATGTCACAGTGGGTAGCAGGTCAATGGTTCCCAGGTCACTGTGGGGCTATGTCACAGTGGTCAGCGGATCAGTGGTGGCCATGTCACTGTGGGGACCATGTCACAGTGGGCAGCAGGTCAGTTGTGCCCATGTCCGTATGGGTCCATATCACAGTGTGCAGCAGGTCAGTGCTGGCCATGTCACTATGGGGGCTATGTCACATTGAGCAGCTGGTCAGTGGTGGCCATGTCACTGTGAGGTCATGTCACACTGTGCAGCATGTCAGTGATGGCCATGTCACAGTGAGCAACAAGCCACTGGTTGCCATGTCACTGTGGGGGCTATGTCACAGTGAGCAGCAGGTCAGTGGTGGCCATGTCACTATGGGGGCAATGTCACTGTGGGCAGCAGGTCAGTAGTGGCCACATCACTGTGGGGCCATGTCAAAGTGTGCAGCATTTCAGTGATGGCCATGTCACAGTGAGCAACAGGCCACTGGTTGCCATGTCACTGTGGGGGCTATATCAGAGTGGGCAGCAGATCAGTGGTGGCCATGTCACTATGGGGGCCATGTCACAGTTGGCAGCAGATCAGTGGTGGCCATGTCACTATGGGGGCCATATCACAGTGGGCAGCAGGTCACTGGTGGCCATATCACAGTGAGCAACAGGCCACTGGTTGCCATGTCACTGTGGGGGCTATGTCACAGTGGGCAGCAGGTCAGTGGTGGCCAGGTCACTATGGGGGCCATGTCACAGTGGGCAGCAGGTCAGTGGTGGCCATGTCACTGTGAGGTCATGTCACAGTGTGCAGCAGGTCAGTGGTGGCTATGTCACAGTGAGAAACAGGCCACTGGTTGCCATGTCACTGTGGGGGCTATGTCACAGTGGGCAGCATGTCAGTGGTGGCCAGGTCACTATGGGGGCCATGTCACTGTGGGTAGCAGGTCAGTAGTGGCCAGGTCACTGTGGGGCTATGTCACAGTGGTCAGCGGATCAGTGGTGGCCATGTCACTGTGGGGACCATGTCACAGTGTGCAGCAGGTCAGTTGTGGCCATGTCACTATGGGTCCATGTCACAGTGGGCAGCAGGTCAGTGGTGGCCATGTCACTATGGGGGCTATGTCACATTGGGCAGCAGGTCAGTGGTGGTCATGTCACTGTGAGGTCATGTCACAGTGTGCAGCAGGTCAGTGATGGCCATGTCACAGTGAGTAAAAGGCCACTGGTTGCCATGTCACTGTGGGGGCTATGTCATAGTGGGCAGCAGGTCAGTGCTGGTCATGTCACAATGGGGGCCATGCCACAGTGGGCATCAGATCAGTGGTCGCCATGTCACTGTGGGGACCATGTCACAGTAGGCAGCAGGTCAGTTGTGGCCATGTCACTATGGGGGCCATGTCACAGTGGGCAGCATTTCAGTGGTGGCCATGTCACTATGGGGGCCATGTCACAGTGAGCAACACGCCACTGGTGGCCATGTCACTATGGGGGCCGTGTCACAGTGGGCAACAGGTCAGTGGTGACCATGTCACTGTGGGGGCCACGTCACAGTGGGCAGCAGGTCAGTAGTGGACACGTCACTGTGGGGCCATGTCAAAGTGTGCAGCATTTCAGTGATGGCCATGTCACAGTGAGCAACAGGCCACTGGTTGCCATGTCACTGTGGGGGCTATGTCACAGTGGGCAGCATGTCAGTGGTGCCCATGTCATTATGGGGGCCATGTCACAGTGGTCAGCGGATCAGTGGTGGCCATGTCACTGTGGGGACCATGTCACAGTGGGCAGCAGGTCAGTTGTGGCCATGTCACTATGGGTCCATGTCACGTTGGGCAGAAGGTCAGTGGTGGCCATATCACTGTGAGGTCATGTCACAGTGTGCAGCAGGTCAGTGGTGGCCATGTCACAGTGAGAAACAGGCCACTGGTTGCCATGTCACTGTGGGGGCTATGTCACAGTGGGCAGCAGGTCAGTGGTGGCCATGTCACTATGGAGGCCATAACACAGTGTGCAGCAAGTCAGTAGTGGCCACGTCACTGTGGGGCCATGTCACAGTGTGCAGCAGGTCAGTGATGGCCATGTCACAGTGAGCAACAGGCCACAGGTGGCCATGTCACTGTGGGGGCTATGTCACAGTGGGCAGCACGTCAGTGGTGGCCATGTCACTATGGGGGCCATGTCACAGTGGGCAGCAGGACAGTGGTGGCCATGTCACTATGGGGGCCATGTCACAGTGGGCAGCAGGTCAGTAGTGGCCACGTCACTGTGGGGCTATGTCACAGTGTGCAGCAGGTCAGTGGTTGCCATGTCAAAGTGAGCAACATACCACTGGTTGCCAGGTCACTGTGGGGGCTATGTCACAGTGGGCAGCAGGTCAGTGGTGGCCATGTCACTATGGGGGCCATGTCACAGTGGGCAGCAGGTCGGTGGTGGCCTTGTCACTATGGTGGCCATGTCACAGTGGGCAGCATGTCAGTAGTGGCCATATCACTGTGGGGCCATGTCACAGTGTGCAGCAGGTCAGTGATGGCCATGTCACAGTGAGAAACAGGCCACTGGTTGCCATGTCACTGTGGGGGCTATGTCACAGTGGGCAGCAGGTCAGGGTGGCCATGTCACTATGGGGGCTATGTCACATTGGGCAGCTGGTCAGTGGTGGCCATGTCACTGAGAGGTCATGTCACAGTGTGCAGCAGATCATTGGTGGCCATGTCACAGTGAGCAACAGGCCACTGGTGGCCATGTCACAGTGGGGGCTATGTCACAGTGGGCAACATGTCAGTGGTGGCCATGTCACTATGGGGGCCATGTCACAGTTGGCAGCAGGTCAGTGGTGGCCATGTCACTATGGGGGCCATGTCACAGTGGGCAGCAGGTCAGTGGTGGCCATGTCACTATGGGGGCTATGTCACATTGGGCAGCAGGTCAGTGGTGGCCATGGCACTCTGAGGTCATGTCACAGTGTGTAGCAGGTCAGTGGTGGCCATGTCACAGTGAGAAACAGGCCACTGGTTGCCATGTCACTGTGGGAGCTATGTCACAGTGGGCAGCATGTCAGTTGTGGCCATGTCACTATGGGGGCAATGTCACAGTGGGCAGCAGGTCAGTGGTGGCCATGTCACTGTGAGGTCATGTCACAGTGTGCAGCAGGTCAGTGGTGGCCATGTCACAGTGAGAAACAGGCCACTGGTTGCCATATCACTGTGGGGGCTATGTCACAGTGGGCAGCATGTCAGTGGTGGCCACGTCACTATGGGGGCAATGTCACAGTGGGTAGCAGGTCAATGGTTCCCAGGTCACTGTGGGGCTATGTCACAGTGGTCAGCGGATCAGTGGTGGCCATGTCACTGTGGGGACCATGTCACAGTGGGCAGCAGGTCAGTTGTGCCCATGTCCGTATGGGTCCATATCACAGTGTGCAGCAGGTCAGTGCTGGCCATGTCACTATGGGGGCTATGTCACATTGAGCAGCTGGTCAGTGGTGGCCATGTCACTGTGAGGTCATGTCACACTGTGCAGCATGTCAGTGATGGCCATGTCACAGTGAGCAACAAGCCACTGGTTGCCATGTCACTGTGGGGGCTATGTCACAGTGAGCAGCAGGTCAGTGGTGGCCATGTCACTATGGGGGCAATGTCACTGTGGGCAGCAGGTCAGTAGTGGCCACATCACTGTGGGGCCATGTCAAAGTGTGCAGCATTTCAGTGATGGCCATGTCACAGTGAGCAACAGGCCACTGGTTGCCATGTCACTGTGGGGGCTATATCAGAGTGGGCAGCAGATCAGTGGTGGCCATGTCACTATGGGGGCCATGTCACAGTTGGCAGCAGATCAGTGGTGGCCATGTCACTATGGGGGCCATATCACAGTGGGCAGCAGGTCACTGGTGGCCATATCACAGTGAGCAACAGGCCACTGGTTGCCATGTCACTGTGGGGGCTATGTCACAGTGGGCAGCAGGTCAGTGGTGGCCAGGTCACTATGGGGGCCATGTCACAGTGGGCAGCAGGTCAGTGGTGGCCATGTCACTGTGAGGTCATGTCACAGTGTGCAGCAGGTCAGTGGTGGCTATGTCACAGTGAGAAACAGGCCACTGGTTGCCATGTCACTGTGGGGGCTATGTCACAGTGGGCAGCATGTCAGTGGTGGCCAGGTCACTATGGGGGCCATGTCACTGTGGGTAGCAGGTCAGTAGTGGCCAGGTCACTGTGGGGCTATGTCACAGTGGTCAGCGGATCAGTGGTGGCCATGTCACTGTGGGGACCATGTCACAGTGTGCAGCAGGTCAGTTGTGGCCATGTCACTATGGGTCCATGTCACAGTGGGCAGCAGGTCAGTGGTGGCCATGTCACTATGGGGGCTATGTCACATTGGGCAGCAGGTCAGTGGTGGTCATGTCACTGTGAGGTCATGTCACAGTGTGCAGCAGGTCAGTGATGGCCATGTCACAGTGAGTAAAAGGCCACTGGTTGCCATGTCACTGTGGGGGCTATGTCATAGTGGGCAGCAGGTCAGTGCTGGTCATGTCACAATGGGGGCCATGCCACAGTGGGCATCAGATCAGTGGTCGCCATGTCACTGTGGGGACCATGTCACAGTAGGCAGCAGGTCAGTTGTGGCCATGTCACTATGGGGGCCATGTCACAGTGGGCAGCATTTCAGTGGTGGCCATGTCACTATGGGGGCCATGTCACAGTGAGCAACACGCCACTGGTGGCCATGTCACTATGGGGGCCGTGTCACAGTGGGCAACAGGTCAGTGGTGACCATGTCACTGTGGGGGCCACGTCACAGTGGGCAGCAGGTCAGTAGTGGACACGTCACTGTGGGGCCATGTCAAAGTGTGCAGCATTTCAGTGATGGCCATGTCACAGTGAGCAACAGGCCACTGGTTGCCATGTCACTGTGGGGGCTATGTCACAGTGGGCAGCATGTCAGTGGTGCCCATGTCATTATGGGGGCCATGTCACAGTGGTCAGCGGATCAGTGGTGGCCATGTCACTGTGGGGACCATGTCACAGTGGGCAGCAGGTCAGTTGTGGCCATGTCACTATGGGTCCATGTCACGTTGGGCAGAAGGTCAGTGGTGGCCATATCACTGTGAGGTCATGTCACAGTGTGCAGCAGGTCAGTGGTGGCCATGTCACAGTGAGAAACAGGCCACTGGTTGCCATGTCACTGTGGGGGCTATGTCACAGTGGGCAGCAGGTCAGTGGTGGCCATGTCACTATGGAGGCCATAACACAGTGTGCAGCAAGTCAGTAGTGGCCACGTCACTGTGGGGCCATGTCACAGTGTGCAGCAGGTCAGTGATGGCCATGTCACAGTGAGCAACAGGCCACAGGTGGCCATGTCACTGTGGGGGCTATGTCACAGTGGGCAGCACGTCAGTGGTGGCCATGTCACTATGGGGGCCATGTCACAGTGGGCAGCAGGACAGTGGTGGCCATGTCACTATGGGGGCCATGTCACAGTGGGCAGCAGGTCAGTAGTGGCCACGTCACTGTGGGGCTATGTCACAGTGTGCAGCAGGTCAGTGGTTGCCATGTCAAAGTGAGCAACATACCACTGGTTGCCAGGTCACTGTGGGGGCTATGTCACAGTGGGCAGCAGGTCAGTGGTGGCCATGTCACTATGGGGGCCATGTCACAGTGGGCAGCAGGTCGGTGGTGGCCTTGTCACTATGGTGGCCATGTCACAGTGGGCAGCATGTCAGTAGTGGCCATATCACTGTGGGGCCATGTCACAGTGTGCAGCAGGTCAGTGATGGCCATGTCACAGTGAGAAACAGGCCACTGGTTGCCATGTCACTGTGGGGGCTATGTCACAGTGGGCAGCAGGTCAGGGTGGCCATGTCACTATGGGGGCTATGTCACATTGGGCAGCTGGTCAGTGGTGGCCATGTCACTGAGAGGTCATGTCACAGTGTGCAGCAGATCATTGGTGGCCATGTCACAGTGAGCAACAGGCCACTGGTTGCCATGTCACTGTGGGGGCTATGTCACAGTGGGCAGCAGGTCAATTGTGGCCATGTCACTATGGGGGCTAGATCACAGTGGGCTGCGGTTCAGTGGTGGCCATGTCACTGTGAGGTCATATCACAGTGTGCAGCAGGTCAGTGGTGGCCATGTCACAGTGAGCAACAGGCCACTGGTAGCCCATGTCACAGTGGGAGCTATGTCACAGTGGATAGCATGTCACTGGTGGCCATGTCACTGTGGGTGCCATGTCACCGTGGGCAGCAGGTCAGTGGTGGCCATGTCACTATGGGGGCCATGTCACAGTGTGCAGCAGGTCAGTGATGGCCATGTCACTTTGGGGGCTATGTCACATTGGGCAGCTGGTCAGTGGTGGCCATGTCACTGTGAGGTCATGTCACAGTGTGCAGCAGGTCTGTGAGGTCATGTCACAGTGTGCAGCAGGCCACTGGTTGCCATGTCACTGTGGGGGCTATGTCACAGTGGGCAGCAGGTCAGTGGTGGCCATGTCACTATGGGGGCCATGTCACAGTGGGCAGCAGGTCAGTGCTGGCCATGTCACTGTGAGGTCATGTCACACTGTGCAGCAGGTCAGAGCAGGCCATGTCACAGTGAGCAACAGGCCACTGGTTGCCATGTCACTGTGGGGGCTATGTCACAGTGGGCAACATGTCAGTGGTGGCCATGTCACTATGGGGGCCATGTCACAGTGGCAGCAGGTCAGTAGTGGCCACATCACTGTGGGGCCATGTCACAGTGTACAGCAGGTCAGTGATGGCCATGTCACAGTGAGTAACAGGCCACTGGTTGCCATGTCACTGTGGGGGCTATGTCACAGTGGGCAGCAGGTCAGGGTGGCCATGTCACTGTGGGGGCCATGTCACATTGGGCAGCAGGTCAGTGGTGGTCATGTCACTGTGAGGTCATGTCACAGTGTGCAGCAGGCCACTGGTTGCCATGTCACTGTGGGGGCTATGTCACAGTGGGCAGCAGGTCAGTGGTGGCCATGTCACTATGGGGGCCATGTCACAGTGGGCAGCAGGTCAGTGCTGGCCATGTCACTGTGAGGTCATGTCACACTGTGCAGCAGGTCAGAGCAGGCCATGTCACAGTGAGCAACAGGCCACTGGTGGCCATGTCACAGTGGGGGCTATGTCACAGTGGGCAACATGTCAGTGGTGGCCATGTCACTATGGGGGCCATGTCACAGTGGCAGCAGGTCAGTAGTGGCCACATCACTGTGGGGCCATGTCAAAGTGTGCAGCATTTCAGTGATGGCCATGTCACAGTGAGCAACAGGCCACTGGTTGCCATGTCACTGTGGGGGCTATATCAGAGTGGGCAGCAGATCAGTGGTGGCCATGTCACTATGGGGGCCATGTCACAGTTGGCAGCAGATCAGTGGTGGCCATGTCACTATGGGGGCCATATCACAGTGGGCAGCAGGTCACTGGTGGCCATATCACAGTGAGCAACAGGCCACTGGTTGCCATGTCACTGTGGGGGCTATGTCACAGTGGGCAGCAGGTCAGTGGTGGCCAGGTCACTATGGGGGCCATGTCACAGTGGGCAGCAGGTCAGTGGTGGCCATGTCACTGTGAGGTCATGTCACAGTGTGCAGCAGGTCAGTGGTGGCTATGTCACAGTGAGAAACAGGCCACTGGTTGCCATGTCACTGTGGGGGCTATGTCACAGTGGGCAGCATGTCAGTGGTGGCCAGGTCACTATGGGGGCCATGTCACTGTGGGTAGCAGGTCAGTAGTGGCCAGGTCACTGTGGGGCTATGTCACAGTGGTCAGCGGATCAGTGGTGGCCATGTCACTGTGGGGACCATGTCACAGTGTGCAGCAGGTCAGTTGTGGCCATGTCACTATGGGTCCATGTCACAGTGGGCAGCAGGTCAGTGGTGGCCATGTCACTATGGGGGCTATGTCACATTGGGCAGCAGGTCAGTGGTGGTCATGTCACTGTGAGGTCATGTCACAGTGTGCAGCAGGTCAGTGATGGCCATGTCACAGTGAGTAAAAGGCCACTGGTTGCCATGTCACTGTGGGGGCTATGTCATAGTGGGCAGCAGGTCAGTGCTGGTCATGTCACAATGGGGGCCATGCCACAGTGGGCATCAGATCAGTGGTCGCCATGTCACTGTGGGGACCATGTCACAGTAGGCAGCAGGTCAGTTGTGGCCATGTCACTATGGGGGCCATGTCACAGTGGGCAGCATTTCAGTGGTGGCCATGTCACTATGGGGGCCATGTCACAGTGAGCAACACGCCACTGGTGGCCATGTCACTATGGGGGCCGTGTCACAGTGGGCAACAGGTCAGTGGTGACCATGTCACTGTGGGGGCCACGTCACAGTGGGCAGCAGGTCAGTAGTGGACACGTCACTGTGGGGCCATGTCAAAGTGTGCAGCATTTCAGTGATGGCCATGTCACAGTGAGCAACAGGCCACTGGTTGCCATGTCACTGTGGGGGCTATGTCACAGTGGGCAGCAGGTCAGTGCTGGCCATGTCACTATGGGGGCCGTGTCACAGTGGGCAACAGGTCGGTGGTGGCCATGTCACTGTGGGGGCCATGTCACACTGGGCAGTATGTCAGTAGTGGACACGTCACTGTGGGGCCATGTCACAGTGTGCAGCAGGTCAGTGATGGCCATGTCACAGTGAGAAACAGGCCACTGGTTGCCATGTCACTGTGGGGGCTATGTCACAGTGGGCAGCAGTTCACTGCTGGCCATGTCACTATGGGGGCCATGTCACAGTGGCCAGCAGGTCAGTGGTGGCCATGTCATTATGGGGGCCATGTCACACTGGTCAGCGGATCAGTGGTGGCCATGTCACTGTGGGGACCATGTCACAGTAGGCAGCAGGTCAGTGGTGGCCACGCCACTGTGAGGTCATGTCACAGTGTGCAGCAGTCAGTGGTGGCCATGTCACAGTGAGCAACAGGCCACTGGTTGCCATATCACTGTGGGGTCTATGTCACAGTGGGCACCAGGTCAGTGGTGGCCATGTCACTATGGGGGCCATGTCACAGTGGGCAGCAGGTCAGTGGTGGCCATGTCACTATGGGTCCATGTCACAGTGTGCAGCAGGTCAGTGGTGGCCATGTCACTATGGAAGCTATGTCACAGTGGGCAGCAGGTCAGTGGTGGCCATGTCACTGTGGGGGCTATGTCACAGTGAGCAGCATGTCAGTGGTGCCCATGTCACTATGGGGGCCATGTCATAGTGGGCAACATGTCAGTGGTGGCCACGTCACTATGGGGGCTATGTCACAGTGGGTAGCATGTCAGAGGTGGCCAGGTCACTGTGGGGCTATGTCAGAGTGGGCAGCGGATCAGTGGTGGCCATGTCACTGTGGGGACCATGTCACAGTGGGCAGCAGGTCAGTTGTGGCCATGTCACTATGGGTCCATGTCACAGTGGGCAGCAGGTCAGTTGTGGCCATGTCACTATGGGGGCCATGTCACAGTGGGTAGCAGGTCAGTGGTGGCCATGTCACTATGGTGGCCATGTCACAGTGGGCAGCAGGTCAGTGGTGGCCATGTCACTATGGGGGCCATGTCACAGTGAGCAGCAGGTCAGTGGTGGCCATGTCGCTGTGGGGGCCATGTCACTGTGGGGGCCATGTCACAGTGGGCAGCAGGTCAGAAGTGGCCACGTCACTGTGGGGCCATGTCACAGTGTGCAGCAAGTCAGTGATGGCCATGTCACAGTGAATAACAGGCCACTGGTTGCCATGTCACTGTGGGGGCTATGTCACAGTGGGCAGCAGGTCAGTGGTGGCCATGTCACTATGGGGGCTATGTCACAGTGGGCAGCAGGTCAGTGGTGGCCATGTCACTGTGGGGGCCATGTCACAGTGGGCAGCAGGTCAGTAGTGGCCACATCACTGTGGGGCCATGTCACAGTGTGCAGCAGGTCAGTGATGGCCATGTCACAGTGAGTAACAGGCCACTGGTTGCCATGTCACTATGGGGGCTATGTCACAGAGGGCATCAGATCAGTGGTCGCCATGTCACTGTGGGGACCATGTCACAGTAGGCAGCAGGTCAGTGGTGGCCATGTCACTATGCTTCCATGTCACAGTGTGCAGCAGGTCAGTGGTGCCCATGTCACAGTGAGCAACAGGCCACTGGTTGCCATGTCACTGTGGGGGCTATGTCACAGTGGGCAGCAGGTCAGTGGTGGCCATGTCTCTATGGGGGCCATGTCACAGTGGGCAGCAGGTCAGTGGTGGCCATGTCACTGTGAGGTCATGTCACAGTATGCAGCAGGTCAGTGGTGGCCATGTCACAGTGAGAAACAGGCCACTGGTTGCCATGTCACTGTGGGGGCTATGTCATAGTGGGCAGCAGGTCAGTGGTGCCCATGTCACTATGGGGGCCATGTCACAGTGGGCAGCACGTCAGTAGTGGCCACATCACTGTGGGGCCATGTCACAGTGTGCAGCAGGTCTGTGATGGCCAATGCACAGTGAGCAACAGGCCAATGGTTGCCATGTCACTGTGGGGGCTATGTCACAGTGGGCAGCATGTCAGTGGTGGCCATGTCACTATGGGGGCCATGTCACAGTGGGCAGCAGATCAGTGGTGGCCATGTCACTGTGAGGTCATGTCACAGTGTGCAGCAGGTCAGTGGTGGCCATGTCACAGTGAGCAACAGCCAACTGGATGCCATGTCACTGTGGGGACTATGTCACAGTGGGCAGCAGGTCAGTTGTGGCCAAGTTTCTATGGGGGGCCATGTCACAGTGGGCAGCATGTCAGTGGTGCCCATGTCACTGTGGGGGCCATGTCACAGTGGTCAGCGGATCAGTGGTGGCCATGTTACTGTGGGGACCATGTCACAGTAGGCAGCAGGTCAGTTGTGGCCATGTCACTATGGGGTCCATGTCACAGTGGGCAGCAGGTCAGTTGTGGCCACGTCACTATGGGGGCCATGTCACAGTGGGCAGCAGATCAGTGGTGGCCATGTCACTGTGAGGTCATATCACAGTGGGCAGCAGGTCAGTAGTGGCCAAATCACTGTGGGGCCATGTCACAGTGTTAAGCAGGTCAGTGATGGCCATGTCACAGTGAGCAACAGGCCAATGGTTGCCATGTCACTGTGGGGGCTATGTCACAGTGGGCAGCAGGTCAGTGCTGGTCATGTCACTATGGGGGCCATGCCACATTGGGCAGCAGATCAGTGGTGGCCATGTCATTATGGGGGCCATGTCACACTGGTCAGCGGATCAGTGGTGGCCATGTCACTGTGGGGACCATGTCACAGTAGGCAGCAGGTCAGTGGTGGCCACGTCACTGTGAGGTCATGTCACAGTGTGCAGCAGTCAGTGGTGTCCATGTCACAGTGAGCAACAGGCCACTGGTTGCCATATCACTGTGGGGTCTATGTCACAGTGGGCACCAGGTCAGTGGTGGCCATGTCACTATGGGGGCCATGTCACAGTGGGCAGCAGGTCAGTGGTGGCCATGTCACTATGGGTCCATGTCACAGTGTGCAGCAGGTCAGTGGTGGCCATGTCACTATGGAAGCTATGTCACAGTGGGCAGCAGGTAAGTGGTGGCCATGTCACTGTGGGGGCTATGTCACAGTGAGCAGCATGTCAGTGGTGCCCATGTCACTATGGGGGCCATGTCATAGTGGGCAACATGTCAGTGGTGGCCACGTCACTATGGGGGCTATGTCACAGTGGGTAGCATGTCAGAGGTGGCCAGGTCACTGTGGGGCTATGTCAGAGTGGGCAGCGGATCAGTGGTGGCCATGTCACTGTGGGGACCATGTCACAGTGGGCAGCAGGTCAGTTGTGGCCATGTCACTATGGGTCCATGTCACAGTGGGCAGCAGGTCAGTTGTGGCCATGTCACTATGGGGGCCATGTCACAGTGGGTAGCAGGTCAGTGGTGGCCATGTCACTATGGTGGCCATGTCACAGTGGGCAGCAGGTCAGTGGTGGCCATGTCACTATGGGGGCCATGTCACAGTGAGCAGCAGGTCAGTGGTGGCCATGTCGCTGTGGGGGCCATGTCACTGTGGGGGCCATGTCACAGTGGGCAGCAGGTCAGAAGTGGCCACGTCACTGTGGGGCCATGTCACAGTGTGCAGCAAGTCAGTGATGGCCATGTCACAGTGAATAACAGGCCACTGGTTGCCATGTCACTGTGGGGGCTATGTCACAGTGGGCAGCAGGTCAGTGGTGGCCATGTCACTATGGGGGCTATGTCACAGTGGGCAGCAGGTCAGTAGTGGCCACATCACTGTGGGGCCATGTCACAGTGTGCAGCAGGTCAGTGATGGCCATGTCACAGTGAGTAACAGGCCACTGGTTGCCATGTCACTATGGGGGCTATGTCACAGAGGGCATCAGATCAGTGGTCGCCATGTCACTGTGGGGACCATGTCACAGTAGGCAGCATGTCAGTTGTGGCCATGTCACTATGCTTCCATGTCACAGTGTGCAGCAGGTCAGTGGTGCCCATGTCACAGTGAGCAACAGGCCACTGGTTGCCATGTCACTGTGGGGGCTATGTCACAGTGGGCAGCAGGTCAGTGGTGGCCATGTCTCTATGGGGGCCATGTCACAGTGGGCAGCAGGTCAGTGGTGGCCATGTCACTGTGAGGTCATGTCACAGTATGCAGCAGGTCAGTGGTGGCCATGTCACAGTGAGAAACAGGCCACTGGTTGCCTTGTCACTGTGGGGGCTATGTCATAGTGGGCAGCAGGTCAGTGGTGCCCATGTCACTATGGGGGCCATGTCACAGTGGGCAGCACGTCAGTAGTGGCCACATCACTGTGGGGCCATGTCACAGTGTGCAGCAGGTCTGTGATGGCCAATGCACAGTGAGCAACAGGCCAATGGTTGCCATGTCACTGTGGGGGCTATGTCACAGTGGGCAGCAGGTCAGTGGTGGCCATGTCACTATGGGGGCCATGTCACAGTGGGCAGCAGATCAGTGGTGGCCATGTCACTGTGAGGTCATGTCACAGTGTGCAGCAGGTCAGTGGTGGCCATGTCACAGTGAGCAACAGCCAACTGGTTGCCATGTCACTGTGGGGACTATGTCACAGTGGGCAGCAGGTCAGTTGTGGCCAAGTTTCTATGGGGGGCCATGTCACAGTGGGCAGCATGTCAGTGGTGCCCATGTCACTGTGGGAGCCATGTCACAGTGGTCAGCGGATCAGTGGTGGCCATGTTACTGTGGGGACCATGTCACAGTAGGCAGCAGGTCAGTTGTGGCCATGTCACTATGGGGTCCATGTCACAGTGGGCAGCAGGTCAGTTGTGGCCACGTCACTATGGGGGCCATGTCACAGTGGGCAGCAGATCAGTGGTGGCCATGTCACTGTGAGGTCATATCACAGTGGGCAGCAGGTCAGTAGTGGCCAAATCACTGTGGGGCCATGTCACAGTGTTAAGCAGGTCAGTGATGGCCATGTCACAGTGAGCAACAGGCCAATGGTTGCCATGTCACTTTGGGGGCTATGTCACAGTGGGCAGCAGGTCAGTGCTGGTCATGTCACAATGGGGGCCATGCCACATTGGGCAGCAGATCAGTGGTGGCCATGTCATTATGGGAGCCATGTCACACTGGTCAGCGGATCAGTGGTGGCCATGTCACTGTGGGGACCATGTCACAGTAGGCAGCAGGTCAGTGGTGGCCACGTCACTGTGAGGTCATGTCACAGTGTGCAGCAGTCAGTGGTGTCCATGTCACAGTGAGCAACAGGCCACTGGTTGCCATATCACTGTGGGGTCTATGTCACAGTGGGCACCAGGTCAGTGGTGGCCATGTCACTGTGGGGGTCATGTCACAGTGGGCAGCAGGTCAGTTGTGGCCATGTCACTATGGGTCCATGTCACAGTGTGCAGCAGGTCAGTGGTGGCCATGTCACTATGGAAGCTATGTCACAGTGGGCAGCAGGTAAGTGGTGGCCATGTCACTGTGGGGGCTATGTCACAGTGAGCAGCATGTCAGTTGTGCCCATGTCACTATGGGGGCCATGTCATAGTGGGCAACATGTCAGTGGTGGCCACGTCACTATGGGGGCTATGTCACAGTGGGTAGCATGTCAGAGGTGGCCAGGTCACTGTGGGGCTATGTCAGAGTGGGCAGCGGATCAGTGGTGGCCATGTCACTGTGGGGACCATGTCACAGTGGGCAGCAGGTCAGTTGTGGCCATGTCACTATGGGTCCATGTCACAGTGGGCAGCAGGTCAGTTGTGGCCATGTCACTATGGGGGCCATGTCACAGTGGGTAGCAGGTCAGTGGTGGCCATGTCACTATGGTGGCCATGTCACAGTGGGCAGCAGGTCAGTGGTGGCCATGTCACTATGGGGGCCATGTCACAGTGAGCAGCAGGTCAGTGGTGGCCATGTCGCTGTGGGGGCCATGTCACTGTGGGGGCCATGTCACAGTGGGCAGCAGGTCAGAAGTGGCCACGTCACTGTGGGGCCATGTCACAGTGTGCAGCAAGTCAGTGATGGCCATGTCACAGTGAATAACAGGCCACTGGTTGCCATGTCACTGTGGGGGCTATGTCACAGTGGGCAGCAGGTCAGTGGTGGCCATGTCACTATGGGGGCTATGTCACAGTGGGCAGCAGGTCAGTAGTGGCCACATCACTGTGGGGCCATGTCACAGTGTGCAGCAGGTCAGTGATGGCCATGTCACAGTGAGTAACAGGCCACTGGTTGCCATGTCACTATGGGGGCTATGTCACAGAGGGCATCAGATCAGTGGTCGCCATGTCACTGTGGGGACCATGTCACAGTAGGCAGCATGTCAGTTGTGGCCATGTCACTATGCTTCCATGTCACAGTGTGCAGCAGGTCAGTGGTGCCCATGTCACAGTGAGCAACAGGCCACTGGTTGCCATGTCACTGTGGGGGCTATGTCACAGTGGGCAGCAGGTCAGTGGTGGCCATGTCTCTATGGGGGCCATGTCACAGTGGGCAGCAGGTCAGTGGTGGCCATGTCACTGTGAGGTCATGTCACAGTATGCAGCAGGTCAGTGGTGGCCATGTCACAGTGAGAAACAGGCCACTGGTTGCCTTGTCACTGTGGGGGCTATGTCATAGTGGGCAGCAGGTCAGTGGTGCCCATGTCACTATGGGGGCCATGTCACAGTGGGCAGCACGTCAGTAGTGGCCACATCACTGTGGGGCCATGTCACAGTGTGCAGCAGGTCTGTGATGGCCAATGCACAGTGAGCAACAGGCCAATGGTTGCCATGTCACTGTGGGGGCTATGTCACAGTGGGCAGCAGGTCAGTGGTGGCCATGTCACTATGGGGGCCATGTCACAGTGGGCAGCAGATCAGTGGTGGCCATGTCACTGTGAGGTCATGTCACAGTGTGCAGCAGGTCAGTGGTGGCCATGTCACAGTGAGCAACAGCCAACTGGTTGCCATGTCACTGTGGGGACTATGTCACAGTGGGCAGCAGGTCAGTTGTGGCCAAGTTTCTATGGGGGGCCATGTCACAGTGGGCAGCATGTCAGTGGTGCCCATGTCACTGTGGGAGCCATGTCACAGTGGTCAGCGGATCAGTGGTGGCCATGTTACTGTGGGGACCATGTCACAGTAGGCAGCAGGTCAGTTGTGGCCATGTCACTATGGGGTCCATGTCACAGTGGGCAGCAGGTCAGTTGTGGCCACGTCACTATGGGGGCCATGTCACAGTGGGCAGCAGATCAGTGGTGGCCATGTCACTGTGAGGTCATATCACAGTGGGCAGCAGGTCAGTAGTGGCCAAATCACTGTGGGGCCATGTCACAGTGTTAAGCAGGTCAGTGATGGCCATGTCACAGTGAGCAACAGGCCAATGGTTGCCATGTCACTTTGGGGGCTATGTCACAGTGGGCAGCAGGTCAGTGCTGGTCATGTCACAATGGGGGCCATGCCACATTGGGCAGCAGATCAGTGGTGGCCATGTCATTATGGGGGCCATGTCACACTGGTCAGCGGATCAGTGGTGGCCATGTCACTGTGGGGACCATGTCACAGTAGGCAGCAGGTCAGTGGTGGCCACGTCACTGTGAGGTCATGTCACAGTGTGCAGCAGTCAGTGGTGTCCATGTCACAGTGAGCAACAGGCCACTGGTTGCCATATCACTGTGGGGTCTATGTCACAGTGGGCACCAGGTCAGTGGTGGCCATGTCACTGTGGGGGTCATGTCACAGTGGGCAGCAGGTCAGTTGTGGCCATGTCACTATGGGTCCATGTCACAGTGTGCAGCAGGTCAGTGGTGGCCATGTCACTCTGGAAGCTATGTCACAGTGGGCAGCAGGTCAGTTGTGGCCATGTCACTGTGAGGTCATGTCACAGTGTGCAGCAGGTCAGTGGTGGCCATGTCACTATGGGGGCCATGTCAAAGTTAGCAACAGTCCACTGGTTGCCATGTCACTGTGGGGGCTATGTCACAGTGGGAAGCAGGTCACTGCTGGCCATGTCACTATGGGGGCCATGTCACAGTGGGCAGCAGGTCAGTGGTGACCATGTCACAGTGAGAAACAGGCCACTGGTTGCCATGTCACTGTGGGGGCTATGTCACAGTGGGCAGCAGGTCGGTTGTGGCCAAGTCTCTATGGGGGCCATGTCACAGTGGGCAGCATATCAGTGGTGCCCATGTCATTATGGGGGCCATGTCACAGTGGTCAGTGGATCAGTGGTGGCGATGTCACTGTGGGGACCATGTCACAGTGGGCAGCAGGTCAGTTGTGGACATGTCACTATGGGTCCATGTCACAGTGGGCAGCAGGTCAGTGGTGGCCATGTCACTATGGAAGCTATGTCACAGTGGGCAGCAGGTCAGTGTTGGCCATGTCACTGTGAGGTCATGTCACAGTGTGCAGCAGGTCAGTGGTGGCCATGTCACTATTGGGGCCATGTCACAGTGACCAACAGGCCACTGGTTGTATTGTCACTGTGGGGGCTATGTCACAGTGGGCAGCAGGTCAGTGGTGGCCATGTCACTATGGGGGCCATGTCCCAGTGGGCAGCAGCTCAGTAGTGGCCACATCACTGTGGGGCCATGTCAAAGTGTGCAGCATTTCAGTGATGGCCATGTCACAGTGAGCAACAGGCCACTGGTTGCCATGTCACTGTGGGGGCTATGTCACAGTGGGCAGCAGGTCAGTGCTGGCCATGTCACTATGGGGGCCGTGTCACAGTGGGCAACAGGTCGGTGGTGGCCATGTCACTGTGGGGGCCATGTCACACTGGGCAGCATGTCAGTAGTGGACACGTCACTGTGGGGCCATGTCACAGTGTGCAGCAGGTCAGTGATGGCCATGTCACAGTGAGAAACAGGCCACTGGTTTCCATGTCACTGTGGGGGCTATGTCACAGTGGGCAGCAGGTCACTGCTGGCCATGTCACTATGGGGGCCATGTCACAGTGGCCAGCAGGTCAGTGGTGGCCATGTCATTATGGGGGCCATGTCACACTGGTCAGCGGATCAGTGGTGGCCATGTCACTGTGGGGACCATGTCACAGTAGGCAGCAGGTCAGTGGTGGCCACGCCACTGTGAGGTCATGTCACAGTGTGCAGCAGTCAGTGGTGGCCATGTCACAGTGAGCAACAGGCCACTGGTTGCCATATCACTGTGGGGTCTATGTCACAGTGGGCAGCAGGTCAGTGGTGGCCATGTCACTATGGGGGCCATGTCACAGTGGGCAGCAGGTCAGTGGTGGCCATGTCACTATGGGTCCATGTCACAGTGTGCAGCAGGTCAGTGGTGGCCATGTCACTATGGAAGCTATGTCACAGTGGGCAGCAGGTCAGTGGTGGCCATGTCACTGTGGGGGCTATGTCACAGTGAGCAGCATGTCAGTGGTGCCCATGTCACTATGGGGGCCATGTCATAGTGGGCAACATGTCAGTGGTGGCCACGTCACTATGGGGGCTATGTCACAGTGGGTAGCATGTCAGAGGTGGCCAGGTCACTGTGGGGCTATGTCAGAGTGGGCAGCGGATCAGTGGTGGCCATGTCACTGTGGGGACCATGTCACAGTGGGCAGCAGGTCAGTTGTGGCCATGTCACTATGGGTCCATGTCACAGTGGGCAGCAGGTCAGTTGTGGCCATGTCACTATGGGGGCCATGTCACAGTGGGTAGCAGGTCAGTGGTGGCCATGTCACTATGGTGGCCATGTCACAGTGGGCAGCAGGTCAGTGGTGGCCATGTCACTATGGGGGCCATGTCACAGTGAGCAGCAGGTCAGTGGTGGCCATGTCGCTGTGGGGGCCATGTCACTGTGGGGGCCATGTCACAGTGGGCAGCAGGTCAGAAGTGGCCACGTCACTGTGGGGCCATGTCACAGTGTGCAGCAAGTCAGTGATGGCCATGTCACAGTGAATAACAGGCCACTGGTTGCCATGTCACTGTGGGGGCTATGTCACAGTGGGCAGCATGTCAGTGGTGGCCATGTCACTATGGGGGCTATGTCACAGTGGGCAGCAGGTCAGTGGTGGCCATGTCACTGTGGGGGCCATGTCACAGTGGGCAGCAGGTCAGTAGTGGCCACATCACTGTGGGGCCATGTCACAGTGTGCAGTAGGTCAGTGATGGCCATGTCACAGTGAGTAACAGGCCACTGGTTGCCATGTCACTATGGGGGCTATGTCACAGAGGGCATCAGATCAGTGGTCGCCATGTCACTGTGGGGACCATGTCACAGTAGGCAGCAGGTCAGTTGTGGCCATGTCACTATGCTTCCATGTCACAGTGTGCAGCAGGTCAGTGGTGCCCATGTCACAGTGAGCAACAGGCCACTGGTTGCCATGTCACTGTGGGGGCTATGTCACAGTGGGCAGCAGGTCAGTGGTGGCCATGTCTCTATGGGGGCCATGTCACAGTGGGCAGCAGGTCAGTGGTGGCCATGTCACTGTGAGGTCATGTCACAGTATGCAGCAGGTCAGTGGTGGCCATGTCACAGTGAGAAACAGGCCACTGGTTGCCATGTCACTGTGGGGGCTATGTCATAGTGGGCAGCAGGTCAGTGGTGCCCATGTCACTATGGGGGCCATGTCACAGTGGGCAGCACGTCAGTAGTGGCCACATCACTGTGGGGCCATGTCACAGTGTGCAGCAGGTCTGTGATGGCCAATGCACAGTGAGCAACAGGCCAATGGTTGCCATGTCACTGTGGGGGCTATGTCACAGTGGGCAGCAGGTCAGTGGTGGCCATGTCACTATGGGGGCCATGTCACAGTGGGCAGCATATCAGTGGTGGCCATGTCACTGTGAGGTCATGTCACAGTGTGCAGCAGGTCAGTGGTGGCCATGTCACAGTGAGCAACAGCCAACTGGTTGCCATGTCACTGTGGGGACTATGTCACAGTGGGCAGCAGGTCAGTTGTGGCCAAGTTTCTATGGGGGGCCATGTCACAGTGGGCAGCATGTCAGTGGTGCCCATGTCACTGTGGGGGCCATGTCACAGTGGTCAGCGGATCAGTGGTGGCCATGTTACTGTGGGGACCATGTCACAGTAGGCAGCAGGTCAGTTGTGGCCATGTCACTATGGGGTCCATGTCACAGTGGGCAGCAGGTCAGTTGTGGCCACGTCACTATGGGGGCCATGTCACAGTGGGCAGCAGATCAGTGGTGGCCATGTCACTGTGAGGTCATATCACAGTGGGCAGCAGGTCAGTAGTGGCCAAATCACTGTGGGGCCATGTCACAGTGTTAAGCAGGTCAGTGATGGCCATGTCACAGTGAGCAACAGGCCAATGGTTGCCATGTCGCTGTGGGGGCTATGTCACAGTGGGCAGCAGGTCAGTGCTGGTCATGTCACAATGGGGGCCATGCCACATTGGGCAGCAGATCAGTGGTGGCCATGTCATTATGGGGGCCATGTCACACTGGTCAGCGGATCAGTGGTGGCCATGTCACTGTGAGGTCATGTCACAGTGTGCAGCAGTCAGTGGTGTCCATGTCACAGTGAGCAACAGGCCACTGGTTGCCATATCACTGTGGGGTCTATGTCACAGTGGGCACCAGGTCAGTGGTGGCCATGTCACTGTGGGGGTCATGTCACAGTAGGCAGCAGGTCAGTTGTGGCCATGTCACTATGGGTCCATGTCACAGTGTGCAGCAGGTCAGTGGTGGCCATGTCACTCTGGAAGCTATGTCACAGTGGGCAGCAGGTCAGTTGTGGCCATGTCACTGTGAGGTCATGTCACAGTGTGCAGCAGGTCAGTGGTGGCCATGTCACTATGGGGGCCATGTCAAAGTTAGCAACAGTCCACTGGTTGCCATGTCACTGTGGGGGCTATGTCACAGTGGGAAGCAGGTCAGTGGTGACCATGTCACTATGGGGGCCATGTCACAGTGGGCAGCAGGTCAGTAGTGGCCACATCACTGTGGGGCTATGTCAAAGTGTGCAGCATTTCAGTGATGGCCATGTCACAGTGAGTAACAGGCCACTGGTGGCCATGTCACTGTGGGGGCTATGTCACAGTGGGCAGCAGGTCAGTGCTGGCCATGTCACTATGGGGGCCGTGTCACAGTGGGCAACAGGTCGGTGGTGGCCATGTCACTGTGGGGGCCATGTCACAGTGGGCAGCAGGTCAGTGGTGGCCATGTCACTGTGGGGGACATTTCACAGTGGTCAGCGTGTCAGTTGTGGCGATATCACCGTGGGGGCCATGTCACATTGGGCAGCAGGTCAGTGGTGGCCATGTCACTGTGGGGGCCATGTCACAGTGGGCAGCAGGTCAGTGGTGGCCACGTCACTGTGGGGCCATGACACAGTGGGCAGCGGGCAGTGGTGATCATGTTACTGTTTCGGACACGTCACAGTGGGCAACAGGTCAGTGGTGGCCATGTCACTGTGGGTGCTACATCACAGTGTGCAGCAGGTAAGTGGTGGCCCTGTCACAGTGAGCAACAGGCCACTGGTTGCCATGTCACTGTGGGGGCTATGTCCATTGGGCAGCAGGTCAGTGCTTGCCATGTCACTGTGGGGGCCATGTCACAGTGGGCAGCAGGTCAGTGGTGGCCATGTCACTATGGGGACCACGTCACAGTGTGCAGCAGGTCAGTGGTGGCCATGTCACTATGGGGGCTATGTCACTGTGGGCAGCAGGTCAGTGGTGGCCACGTCACTGTGGGCCATGTGACAGTGGGCAGCATGTCAGTAGTGATCATGTTACTGTATGGGACATGTCACAGTGGGGAGCTGGTCAGTGGTGGCCATGTCACTGTGAAGTCATGTCACAGTGATCAGTAGGTCAGTTGTGGCCATGTCACTATGGGAGCTATGTCACAGTGGGCAGCAGGTCAATGGTGGCCATGTCACTGTGGGGGCCATGTCACAGTGGTCAGAGGGTCAGTGGTGGCCACGTCCCTGTGGGCCATGTGACAGTGGGCAGCATGTCAGTGGTGATCATGTTACTGTTTGGGACATGTCACAGTGCGGAGCAGGTCAGTGGTGGCCATGTCACTGTTGTGGCCAGTCACAGTGGGCAGCGGGCACTGGTGATCATGTTACTGTTTCGGACATGTCACAGTGGGCAGCAGGTCAGTGGTGGCCATGTCACAGTGAGCAACAGGCCACTGGTTGCCATGTCACTGTGGGGCCTATGTCACAGTGGTCCGCAGTTCAGTGCTGGCCATGTCACTGTGGGCGCCATGTCACACTGGGCAACGGGTCAGTGGTGGCCATGTCACTTGGGGCCATGTCACAGTGAGCAGCAGGTCAGTTGTGGCCATGTCACTGTGGGGGACATTTCATAGTGGTCAGAGTGTCAGTTGTGGCCATATCACCGTGGGGGCCATGTCATATTGGGCAGCAGGTCAGTGGTGGCCATGTCACTGTGGGGGCCATGTCACAGTGGTCAGCGGGTACGTGGTGGCCATGTCACTGTGGGGGCCATGTCACAGTGGGCAGCATGTCAGTGGTGATCATGTTACTGTTTGGGACATGTCACAGTTGGGAGCAGGTCAGTGGTGGCCATGTCACTGTGGTGGCCAGTCACAGTGGGCAGCGGGTCAGTGGTGGCCACGTCACTGTGGGGCCATGACACAGTGGGAAGCGGGCAGTGGTGATCATGTTACTGTTTCGGACATGTCACAGTGGGCAGCAGGCCACTGGTTGCCATGTCACTGTGGGGGCCATGTCACAGTGGGCAGCAGGTCAGTGGTGGCCATGTCACTATGGGGGCAACGTCACAGTGGGCAGCAGGTCAGTGGTGCCCATGTCACTATCAGGGCTATGTCACAGCGGGCAGCAGGTCAGTGGTGGCCACGTCACTGTGGGGCCATGTGACAGTGGGCAGCATGTCAGTAGTTATCATGTTAATGTATGGGTCATTTCACAGTGGGGAGCAGGTCAGTGGTGGCCATGTCACTGTGAGGTCATGTCACAGTGTGCATCAGGTCAGCGGTGGCCATGTCACTGTGCGGGCCATGTCAGTGTGGTCAACGGCTGAGTGGTGGCCATGTCACTGTGGGGGCCATGTCAAAGTGGGCAGCATGTCAGTAGTGATCATGTTACTGTATGGGACATGTCACAGTCGGGAGGAGGTCAGTGGTGGCCATGTCACTGTGAAGTCATGTCACAGTGTGCAGCATGTCAGTGGTGGCCATGTCACAGTGAGCAACAGGCCACTGGTTGCCATGTCACTGTGGGGGGTATGTCACATTGGGGAGTAGGTCAGTTGTGGCCATGTCACTATGGGGGCCATGTCACAGTGGGCAGCAGGTCAGTGGTGGCCATGTCACTATGGGGGCCATATCACAGTGGGCAGCAGGTCAGTGGTGGCCATATCACTATGGGGGCCATGTCACAGTGGTCAGCGTTGCAGTGGTGGCCATGTCACTGTGGGGGCCATGTCACAGTTGTCAGCGGGTCAGTGGTGGCCATGTAACTGTGAGGTCATGTCACAGTGGGCAGGAGATCAGTTCTGGCCATGTCTCAATGAGCAACAGTCCACTGGTGGCCATGTCACTGTGGTGGCCAGTCACAGTGGGCAGCAGGTCAGTGGTGGCCACGTCACTGTGAGGCCATGTGACATTGGGCAGCATGTCAGTAGTGATCATGTTACTGTATGGGACATGTCACAGTGGGCAGCAGGTCATTGGTGGCCATGTCACTATGGGGGCCATGTCAGTGGGCAGCAGGTCAGTTGTGGCCATGTCACTATGGCGGCCATGTCACAGTGTGCAGCAGGTCAGTGGTGGCCATGTCACTATGGGGGCTATGTCACAGTGGGCAGCAGGTCAGTGCTGGCCATGTCACTGTGGGGTCATGTCACAGTGGTCAGCGGGTCAGTGGTGGCAGTGTCACTGTGGGGGCCATGTCACAGTGGTCAGCGGGTCAGTTGTGGTCATGTCACTGTGTGGTCATGTCACAGTGGGCAGCAGATCAGTTGTGGCCATGTCACAATGAGCAACAGTCCACTGGTGGCCACCTCACTGTGGGGCCATATGACAGTGGGCAGCATGTCAGTAGTTATCATGTTACTTTGTGGGACATGTCACAATGGGGAGGAGGTCAGTGGTGGCCATGTCACTGTAAGGTCATGTCACAGTGTGCAGCTGGTCAGTGGTGGCCATGTCACAGTGAGCAACAGGCCACTGGTTGCAATGTCACTGTGGGGGGTATGTCACAGTGGGCAGCAGGTCAGTTGTGGCCATGTCACTATGGGGGCCATGTCACATTGGGCAGCAGGTCAGTGGTGGCCATGTCACTATGGGGGCCATGTCAGTGGGCAGCAGGTCAGTTGTGGCCATGTCACTATGGGGGCCATGTCACAGTGTGCAGCAGGTCAGTGGTGGCCATGTCACTATGGGGGCTATGTCACAGTGGGCAGCAGGTCAGTGCTGGCCATGTCACTATGGGGGCCATGTCACAGTGGGCAGCAGGTCAGTGATGGCCATGTCACTGTGGGGGCCATGTCACAGTGGTCAGCGGGTCAGTGGTGGTCATGTCACAGTAAGCAACAGGCCACTGGTTGCCATGTCACTGTGGTGGCCAGTCCCAGTGGGCAGCAGGTCAGTGGTGGCCAAGTCACTGTGGGGCCATGTGACAGTGGGCAGCATGTCAGTAGTGATCATGTTAGTCTAGGGGACATGTCACAGTGGGGAGTAGGTCAGTTGTGACCATGTCACAGTGAGCAACAGGCCACTGGTTGCCATGTCACTGTGGGGGTATGTCACAGTGGGCAGCAGGTGTAGTGGTGGCCATGTCACTATGGGGGCCATGTCACAGTGGTCAGCGTTGCAGTGGTGGCCATGTCACTGTGGGGCCCTGTCACAGTGGTCAGCGGGTCAGTGGTGGCCATGTCACTGTGAGGTCATGTCACAGTGTGCAGCAGGTCAGTGGTGGCCATGTCACAGTGAGCAACAGGCCACTGGTTGCCATGTCACTGTGGGGGGTATGTCACAGTGGGCAGCAGGTCAGTTGTGGCCATGTCACTATGGGGGCCATGCCACAGTGGGCAGCAGGTCAGTGGTGGCCATGTCACTATGGGGGCCATGTCAGTGGGCAGCAGGTCAGTGGTGGCCGTGTCACTATGGGGGCCATGTCACAGTGTGCAGCACGTCAGTGGTGGCCATGTCACTATGGGGGCTATGTCACAGTGGGCAGCAGGTCAGTGCTGGCCATGTCACTATGGGGGCCATGTCACAGTGGGCAGCAGGTCAGTGATGGACATGTCACTGTGGGGACCATGTCACTGTGGTCAGCGGGTCAGTGGTGGCAGTGTCACTGTGGGGGCCATGTCACAGTGGTCAGCGGGTCAGTGGTGGCCATGTCACTGTGTGGTCATGTCACAATGGGCAGCAGATCAGTTGTGGCCATGTCACAATGAGCAACAGTCCACTGGTGGCCATGTCACTGTGCTGGCCAGTCACAGTGGGCAGCAGCTCAGTGGTGGCCACGTCACTGTGGGGCCATGTGACAGTGGGCAGCATGTCAGTAGTCATCATGTTTGTCTAGGGGACATATCACAGTGGGCAGCAGGTCAGTGGTGGCCACGTCACTGTGGGGCCATGTGACAGTGGGCAGCATGTCAGTAGTCATCATGTTAGTCTAGGGGACATGTCACAGTGGGGAGCAGCTCAGTGGTGGCCATGTCACTGTGAGGTCATGTCACAGTGTGCAGCAGGTCAGTGGTGGCCATGTCACTGTGGGGGCCATGTCAGAGTGGTCAGCATGTCAGTGGTGGCCATGTCACTGTGGGGACCATGTCACAGTGGTCAGGGGGTCAGTGGTGGCCACGTCAATGTGGGGCCATATCACAGTGGGCAGCATGTCAGTAGTGATCATGTTACTGTATAAGACATGTCACAATGAGCAACAGTCCACTGGTGGCCATGTCACTGTGAGGTCATGTCACAGTGTGCAGCAGGTCAGTGGTGGCCATGTCACAGTGAACAACAGGCCACTGGTTGCCATGTCACTGTGGGGGGTATGTCAGAGTGGGCAGCAGGTCAGTTGTGGCCATGTCACTATGGGGGCCATGTCATAGTGGGCAGCAGGTCAGTGGTGGCCATGTCACTATGGGGGCCATGTCAGTGGGCAGCAGGTCAGTGGTGGCCATGTCACTATGGGGTCCATATCGCAGTGTGCAGCAGGTCAGTGGTGGCCATGTCACTATGGGGGCTATGTCACAGTGGGCTGCAGGTCAGTGCTGGACATGTCACTATGGGGGCCATGTCACAGTGGGCAGCAGGTCAGTGACGGCCATGTCACCTTGGGGGCCATGTCACAGTGTGCAGCAGGTCAGTGGTGGCCATGTCACTATGGGGGCTATGTCACAGTGGGCAGCAGGTCAGTGCTGGCCATGTCACTATGGGGGCCATGTCACAGTGGGCAGCAGGTCAGTGATGGCCATGTCACTGTGGGGGCCATGTCACAGTGGTCAGCGGGTCAGTGGTGGTCATGTCACAGTAAGCAACAGGCCACTGGTTGCCATGTCACTGTGGTGGCCAGTCCCAGTGGGCAGCAGGTCAGTGGTGGCCAAGTCACTGTGGGACCATGTGACAGTGGGCAGCATGTCAGTAGTGAACATGTTAGTCTAGGGGACATGTCACAGTGGGGAGTAGGTCAGTTGTGACCATGTCACAGTGAGCAACAGGCCACTGGTTGCCATGTCACTGTGGGGGTATGTCACAGTGGGCAGCAGGTGTAGTGGTGGCCATGTCACTATGGGGGCCATGTCACAGTGGTCAGCGTTGCAGTGGTGGCCATGTCACTGTGGGGCCCTGTCACAGTGGTCAGCGGGTCAGTGGTGGCCATGTCACTGTGAGGTCATGTCACAGTGTGCAGCAGGTCAGTGGTGGCCATGTCACAGTGAGCAACAGGCCACTGGTTGCCATGTCACTGTGGGGGGTATGTCACAGTGGGCAGCAGGTCAGTTGTGGCCATGTCACTATGGGGGCCATGCCACAGTGGGCAGCAGGTCAGTGGTGGCCATGTCACTATGGGGGCCATGTCAGTGGGCAGCAGGTCAGTGGTGGCCGTGTCACTATGGGGGCCATGTCACAGTGTGCAGCACGTCAGTGGTGGCCATGTCACTATGGGGGCTATGTCACAGTGGGCAGCAGGTCAGTGCTGGCCATGTCACTATGGGGGCCATGTCACAGTGGGCAGCAGGTCAGTGATGGACATGTCACTGTGGGGACCATGTCACTGTGGTCAGCGGGTCAGTGGTGGCAGTGTCACTGTGGGGGCCATGTCACAGTGGTCAGCGGGTCAGTGGTGGCCATGTCACTGTGTGGTCATGTCACAATGGGCAGCAGATCAGTTGTGGCCATGTCACAATGAGCAACAGTCCACTGGTGGCCATGTCACTGTGCTGGCCAGTCACAGTGGGCAGCAGCTCAGTGGTGGCCACGTCACTGTGGGGCCATGTGACAGTGGGCAGCATGTCAGTAGTCATCATGTTTGTCTAGGGGACATATCACAGTGGGCAGCAGGTCAGTGGTGGCCACGTCACTGTGGGGCCATGTGACAGTGGGCAGCATGTCAGTAGTCATCATGTTAGTCTAGGGGACATGTCACAGTGGGGAGCAGCTCAGTGGTGGCCATGTCACTGTGAGGTCATGTCACAGTGTGCAGCAGGTCAGTGGTGGCCATGTCACTGTGGGGGCCATGTCAGAGTGGTCAGCATGTCAGTGGTGGCCATGTCACTGTGGGGACCATGTCACAGTGGTCAGGGGGTCAGTGGTGGCCACGTCAATGTGGGGCCATATCACAGTGGGCAGCATGTCAGTAGTGATCATGTTACTGTATAAGACATATCACAATGAGCAACAGTCCACTGGTGGCCATGTCACTGTGAGGTCATGTCACAGTGTGCAGCAGGTCAGTGGTGGCCATGTCACAGTGAACAACAGGCCACTGGTTGCCATGTCACTGTGGGGGATATGTCACAGTGGGCAGCAGGTCACTGCTGGCCATGTCACTATGGGGGCCATGTCATAGTGGGCAGCAGGTCAGTGGTGGCCATGTCACTGTGAGGTCATGTCACAGTGTGCAGCAGGTCAGTGGTGGCCATGTCAAAGTGAGCAACAGGCCACTGGTTGCCATGTCACTGTTGGGGCTATGTCACAGTGGGCAGCAGGTCACCTGTAGCCATGTCACTATGGGGGCCACGTCACAGTGGGCAGCAGGTCAGTGGTGGCCATGTCACTATGGGGGCCATGTCACAGTTGGCAGCAGTTCAGCGGTGGCCATGTCACTATGGGGGCTATGTCACAGTGGTCAGCAGGTCAGTGGTGGCCATGTCACTGTGGGGGCCATGTCATAGTGGTCAGCAGATCAGTGGTGGCCATGTCACTGTGGGGGCCATGTCACAGTGGTCAGCGGGTCAGTGGTGGCCATGTCACTGTGTGGTCATGTCACAGTGGGCAGCAGATCAGTTGTGGCTATGTCACAATGAGCAACAGTCCACTGGTGGCCATGTCACTGTGAGGTCATGTCACAGTGTGCAGCAGGTCAGTGGTGGCCATGTCACAGTGAGCAACAGGCCACTGGTTGCCATGTCACTGTGGGGGATATGTCACAGTGGGCAGCAGGTCAGTGCTGGCCATGTCGCTATGGGGGCCGTGTCACAGTGGGCAGCAGGTCAGTGGTGGCCATGTCACTGTGAGGTCATGTCACAGTGTGCAGCAGGTCAGTGGTGGCCATGTCAAAGTGAGCAACAAGCCACTGCTTGCCATGTCACTGTTGGGGCTATGTCACAGTGGGCAGCATGTCACCTGTAGCCATGTCACTATGGGGGCCACGTCACAGTGGGAAGCAGGTCAGTGGTGGCCATGTCACTGTGGGGGCCATGTCACAGTTGTCAGCGGGTCAGTGGTGGCCACATCACTGTGGGGCCATGTCACAGTGGGCAGCAGGTCAGTAGTGATCATGTTACTGTATGGGACATGTCACAATGTGGAGGAGGTCAGTGGTGGCCATGTCACTGTGAGGTCATGTCACAGTGTGCAGCAGGTCAGTGGTGGCCATGTCACAGTGAGCAACAGGCCACTGGTTGCCATGTCAATGTGGGGGCCATGTCACAGGTCTCAGCGGGTCAGTGGTGGCTATGTCACTGTGGGGGCCATGTCACAGTGGTCAGCGGGTCAGTGGTGGCCATGTCACTGTGTGGTCATGTCACAGAGGGCAGCAGATCACTTGTGGCCATGTCACAATGGGCAACAGTCCACTGGTGGCCATGTCACTGTGGTGGCCAGTCACAGTGTGCAGCAGGTCAGTAGTGGCCACGTCACTGTGGGGCCATGTGACAGTGGGCAGCATGTCAGTAGTGATCATGTTAGTCTATGGGACATGTCACACTGGGGAGTAGGTCGGTGGTGGCCATGTCACAGTGAGCAACAGGCCACTGGTTGCCATGTCACTGTGGGGGGTATGTCACACTGGGCAGAAAGTCAGTGGTGGCCACGTCACTGTGGGGGCCATGTCACAGTGGTCAGCGGGTCAGTGGTGGCCAAGTCACTGTGGGGCCATGTCATAGTGGGCAGCATGTTAGTAGTGATCATGTTACTGTATGGGAAATGTCACAATTGGGAGGAGGTCAGTGGTGGCCATGTCACTGTGAGGTCATGTCACAGTGTGCAGCAGGTCAGTTGCGGCCATGTCACTATGGGGGCCATGTCACAGTGGTCAGCGTGTCAGTGGTGGTCATGTCGCTATGGGGGCCGTGTCACAGTGGGCAGCAGATCAGTGGTGGCCACGTGACTGTGGGGCCATGTGACAGTGGACAGCATGTCAGTAGTGATCATGTTACTGTATGGGACATGTCACAGTGGGGACCAGGTCAGTGGTGGCCATGTCACAGTGAGCAACAGGCCACTGGTTGCCATGTCACTGTGGGGGGTATGTCACAGTGGGCAGCAGGTCAGTGGTGGCCATGTCACTATTGGGGCCATGTCACAGTGGGCAGCAGGTCAGTGGTGGCCATGTCACTATGGGGGCCATGTCACTATGGGGGCCATGTCACAGTGGGCAGCAGGTCAGTGGTGGACATGTCACTGTGGGGGCCATGTCACAGGTGTCAGCGGGTCAGTGGTGGCCATGTCACTGTGGGGGCCATGTCACAGTGGGCAGCAGGTCAGTGGTGGCCATGTCACTGTGGGAGCCATGTCACAGTGGTCAACGGGTAAGTGGTGGCCATGTCACTACGGGGGCCATGTCACAGTGGGCAGCAGTTCCGTGGTGGCCATGTCACTGTGAGGCCATGTCACAGTGGGGAGCGGGTCAGTGGTGGCCATGTCACTGTGGGGGCCATGTCACAGTGGTCAGCGTGTCAGTGGTGGCCATGTCAATGTGAGGCCATGTCACAGTGGGCAGCAGATCAGTTGTGGCCATGTCACAATGAGCAACAGTCCACTGGTGGCCATGTCACTGTGGTGGCCAGTCACAGTGGACAGACGGTCAGTGGTGGCCACGTCACTGTGGGGCCATGTGACAGTGTGCAGCATGTCAATAGTGATCATTTTACTTTATGGGACATGTCACAGTGGGGAGCAGGTCAGTGGTGGCCATGTCACAGCGAGCAACAGGCCACTTGTTGCCATGTCACTATGGGGGCCATGTCACAGTGGTCAGCGGGTCATTCGTGGCCATGTCTCTGTGGCGGCTATGTCACAGTTGGTAGCAGGTCAGTCGTGGCCATATCACTATGGGGGCTATGTCACAGTGGGCAGCGGAGAAGTGGTGGCCATGTCACTGTGGGGCCATATTACAGTGCGCAGCACGTCAGTGGTGGCCATGTCACTGTGGGGGCCATGTCACAGTGGGCAGCGGGTCAGTGGTGTCCATGTCACTTGGAACCATGTCACAGAGAGCAGCAGGTCAGTGGT
This sequence comes from Strix aluco, assembly GCF_031877795.1. Lineage (NCBI taxonomy): Eukaryota > Metazoa > Chordata > Aves > Strigiformes > Strigidae > Strix > Strix aluco. The sequence goes on from NW_027436632.1 coordinate 174,831, forward strand.
GATCATGTTATTATTTGGGACATGTCACAGTGGGCAGCAGATCAGTTGTGGCCATGTCACAATGAGCAAGAGTCCACTTGTGGCCATGTCACTGTGGTGGCCAGTCACAGTGGGCAGCAGGTCAGTGGTGGCCACGTCACTGTGGGGCCATGTCACATTGGGCAGCATGTCAGTAGTGATCATGTTACAGTATGGGCCATATCACAGTGGGGAGCAGCTCAGTGGTGGCCATGTCACTATGGGGGCCATGTCGTATTGTGCAGCAGGTCAGTGGTGGCCATGTCACTGTGGGGGCCATTTCACAGCGGTCAGCGGGTCAGTGGTGGCCATGTCACTGTTGCGGCTATGTCAGAGTGGTCAGCGGTTCAGTGGTGGCCATGTCACTGTGAGGTCATATCACAGTGGGCAGCAGATCAGTTGTGGCCATGTCACAATGTGCCACAGTCCACTGGTGGCCATGTCACTGTAGTGGCCAGTCACAGTGGGCAGCAGGTCAGTGGTGGTCACGTCACTGTGGGGCCATGTGCCAGTGGGCTGCATGTCAGTAGTGATCATGTTACTGTATGGGACATGTCACATTGGGCAGCATGTCAGTGGTGGCCATGTCACTGTGACGTCATGTCACAGTGTGCAGCAGGTCAGTGGTGGCCATGTCACAGTGAGCAACAATCCACTGGTTGCCATGTCACTGTGGGGGCTATGTCACACTGGGAAGCAGGTCAGTTGTGGCCATGTCACTATGGGTCCATGTCACAGTGGGCAGCAGGTCAGTGGTGGCCATGTCACTATGGGGGCTATTTCATATTGGGCAGCTGGTTAGTGGTGGCGATGTCACTGTGAGGTCATGTCACAGTGTGCAGCAGGTCAGTGGTGGCCATGTCACAGTGAGCAACAATCCACAGGTTGCCATGTCACTGTGGGGGCTATGTCACAGTGGGCAGCAGGTCAGTGGTGGCCATGTCACTATGGGGGCCATGTCACAGTGGGCAGGAGGTCAGTGGTGGCCATGTCACTATGGGGGCCATGTCACAGTGTGCAGCAGGTCAGTGATGGACATGTCACAGTGAGCAACAGGCCACTGGTTGCCATGTCACTGTGGGGGGTATGTCACAGTGGGCAGCAGGTGAGTGCTGGCCATGTCACTATGGGGGCCATGTCACAGTGGGCAGCAGGTCAGTGGCGGCCATGTCACTATGGGGGTTATGTCACATTGGGCAGCAGGTCAGTGGTGGCCATGTCACTGTGAGGTCATATCACAGTGTGCAGCAGGTCAGTGGTGGCCATGTCACAGTGAGATACAGGCCACTGGTTGCCATGTCAGTGTGGGGGCTATGTCACAGTGGGCAGCAGGTCAGTTGTGGCCATGTCTCTATGGGGGCCATGTCACAGTGGGCAGCAGGTCAGTGGTGGCCATGTCACTATGGGGGCTATGTCACAGTGGGTAGCAGGTAAGTGGTGGCCATGTCACTGTGGGGCTATGTCACAGTGGTCAGCGGATTAGTGTAGACCATGTCACTGTGGGGGCCGTGTCACAGTGGGCAGCAGGTCAGTGGTGGCCATGTCACTATGGGGGCTGTGTCACAGTGTGCAGCAGGTCAGTGGTGGCCATGTCACAGTGAGCAACAATCCACTGGTTGCCATGTCACTGTGGGGGCTATGTCACAGTGGGCAGCAGGTCAGTGGTTGCCATGTCACTGTGGGGGCTACGTCACAGTGGGCAGCAGGTCTGTGGTGGCCACGTCACTATGGGGGCCATGTCACAGTGGGCAGGAGGTCAGTGGTGGCCATGTCTCTATGGGGGCCATGTCACAGTGGGCAGCAGGTCACTAGTGGCCACGTCACTGTGGGGCCATGTCACAGTGTGCAGCAGGTCAGTAGTGGCCATTTCACTATGGGGGCTATGTCACAGTGACAGCAGGTCAGTGGTGGCCATGTCACTATGGGGGCCATATAACAGTGGGCAGCAGGTCAGTGGTGGCCATGTCACTATGGGGGCTATGTCACATTGGGCAGCAGGTCAGTGGTGGCCATGTCACTGTGGGGCTATGTCACAGTGGTCAGCGGATCAGTGGTGGCCATGTCACTGTGAGGGCCATGTCACAGTGTGCAGCAAGTCAGTGATTGCCATGTCACAGTGAGGAACAGGCCACTGGTGGCCATGTCACTATGGGGGCCATGTCACAGTGGGCAGCAAGTCAGTAGTGGCCACGTCACTGTGGGGCCATGTCACAGTGGGCAACAGGTCAGTGGTGGCCATGTCACTATGGGGGCCATGTCACAGTGGGCAGCAAGTCAGTAGTGGCCACGTCACTGTGGGGCCATGTCACAGTGGGCAGCAGGTCAGTGATGGCCATATCACAGTGAGTAACAGGCCACTGGTTGCCATGTCACTGTGGGGGGTATGTCACAGTGGGCAGCAGGTCAGTGCTGGCCATGTCACTATGGGGGCCATGTCACAGTGGGCAGCATGTCAGTGGTGGCCATGTCACTATGGGGGCTATTTCACATTGGGCAGCTGGTCAGTGGTGGCCATGTCACTGTGAGGTCATGTCACAGTGTGCAGCAGGTCAGTGATGGACATGTCACAGTGAGCAATAGGCCACTGTTTGCCATGTCACTGTGGGGGGTATGTCACAGTGGGCAGCAGGTCAGTGCTGGCCATGTCACTATGGGGGCCATGTCACAGTGGGCAGCAGGTCAGTGGCGGCCATGTCACTATGGGGGTTATGTCACAGTGACAGCAGGTCAGTGGTGGCCATGTCACTATGGGGGCCATATCACAGTGCGCAGCAGGTCAGTGGTGGACATGTCACTATGGGGCTATGTCACAGTGGTCAGCGGATCAGTGGTGGCCATGTCACTGTGAGGGCCATGTCACAGTGTGCAGCAAGTCAGTGATGGCCATGTCACAGTGAGGAACAGGCCACTGCTTGCCATGTCACTGTGGGGGCTATTTCACAGTGGGCAGCAGGTCAGTGCTGGCCATGTCACTATGGGGACCATGTCACAGTGAGCAACAGGTCAGTGGTGGCCATGTCACTATGGGGGTCATGTCACAGTGGGCAGCAGGTCAGTAGTGGCCACGTCACTGTGGGGCCATGTCACAGTGGGCAGCAGGTCAGTGATGGCCATGTCACAGTGAGTAACAGGCCACTGATTGCCATGTCACTGTGGGGGCCATGTCACACTGGGAAGCAGGTCAGTTGTGTCCATGTCACTATGGGGCCATGTCACAGTGGGCAGCAGGTCAGTGGTGGTCATGTCACTATGGGGGCTATTTCACATTGGGCAGCTGGTCATTGGTGGCCATGTCACCGTGAGGTCATGTCACAGTGTGCAGCAGGTCAGTGGTGGCCATGTCACAGTGAGCAACAATCCACTGGTTGCCATGTCACTGTGGGGGCTATGTCACAGTGGGCAGGAGGTCAGTGGAGGCCATGTCACTATGGGGGCCATGTAACGGTGGGCAGCAGGTCAGTAGTGGGCACGTCACTGTGGGGCCATGTCACAGTGTGCAGCAGGTCAGTGATGGACATGTCACAGTGAGCAACATGCCACTGGTGGCCATGTCACTGTGGGAGCTATGTCACAGTGAGCAGCAGGTCAGTGCTGGCCATGTCACTATTGGGACCATGTCACAGTGGGCAACAGGTCAGTGGTGGCCATGTCACTATGGGGGCCATGTCACAGTGGGCAGCAAGTCAGTAGTGGCCACGTCACTGTGGGGCCATGTCACAGGGGGCAGCAGGTCAGTGATGGCCATATCACAGTGAGTAACAGGCCACTGGTTGCCATGTCACTGTGGGGGGTATGTCACAGTGGGCAGCAGGTCAGTGCTGGCCATGTCACTATGGGGGCCATGTCACAGTGGGCAGCATGTCAGTGGTGGTCATGTCACTATGGGGGCTATTTCACATTGGGCAGCTGGTCAGTGGTGGCCATGTCACTGTGAGGTCATGTCACAGTGTGCAGCAGGTTAGTGATGGACATGTCACAGTGAGCAATAGGCCACTGTTTGCCATGTCACTGTGGGGGGTATGTCACAGTGGGCAGCAGGTCAGTGCTGGCCATGTCACTATGGGGGCCATGTCACAGTGGGCAGCAGGTCAGTGGCGGCCATGTCACTATGGGGGTTATGTCACAGTGACAGCAGGTCAGTGGTGGCCATGTCACTATGGGGGCCATATCACAGTGCGCAGCAGGTCAGTGGTGGACATGTCACTATGGGGCTATGTCACAGTGGTCAGCGGATCAGTGGTGGCCATGTCACTGTGAGGGCCATGTCACAGTGTGCAGCAAGTCAGTGATGGCCATGTCACAGTGAGGAACAGGCCACTGCTTGCCATGTCACTGTGGGGGCTATGTCACAGTGGGCAGCAGGTCAGTGCTGGCCATGTCACTATGGGGACCATGTCACAGTGAGCAACAGGTCAGTGGTGGCCATGTCACTATGGGGGCCATGTCACAGTGGGCAGCAGGTCAGTAGTGGCCACGTCACTGTGGGGCCATGTCACAGTGTGCAGCAGGTCAGTGATGGCCATGTCACAGTGAGTAACAGGCCACTGATTGCCATGTCACTGTGGGGGCCATGTCACACTGGGAAGCAGGTCAGTTGTGGCCATGTCACTATGGGGCCATGTCACAGTGGGCAGCAGGTCAGTGGTGGTCATGTCACTATGGGGGCTATTTCACATTGGGCAGCTGGTCATTGGTGGCCATGTCACCGTGAGGTCATGTCACAGTGTGCAGCAGGTCAGTGGTGGCCATGTCACAGTGAGCAACAATCCACTGGTTGCCATGTCACTGTGGGGGCTATGTCACAGTGGGCAGGAGGTCAGTGGAGGCCATGTCACTATGGGGGCCATGTAACGGTGGGCAGCAGGTCAGTAGTGGGCACGTCACTGTGGGGCCATGTCAGAGTGTGCAGCAGGTCAGTGATGGACATGTCACAGTGAGCAACATGCCACTGGTTGCCATGTCACTGTGGGGGGTATGTCACAGTGGGCAGCAGGTGAGTGCTGGCCATGTCACTATGGGGGCCATGTCTCAGTGGGCAGCAGGTCAGTGGCGGCCATGTCACTATGGGGGTTATGTCACATTGGGCAGCAGGTCAGTGGTGTCCAAGTCACTGTGAGGTCATGTCTACAGTGTGCAGCAGGTCAGTGGTGGCCATGTCACAGTGAGAAACAGGCCACTTGTTGCCATGTCAGTGTGGGGGCTATGTCACAGTGGGCAGCAGGTCAGTTGTGGCTAAGTCTCTATGGGGTCCATGTCACAGTGGGCAGCAGGTCAGTGGTGGCCATGTCACTATGGGGGCTATGTCACAGTTGGCAGCAGGTCAGTAGTGGCCACGTCACTGTGGAGCCATGTCACAGTGTGCAGCAGGTCAGTGATGGCCATGTCACAGTGAGTAACAGGCCACTGGTTGCCATGTCACTGTGGGGGGTATGTCACAGTGGGCAGCAGGTGAGTGGTGGCCATGTCACTATGGGGGCCATGTCACAGTGGGCAGCAGGTCAGTGGCGGCCATGTCACTATGGGGGTTATGTCACATTGGGCAGCAGGTCAGTGGTGGCCATGTCACTGTGAGGTCATGTCACAGTGTGCAGCAGGTCAGTGGTGGCCATGTCACAGTGAGAAACAGGCCACTTGTTGCCATGTCAGTGTGGGGGCTATGTCACAGTGGGCAGCAGGTCAGTTGTGGCCAAGTCTCTATGGGGGCCATGTCACAGTGGGCAGCAGGTCAGTGGTGGCCATGTCACTATGGGGGCTATGTCACAGTGGGTAGCAGGTAAGTGGTGGCCATGTCACTGTGGGGCTATGTCACAGTGGTCAGCGGATTAGTGTTGGCCATGTCACTGTGGGGGCCATGTCACAGAGGGCAGCAGGTCAGTGGTGGCCATGTCACTGTGGGTGCTACATCACAGTGGGCAGCGGTTCAGCGGTGGCCATGTCACTGTGATGTCATGACACAGTGGGCAGCAGATCAGTTGTGGCCATGTCACAGTGTGCAGCAGGTCAGTGGCGACCATGTCACTATGGGGGTTATATCACATTGGGCAGCAGGTCAGTGGTGGCCATGTCACTGTGAGATCATGTCACAGTGTGCAGCAGGTCAGTGGTGGCCATGTCACAGTGAGAAACAGGCCACTTGTTGCCATGTCAGTGTGGGGGCTATGTCACAGTGGGCAGCAGGTGAGTTGTGGCCAAATCTCTATGGGGGCCATATCACAGAGGGCAGCAGGTCAGTGGTGGCCATGTCACTATGGGGGCTATGTCACAGTGGGTAGCAGGTAAGTGGTGGCCATGTCATTATGGGGGCCATGTAACAGTGTTTAGCGGGTCAGTGGTAGCCATGTCACTGTGGGGGCCATGTCACAGAGGACAGCATGTCAGTGGTGATCATGTTACTATTTGGGACATGTCACAGTGGGGAGCAGGTCAGTGGTGGCCATGTCACTGTGGGTGCTACATCACAGTGGGCAGCGGTTCAGTGGTGGCCATGTCACTGTGATGTCATGACACAGTGGGCAGCAGATCAGTTGTGGCCATGTCACAGTGAGCAACAGGCCACTGGTGGCCATGTCACTGTGGTGGCCAGTCACAGTGGGCAGCAGTTCAGTGGTGGACACGTCACTGTGGGGCCATGTGACAGTGTGCAGCATGTCAGTAGTGATCATGTTACTGTATGGGACATGTCACAGTGTGCAGCAGGTCAGTGGTGGCCATGTCACTGTGAGGTCATGTCACAGTGTGCAGCAGGTCAGTGGTGGCCATGTCACTGTGTGGGCCATGTCACAGGTGTCAGCGGGTCAATCGTGGCCATGTCATTGTGAGGTCATGTCACAGTGGGCAGCAGATCAGTTGTGGCCATGTCACAATGAGCAACAGTCCACTGGTGGCCATGTCACTGTGGTGGCCAGTCACCGTGGGCAGCAGGTCAGTGGTGGCCACGTCACTGTGGGGCCATGTGCCAGTGGGCTGCATGTCAGTAGTGATCATGTTACTGTATGGGACATGTCACATTGGGCAGCAGGTCAGTGGTGGCCATGTCACTGTGAGGTCATGTCACAGTGTGCAGCAGGTCAGTGGTGGCCATGTAACAGTGAGCAACAGGCCACTGGTTGCCATGTCACTGTGGGCGCTACGTCACAGTGGGCAGCAGGTCTGTGGTGGCCATGTCACTATGGGGGCCATGTCACAGTGGGCAGCAGGTCAGTGGTGGCCATGTCACTATGGGGGCCGTGTCACAGTGGGCGGCAGGTCAGTGGTGGCAATGTCACTATGGGGACCATGTCACAGTGGGCAGCAGGCCACAGGTTGCCATGTCACTGTGCGAGCTATGTCACAGTGGACAGCAGGTAAGTGGTGGCCATGTCACTATGGGGGCCATGTCACAGTTGGCAGCAGGTCAGCGGTGGCCATGTCACTATAGCGGCCATTTCACAGTGGGCAAAGGGTCAGTAGTGGCCACGTCACTGTGGGGCCATGTAACAGTGTGCAGCAGGTCAGTGGTGGCCATTTCATTATGGGGGCCATGTCACAGTGGGCAGCAGGTCAGTAGTGGCCACGTCACTGTTGGGCCATGTCACAGTGGGCAGCAGGTCAGTGATGGCCATGTCACAGTGAGTAACAGGCCACTGGTTGCCATGTCACTATGGGGGCCATGTCACACTGGGAAGCAGGTCAGTTGTGGCCATGTCACTATGGGGCCATGTCACAGTGGGCAGCAGGTCAGTGGTGGTCATGTCACTATGGGGGCTATTTCACATTGGGCAGCTGGTCATTGGTGGCCATGTCACCGTGAGGTCATGTCACAGTGTGCAGCAGGTCAGTGGTGGCCATGTCACAGTGAGCAACAATCCACTGGTTGCCATGTCACTGTGGGGGCTATGTCACAGTGGGCAGCAGGTCAGTGGTGGCCATGTCACTATGGGGGCCATGTCACAGTGGGCAGGAGGTCAGTGGAGGCCATGTCACTATGGGGGCCATGTCACGGTGGGCAGCAGGTCAGTGGTGGCCATGTCACAGTGAGAAACAGGCCACTTGTTGCCATGTCAGTGTGGGGGCTATGTCACAGTGGGCAGCAGGTCAGTTGTGGCTAAGTCTCTATGGGGTCCATGTCACAGTGGGCAGCAGGTCAGTGGTGGCCATGTCACTATGGGGGCTATGTCACAGTGGGCAGCAGGTCAGTAGTGGCCACGTCACTGTGGGGCCATGTCACAGTGTGCAGCAGGTCAGTGATGGACATGTCACAGTGAGCAACAGGCCACTGGTTGCCATGTCACTGTGGGGGGTATGTCACAGTGGGCAGCAGGTGAGTGTTGGCCATGTCACTATGGGGGCCATGTCTCAGTGGGCAGCAGGTCAGTGGCGGCCATGTCACTATGGGGGTTATGTCACATTGGGCAGCAGGTCAGTGCTGGCCAAGTCACTGTGAGGTCATGTCACAGTGTGCAGCAGGTCAGTGGTGGCCATGTCACAGTGAGAAACAGGCCACTTGTTGCCATGTCAGTGTGGGGGCTATGTCACAGTGGGCAGCAGGTCAGTGCTGGCCATGTCACCATGGGGACCATGTCACAGTCGGCAGCAGGTCAGTGGTGGCCATGTCACTATGGGGGCTACGTCACAGTTGGCAGCAGGTCAGTAGTGGCCACGTCACTGTGGGGCCATGTCACAGTGTGCAACAGGTCAGTGATGGAGATGTCACAGTGAGCAACAGGCCACTGGTTGCCATGTCACTGTGGGGGGTATGTCACAGTGGGCAGCAGGTGAGTGCTGGCCATGTCACTATGGGGGCCATGTCACAGTGGGCAGCAGGTCAGTGGTGGCCATGTCACTGTGAGGTCATGTCACAGTGTGCAGCAGGTCAGTGGTGGCCATGTCACAGTGAGAAACAGGCCACTTGTTGCCATGTCAGTGTGGGGGCTATGTCACAGTGGGCAGCAGGTCAGTTGTGGCCAAGTCTCTATGGGGGCCATGTCACAGTGGGCAGCAGGTCAGTGGTGGCCATGTCACTATGGGGGCTATGTCACAGTGGGTAGCAGGTAAGTGGTGGCCATGTCACTGTGGGGCTATGTCACAGAGGGCAGCAGGTCAGTGGTGGCCATGTCACTATGGGGGCTATGTCACAGTGGGCAGCAAGTCAGTGGTGGCCATGTCATTATGGGGGCCATGTCACAGTGGTTAGCGGGTCACTGTTAGCCATGTCACTGTGGGGGCCATGTCACAGAGGACAGCATGTCAGTGGTGATCATGTTACTATTTGGGACATGTCACAGTGGGCAGCAGGTCAGTGGTGGCCATGTCACTGTGGGTGCTACATCACAGTGGGCAGCGGTTCAGCGGTGGCCATGTCACTGTGATGTCATGACACAGTGGGCAGCAGATCAGTTGTGGTCATGTCACAGTGAGCAACAGGCCACTGGTGGCCATGTCACTGTGGTGGCCAGTCACAGTGGGCAGCAGGTCAGTGGTGGACACGTCACTGTGGGGCCATGTGACAGTGTGCAGAAGATCAGTGGTGGCCATGTCAATGTGAGGTCATGTCACAGTGTGCAGCAGGTCAGTGGTGGCCATGTCAATGTGTGGGCCATGTCACAGGTGTCAGCGGGTCAATCGTGGCCATGTCACTGTGAGGTCATGTCACAGTGGGCAGCAGATCAGTTGTGGCCATGTCACAATGAGAACAGTCCACTGGTGGCCATGTCACTGTGGTGGGCAGTCACAGTGAGCAGCAGGTCAGTGGTGGCCAAGTCACTGTGGGGCCATGTGCCGGTGGGCAGCATGTCAGTAGTGATCATGTTACTTTATGGGACATGTCACAGTGGGGATCAGGTCAGTGGTGGCCATGTCACTGTGAGGACATGTCACAGTGTGCAGCAGGTCAGTGGTGGCCATGTCACAGTGAGCAACAGGCCACTGGTTGCCATGTCACTGTGGGGGCTATGTCACAGTGGGCAGCAGGTCAGTGGTGGCCATGTCACTATGGCGGCTATGTCACAGTGGGCAGCGGAGAAGTGGTGGCCATGTCACTGTGGGGCCATGTTACAGTTGGCAGCATGTCAGTGGTGGCCATGTCACTGTGGGGGCCATGTCACAGTGGACAGCGGGTCAGTGGTGGCCATGTCACAGTGAGAAACAGGCCACTTGTTGCCATGTCAGTGTGGGGGCTATGTCACAGTGGGCAGCAGGTCAGTTGTGGCCAAGTCTCTATGGGGGCCATGTCACAGTGGGCAGCAGGTCAGTGGTGGCCATGTCACTGTGGGGGCTATGTCACAGTTGATAGCATGTCACTGGTGGCCATTTCACTGTGGGGGCCATGTCACATTGGGCAGCAGGTCAGTGGTGGCCATGTCTCTATGGGTTCCATGTCACAGTGGGAAGAAGGTCAGTAGTGGCCACGTCACTGTGGGGCCATTTCACAGTGGGGAGCATGTCCGTGATGGCCATGTCACAGTGACCAACAGGCCACTGGTTGCCATGTCACAGTGGGGAGCAGGTCAGTGATGGCCATGTCACAGTGAGCAACAGGCCACTGGTTGCCATGTCTCTGTGGGGGCTATGTCACAGTGGGCAGCAGGTCAGTGCTGGCCATGTCACTATGGGGGCCATGTCAGAGTGGTCAGCGGGTCAGTGGTGGCCATGTCACTGTGGGGGCCATGTCACAGGTGTCATCGGGTCAGTGGTGGCCATGTCACTGTGAGGTCATGTCAGAGTGGTCAGCGGATCAGTGGTCGCCATGTCACTGAGGGGGCCATGTCACAGTGTGCAGCAGGTCAGTGGTGGCCATGTCACAGTGAGCAACAGGCCACTGGTTGCCATGTCACTGTGGGGGCTACGTCACAGTGGGCAGCAGGTCTGTGGTGGCCATGTCACTATGGGGGCCATGTCACAGTGGGCAGCAGGTCAGTAGTGGCCATGTCACTGTGGGGGCAATGTCAGAGTGGTCAGCGGGTCAGTGGTGGCCATGTCACTGTGGGGGCCATGTCACAGGTGTCATCGTGTCAGTGGTGGCCATGTCACTGTGAGGTCATGTCACAGTGGGCAGCAGATCAGTTCTGGCCATGTCACAATGAGCAACAGTCCACTGGTGGCCATGTCACTGCGGTGGCCAATCACAGTGGGCAGACGGTCAGTGGCGGCCACGTCACTGTGGGGCCATGTGACAGTGGGCAGCATGTCAGTAGTGATGATGTTACTGTATGGGACATGTCACAGTGGGGAGCAGGTCAGTGGTGGCCATGTCACTGTGAGGTCATGTCACAGTGTGCAGCAGGTCAGTGGTGGTCATGTCACAGTGAGCAACAGGCCACTGGTTGCCATGTCACTGTGGGGGCTATGTCACAGTGGGCAGCAGGTCAGTGGTAGCCATGTCACTATGGGGGCCATGTCACAGTGGGCAGCAGGTCAGTAGTGGCCACGTCACTGTAGGGCCATGTCACAGTGTGCAGCAATCAGTGATGGCCATGTCACAGTGAGTAACAGGCCACTGGTTGCCATGTCACTGTGGGGGCTATGTCACAGTGAGCAGCAGGTCAGTGCTGGCCATGTCACTATGGGGGCCATGTCACAGTGGGCATCAGGTCAGTGGTGGGCATGTCACTATGGGGGCTATGTCACATTGGGCAGCAGGTCAGTGGTGGCCATGTCACTATGGGGGCTACGTCACAGTGGGCAGCAGGTCAGTGGTGGGCATGTCACTGTGGGAGCCATGTCAGAGTGGTCAGCGGGTCAGTGGTGGCCATGTCACTGTGGGGGCCATGTCACAGGTGTCATCGGGTCATTGGTGGCCATGTCACTGTGAGGTCATGTCACAGTGGGCAGCAGATCAGTTGTGGCCATGTCACAATGAGCAACAGTCCACTGGTGGCCATGTCACTGTGGTGGCCAATCACGGTGGGCAGCAGGTCAGTGGTGGCCACGTCTCTGTGGGGCCATGTGACAGTGGGCAGCATATCAGTAGTGATCATGTTACTGTATGGGACATGTCACAGTGGGGAGCAGGTCAATGGTGGCCATGTCACTGTGAGGTCATGTCACAGTGTGCAGAAGGTCAGTGGTGGCCATGTCACAGTGAGCAACAGGCCACTGGTTGCCATGTCACTGTGGGAGCTATGTCACAGAGGGCAGCAGGTCAGTGGTGGCCATGTCACTATGGGGGCCATGTCACAGTGGGCAGCAGGTCCGTGGTGGCCATGTCAATGTGGGGGCCATGTCACAGTGGTCAGAGTGTCAGTTGTGGCCATGTCACTGTGGGGGCCATGTCACAGTGTGCAGCAGGTCAGTGATGGACATGTCACAGTGAGCAACAGGCCACCTGTTGCCATGTCACTGTGGGGGGTATGTCACAGTGGGCAGCAGGTGAGTGCTGGCCATGTCACTATGGGGGCCATGTCACAGTGTGCAGCAGGTCAGTGGTGGCCATGTCACTATGGGGGCCATGTCACAGTGGGCAGCAGGTCAGTGGTGGCCAAGTCACCATGGGGGCTATGTCACAGTGGTCAGCGGGTCAGTGGTAGCCATGTCACAGAGGGCAACATGTCAGTGGTGATCATGTTACTATTTGGGACATGTCACAGTGGGGAGCAGATCAGTGGTGGCCATGTCACTGTGGTGGCCAGTCACAGTGTGCAGCAGGTCAGTGATGGACATGTCACAGTGAGCAACAGGCCACCTGTTGCCATGTCACTGTGGGGGGTATGTCACAGTGGGCAGCAGGTGAGTGCTGGCCATGTCACTATGGGGGCCATGTCACAGTGTGCAGCAGGTCAGTGGTGGCCATGTCACTATGGGGGCCATGTCACAGTGGGCAGCAGGTCAGTGGTGGCCAAGTCACCATGGGGGCTATGTCACAGTGGTCAGCGGGTCAGTGGTAGCCATGTCACAGAGGGCAACATGTCAGTGGTGATCATGTTACTATTTGGGACATGTCACAGTGGGCAGCAGGTCAGTGGTGGCCATGTCACTGTGGGTGCTACATCACAGTGGGCAGCGGTTCAGTGGTGGCCATGTCACTGTGATTTCATGACACAGTGGGCAGCAGATCAGTTGTGGCCATGTCACAGTGCACAGCAGACCACTGGTGGCCATGTCACTGTGGGGGCTATGTCACAGTTGATTGCAGGTCACTGGTGGCCATTTCACTGTGGGGGCCATGTCACCGTGGGCAGCAGGTCAGTGGTGGCCATGTCACTGTGCGGTCATATCACATTCGGCAGCATGTCAGTGGTGTACATGTTACTCTTTGGGATTTGTCACAGTGGGGAGCAGGTCAGTGGTGGCCATGTCACTGTGGGGGCTATGTCACAGTTGATAGCAGGTCACTGGTGGCCATTTCACTGTGGGGACCATGTCACATTGGGCAGCAGGTCAGTGGTGGCCATGTCACTATGGGGGCCATGTCACAGTGGGAAGCACGTCAGTAGTGGCCACGTCACTGTGGGGCCATGTCACAGTGGGGAGCAGGTCAGTGATGGCCATGTCACAGTGAGCAACAGGCCACTGGTTGCCGTGTCACTATGGGGGCCATGTCACAGTGCGCAGCAGGTCAGTGGTGGCCATGTCACTGTGGGGGCCATGTCAGAGTGGTCAGCGGGTCAGTGGTGGCCATGTCACTGTGGGGGCCTTGTCACAGGTGTCATCGGGTCAGTGGTGGCCATGTCACTGTGAGGTCATTTCACAGTGGGCAGCAGATCAGTTGTGGCCATGTCACAATGAGCAACAGTTCACTGGTGGCCATGTCACTGTGGTGGCCAATCACAGTGGGCAGCAGGTCAGTGGTGGCCACGTCACTGTGGGGCCATGTGACAGTGGGCAGCATGTAAGTAGTGATGATGTTACTGTATGGGACATGTTACAGTGGGGAGCAGGTCAGTGGTGGCCATGATACTGTGAGGTCATGTCACAGTGTGCAGCAGGTCAGTGGTGGCCATGTCACTATGGGGGCCATGTCACAGTGGGTAGCAGGTCAGTGGTCGCCATGTCACTGTGGGGGCCATGTCACAGTGTGCAGCAGGTCAGTGGTGGCCATGTCACAGTGAGCCACAGTCCACTGGTTGCCATGTCACTGTGGGGTCTATGTCACAGTGGGTAGCAGGTCAGTGGTCGCCATGTCACTATGGGGGCCATGTCACAGTGGGCAGCAGGTCAGTGGTGGGCATGTCATTGTGGGGGCCATGTCACAGTGGTCAGCGGATCAGTGGTGGCCATGTCACTGTGAGGTCATGTCACAGTGTGCAGCAGGTCAGTGGTGGCCATGTCACAGTGAGCAACAGGCCACTGGTTGCCATGTCACTGTGGGGGCCATGTCACAGTGGGCATCATGTCAGTGGTGGCCATGTCACTATGGGGGCCATGTCACAGTGGGCAGCAGGTCAGTGGTGGCCATGTCACTGTGGGGGCCATGTCACAGTGTGCAGCAGATCAGTGGTGCCATGTCACAGTGAGCAACAGGCCACTGGTTGCCATGTCACTGTGGGGGCTATGTCACAGTGGTCAGCAGGTCAGTGGTGGCCATGTCACTGTGAGGTCATGTCACAGTGGGCAGCAGATTAGTTGTGGCAATGTCACAATGAGCAACAGTCCACTGGTGGCCATGTCACTGTGGTGGACAGTCACAGTGGGCAGCAGGTCAGTGGTGGCCACGTCACTGTGGGGCCATGTGCCAGTTGGCAGCATGTCAGTAGTGATCATGTTACAGTATGGAACATATCACAGTGTGGAGGAGGTCAGTGGTGGCCATGTCACTGTGAGGTCATGTCACAGTTTGCAGAAGGTCAGTGGTGGCCATGTCACAGTGAGCAACAGGCCACTGGTTGCCATGTCACTGTGGGGGCTATGTCACAGTGGGCAGCAGGTCACTGCTTGCCATGTCACTATGGGGGCCATGTCACAGTGGGCAGCAAGTCCGTGGTGGCCATGTCACTATGGGGGCTATGTCACATTGGGCAGCTGGTCAGTGGTGGCTATGTCACAGTGAGGTCATGTCACAGTGTGCAGCAGGTCAGTGGTGGCCATGTCACAGTGAGCAACAGGCCACTGGTTGCCATGTCACTGTGGGGGCTATGTCACAGTGGGCAGCAGGTCAGTGGTGGCCATGTCACTATGGCGGCTCTGTCACAGTGTGCAGCAGGTCAGTGGTGGCCATGTCATTGTGGGGGCCATGTCACAGTGGTCAGCGTGTCAGTAGTAGCCATGTCACTGTGGGGGCCATGTCACAGGTGTCAGCGGGTCAGTGGTGGCCATGTCACTGTGAGGTCATGTCACAGTGGGCAGCAGATCAGTTGTGGCCATGTCACAATGAGCAACAGTCCACTGGTGGCCATGTCACTGTGGTGGCCAGTCACAGTGGGCAGCAGGTCAGTGGTGGCCACGTCACTGTGGGGCCATGTGACAGTGGACAGAATGTCAGTAGTGTTCATGTTACTGTATGGGACATGTCACAGTGAGGTCATGTCACAGTGTGCAGCAGGTCAGTGGTGGCCATGTCACAGTGAGAAACAGGCCACTGGTTGCCATGTCACTGTGGGGGCTATGTTACAGTGGGCAGCAGGTCAGTTGTGGCCAAGTCTCTATGGGGGCCATGTCACAGTGGGCAGCAGGTCAGTGGTGCCCATGTCACTATTGGGGCTATGTCACAGTGGGTAGCAGGTCATTGATCGCCATGTTACTGTGGGGGCCATGTCACAGTGAGCAACAGCCCACTGCTTGCCATGTCACTATGGGGTCTATGTCACAGTGGGCAACAGGTCAGTGGTGGCCATGTCACTATGGGGGCCATGTCACAGTGGGCAGCAGGTCAGTGGTGGCCATGTCACTGTGAGTTCATGTCACAGTGTGCAGCAGGTCAGTGGTGGCCATGTCACAGTGAGAAACAGGCCACTGGTTGCCATGTCACTGTGGGGGCTATGTCACAGTGGGCAGCAGGTCAGTTGTGGCCAAGTCTCTATAGGGGCCATGTCACAGTGGGCAGCATGTCAGTGGTGCCCATGTCACTATGGGGGCCATGTCACAGTGGGTAGCAGTTCAGTGGTGGCCAGGTCACTGTGGGGCTATGTCACAGCGGTCAGCGGAAAACCTGAAAGAGCTCTCTACACATTGTGAGAAAAGAACCTACGAAGGACTCGATGAGTGAGACCCTAATATTTTGTCCAATTGAAACTTTTATTTGTTTTTCTTTTATATGCATAAAGTGTAATGTATGTAAAGAAGGATGGGGGATTCATAATGCACATGGAATAAATCTCCGGTCTAGTTGTAATTAGTGTTATTAACGAGAACAGAGATTAACTAATCAGGCCCTAAAAATTGGAGCAAAAACAGGAAAATAATTGAAGATTCTAAAATTTGACAGAAAATATTTACTAAAAGGATAAATCTTGAAAGAGAGTGCACTCACCCTAATTGGCCTACTGAATAACACCCTCAGAACCTAAGGGTGATCTGTAGAAAGCACATCTCCTGGGTCCCCTATCGTGATCCCGAGGTCAAAGATAAAAACTGGGAAACCTATGTGTCCCGGGAATAGAGGCAAACGTACCCCTGAAGAATACGGCTGCTGCCAAGAAGATGGAACACCCTGCTGCTCTAAGCAACAGAGTAGGCAGAGGAGGCAGAGACGTACCAAAGTGGGGAAAACTTTACTGCCCTACTCTGAAGAAAAAAAGGCCTCTGAGGGAAAAGGGTCAGACGAGAGTGCCAGACACCCTGATACAAAAGAGACTAAGAAAAAATATGCTAATCAATAGAATCCCGCCAGTCTTCTATTGGAGCTATTGGATAGTCTGGCTAGGTGTATTAGCCACAATGAATACACTACCAGGATGGGCTAGAACGACTAACCAATCCCACCAACCTTTTGAACATACCCTAACTAATCAAATTATATGGCCTTGGACAGATGCTTATTATGGACATACAGGACGTATGGGTGCAGATTTGTATGGGACAGAGTTAGCAACTGCCATACTAAGCAATAACCTAACACTCCAAACATATAAATGGGAGAATTCATCCCATACCTGGACAGCTAAAAAAGGAGATGAGATACAGATAGGCTGCAGAGTATTCAATGTAAATGTGATAATAAGTCGGCACCCTTTAATTCAAACCGTCCGTCAGCCCCCTTTTACTCAAATCGTTATCAGAGACAAAACGGAATCTAAAATAGCTCAAACCCATTGTGAGTCAGAGGTCTGTTGGTATGCATTTACTGCAACCCAACCGGTGTCCATAATTTGTTTGGGAGGAACCAGGTCAAGAGATCAAGCTATATCTTTCCGATTTCCATTGAATATACAGGAGGAAACTACAACAACCACAACCCACGCTTCCAAAGAGACTACTCGGACTACTCATACTGTTCCAACACAACCAACAGTCGTGCTTAGCCCAAGAATTTTTGAAATTGGACCATATGCAATTAGGAATACAGGTCAACAACAAATGCTGTTTAACCCGGCGTGGTCTCTCAAACAAGTTAAATTGCTGATGCAAAATAATGTTTCAAATATTCAGCCAGCCTGTTCACCTTTCCTAAAGACTTCTTACGAGGGATGGACAACCTGGCTGCAAAAACAAATTCCTCGCGCAAAAAGAACGCAGAGAGACTTAACCGGTGCTTTGGGAACAGGATTGGGAGTTTTAAATAGTATTGATTCGGAGGTGATAATGAACAAATTGGCTACCTCAATTAGTGATTTAACTAATATACAAAGGCCTTTGCAATCTTCCTTATTGGCTTTGGGGGCTAACCAGTGGTTGTTGTCAAATGTATTACCAAAAGGGGAAAAGGTAAATATAAAGGATCATGAATTGATTACAGATGCACTCAGTGTGCTCCAAAATAACCTCTCTTTAGCTCTCAGCTGCATCCAGGCTCAAATATGGATGCAGTCGATAGCTGCCTCAATTATAAGAGAAGGTGAAGAAGGTATTCTTCCTACTGAAATTCGGAGAATAATTTGGAACAGTGCTACTAATTTTGAAAAGGAACTCCAATCCTGGTGGAACCTGGTAAACTTTACCTATGATCCCATCACAAACACAGCTACTACCTTTATACTCACTATTTACAATGCCACCATATACCAAATTTATCCTATCATTGCATTAGGGCTGAATCACAACGGGACCATACTCTATCCTTTTGAGCATAGAGCATGGGCCCGAAAGGTAAACGAAAAATGGCAAACTGTCAATCTAGAGTCTTGCATTGTACGGGAACAACAAGGATTCATTTGTGAAGGCAATGCAATTGAGGCACAAGATATTTGTCTAGATACTGAACAAAATATTTGTCACTTTGAGGTCCATCCCAATGAAAATCCTAAAACAGTACTTATATATATTGGCAAAGGTTGTGTATGTTTGAGGACGGTTTGTGAATTCTTAACCGTAGACAAGATCATAGTAGAAACAAAAAAATTATTCAAATCTCTGTGTTTGCAATTTCACAAAGATAATTGGATGTGACTTTTCCTATTTAGCCCCGGTCATGTCTTACGAATTCCTGCAATCCAATTATACATTAATACATAATTTACAACCTACACCCATTGGAATGAATCTCACTTTGGTTAGGCAGTTACTTCAACATAAAGACTTAATTAGAATTTTAGAGAAAATTAGAGAAAACGGACAGAAAACCTTAATAACTGTTCATCACAATGTGGAAGAAATACACCGAGTCTTGGAAAGAGCAAAAAAGAATGCAGAACATAACTGGTGGGACACCCTTTTTGGATGGTCACCTACTGCTACAGGCATCTTGAACAAGTTGTGTCACCCCATTGTGGTTCTCTTGATATTAATCTTAATCAGTTTGACTTTGTCAATAATATTATATGTCATAACTTGGAGAATGATGCAACGGGTAACATATCTGATATCTTCACCCGTCCAATACTCATTAAAGCCAAAAATGACCAATTAGATGATGACTTTAGATTGAAAAAAACTCTCCTATTAAGTCAACAAGAATTGCAACGATTTGATGAACAAAATGATAAAAAGAAAAAGGGGGGATTGTGATAGACAGTAAACTGTTTGTTCATCAAATTCCATAGAAGATACTGGGAGCTCGTGACATGTTATTCCATAAACTATGTAGGCCTAAGCTTAATCTTAACTATTACACTGTGTAACGACTAACAGAATGTAAGTGCTTATCTAAGTTGAAATGCTGAAGCAAGGACTCCTACTAGGCAAAAGACTGAAAAGAGGGAGAAAGGGGAGAAGGACAAAGGGGAGAACAAGAAGAAAAAAAAAGAGGGGTAGTGCTTATATTCTGTAAGATATAAACAAAAGCTTTGTGAGCCACTCTCAGGAAAGCAGGAAATACGAGGAGCTGGTGACATGAGGAAGACCCGGATGGAGCGACCCCCTAGCTGCAAAGTGCGCAGACGCAGGGTACACCTCTCAGAGAGACCCGATAACGGAAGGCGGAGGATATAAAAAAGACGGACCCTCGGGGAGTGATTGCGCGCCGTTGGTGGAGCAGGGACTCCCCGGCCGCCCAGCGCTGTTTTGCTTCTTGCCGCTTGCTAAATAAACAATTTAAATTTAATTAGTCCTAACTTGCATCATTTTGGCACGATAGTCTATAACAAATGTGACGTCATGTCACAGTGTGCAGCAGGTCAGTGGTGGCCATGTCACAGTGAGCAACAGGTCACTGGTAGCCATGTCACTGTGGGGCCAATGTCACAGTGGGCAGCAGGTCAGTGGTGGCCATGTCACTGTGGGGGCCATGTCACAGTGGGCAGCGGGTCAGTGGTGGCCATGTCAATTGGGGCCATGTCACAGTGAGCAGCAGGTCAGTTGTGACCATGTCACTGTGGGGCCTATGTCACAGTGGATAGCAGGTCAGTGCTGGCCATGTCACTGTTGGGCCATGTCACAGTGAGCAACAGGTCACTGGTAGCCATGTCACTGTGGGGCCAATGTCACAGTGGGCAGCAGGTCAGTGGTGGCCATGTCACTGTGGGGGCCATGTCACATTGGGCATCGTGTCACTGGTGGCCATGTCAATTGGGGTCATGTCACAGTGTGCACCAGGTCAGTGGTGGCCACGTCACAGTGAGCAACAGGCCACTGGTTGCCATGTCACTGTGGGGGCTATGTCACAGTGGGCAGCAGGTCAGTGGTGGCATGTCACTGTGGGGCCATGTCACAGTGGGCAGCAGGTCAGTGGTGGCCATGTCACTGTGGGGACATGACACAGTGGGCAGCGGGTCAGTGGTGATCATGTTACTGTTTGGGACATGTCACAGTGGTCAGCAGGTCAGTGGTGGCCATGTCACTGTGGGTGATATATCACAGTGGGCAGCAGGTCAGTGGTGGTCATGTCACTGTGGTGGCCAGTAACAGTGGGCAGCAGGTCAGTAGTGGCCACGTCACTGTGTGGCCATGTCACACTGGGGAGCATGTCAGTGGTGATCATGTTACTCTATGGGACATGTCACAGTGGGGAGCAGGTCAGTGGTGGCCATATCACTGTGAAGTCATGTCACAGTGTGGAGCAGGTCAGTGGTGGCCATGTCACTCTGGTGGCCATGTCACAGTGGGCAGCAGGTCAGTGGTGATCATGTCACTATGGGGGCCAAGTCACAGTGGGCAGCAGGTCAGTGGTGGCCATGTCACTATGGGGGCCAAGTCACAGTGGGCAGCAGGTCAGTTGTGGCCATGTCACTATGGGGGCCATGTCACAGTGGGCAGCAGGTCAGTGGTGGCCATGTCACTATGGGGGCCATGTCACAGTGGGCAGCAGGTCAGTGGTGGCCATGTCACTGTGGGGGACATGTCACAGTGGTCAGCGTGTCAGTGGTCGCCATGTCACTGTGAGGTCATGTCACAGTGTGCAGCAGGTCAGTGGTGGCCATGTCACAGTGAGCAACAGGCCACTGGTGGTCATGTCACTGTGGGGGCTATGTCACAGTGAGCAGTGTAATAAAACATATATGGTATTTGTTATTCAAATCTCAAGGGGAAAAAGAAGTTGTAGTCAGGATGTTGTGGCCGAACAGTTTTGTAATTCTCTTATGTAAATAAGAAATAAGATATATGTATATAGTTTCTATTGTTAAAATCAGTTGTTAGAAGGGAGCTAAAATGGCCCCCATCTTCAAGCCACTACAAAAACACTTGTGCTGAGTCATCCCCCCTTCTGTGACGGAAACCTGAGACAAGCCCGCCGAAACCTGAGAAAAGCCCGGGAAAACTTGTTTACAACTTTGCAGACCCCTCAGGGTACGCCCATCATGAATATGGATGAAGCCTACACTATAAAGGGACTCGGTTCTGCCGGGTCAGGTGTGTCCTGGTAGAGCAGAGACTCCCGGCACACCCAGCGCTGTTTTGCTCACTCGCCGCTTGCTAATAAATTTATTATTGATCACTAAAAATTGAGAAGTGGTTATTTCCCACTAAATTACTTTTAATCTATAACAAATTTGGTGCCGTGACTCGGATCCAGATCTTTTGGTGCGAAACCCCAGATAGGGGAGGCGCCCTATCTTCGGATAGCCCCAGTCTGAGGATCTCGTGGCCAAAACGCTGGATATCCGAACCCCTTTTAATTCGGACTCGGGAGTGAGCAAAAGAATCTGCAGAACCCCTTAAATTTTGTGCACGAAGACCGATCAAAGACTCCGGGGAGGAGTAAGTATTTGCATTTGTGCAGTTATCCGTTCGGTTGGGGTTGGTAATCCCAGAGTGTGAATGAGTGAGAGGTCTCGAAGAGATCACCCGAGTGCGGACCCTTTAGTAGTGCAGTTCTCGTAGCCTGCGAAGGAGCGAGTCACGAATAAGGGGAGCGTGTGTGTGTGTGAAAAAAGGCACTCTGGAAGATGGGACAGAGGGAAAGCAAGCCCTCTGGATCCATGGGTGGGGGCAAGGAAGAATTGCCGGATATCCCACTAGGAGGTTGATAATCCCAGAGTGCGAGTGAGTGGCACTCTGGAAGATGGGACAGAGGGAAAGCAAGCCCTCTGGATCCATGGCAGGGGGCAGCTGAACTCCTCCCGCTGCTGGCTCCAGCTGGGACAGGGCTTGTTCCCGGGGCGCCACCGTCCGACCCGAGCAGCGTGCCCAAGCCGAGCCCTGGAGCAGTGTTGCGGAGCCTGGCCCAGCGTGGGGGAGGGGGGGGGCAGAGCTGCCCACTCCCCAGCCGGGAGGGCTTGTCCCGAGCACCTAGCTGCCCCGGGGTGGGGGTTGGGGCTGGAGCAGGGGGCACCGAGCAGCCCCAAATTAGCGTTTAGGCTTCTGCTCAGAGACAGGCTGCAGTAAACTGTCTCGAGGGGGCTCTGTGCTGAGCACCACACACCCCCCCCCCCCCTTCTAACCCGCTCATACTCGTAACCAATGATTCTGACCCTGAATCTCCCGGACCCCCTCAGCGGGTTACCCGAAGCAAAGTTAAGGAAGGGAGATTATACCCCCTTAGAGAAATGCTTGTGCCAGGAGTGGGGGCACAAGGGGAACCGGGAGCGGGGTATGTCGCTGTTCCCCTCAACACTGGAGATGTGAGAGATTTTTAAAAAAGAAATGGGGAACTTATTAGAGGACCCGCTTGGCGTAGCCAAACAGGTGGACCAGTTTCTTGGCCCAGATTTATATACCTGGGATAAATTACAATCTATCCTAGGAATTCTATTTACTATGGAGGAACGAGATATGATCAGGAGGGCAGGTATAAGACTTTGGGACCAGCAACATCAAGTGGGTCCCACAGCAGATCAGAAGTGGCTGTTGGTAAAACCCAACTGGAATAATCAAGACCCAGGCCACCAAACCCACATGGCAAATTTAAGAATTATCATAATTCAAGGAATTAGAGAGTCAGTTCCCCAAGGGCAGAATATTAATAACAGTTGTACTCAGGAATAGATCCTGCCACCCCTGTGGGGCAGGCATTATTAAAGACTCAGTTTGTGGCTAAGTCTTGGGCAAATATTAGGAAGAAGCTAGAAAAGATAGAAGATTGGCAAGGGAGAGGAATTGCTGAGAGAAGCTCAGGAAGTTTAGGTGGATTCCTACTTGAAGTGGTGGTATTGTTCTCGTTACCAGTTTGGATACCCAGATAATGATCTATTTAAATGTTGTTCCACCTCTTCATAACTCGTTTATTATTCAGTATACCTTTGCCTGCTTGACTTGGTGATCAGAAGGTGACAGCTTAGAACTTTCTATCCTCTTGGTATTTTAAGGACTGTAGACAAGGATCAAAAGATACTGTGATAGATACAAGCCCTTGGCTAGCTTCAGCAGCTTTTTTTTTTTTTCTTAACAGTGATGAATCAATTTAAATAAGAAAATCGGAGTAAAACATTATCAGAGTGAAAGCAATAGTCCAAGAGGGAAAAAAGTGAGCAGATCTGCAGCTTAATCTGGCTGCCTGTTCTTCAAGCAGACAGCTCTCTTACATCATTGGCAGGAGTTGGAAAAAAAAAAAAAAGAGAATCAGGGTTCTAGCATACAGGCAGGTATATGGGCTGGGGAGCCAAGTTCAAGCTAATTTGCCCCCAGACCACATTCTTTTGGAGCTGCTAATCTGGTTTGTACTTCTTAGCCAAAAGACAGGGAACTGACATAATTGTAGCACACTGACTAGGCAGCTCATAAATGTTGTGTCTTTTCCAAAGAAGGAGGATGCTGCTGTGCCCTTTGCAGACTTTCTCCTCACAGGCCATGGCCTAGAGCTTACCAGTTTTGTAATTTGTGATGTGCTATGTAAACACCGCGCACTGCGTGTGTGGTATAGCTGCCCAGATGCTTTATTTGATGGCATCTGGAAGTACATGGGCAACAGTCTCGGTAGATTTAAACTGCCCTTGCTCTAAATGTCTAGACCCAGGAGTAGGAGTTTCAGGTTGAGAGGAGGCAATGCAGAGTGTGTAACAACTCAAACATGCAGCAAACTGCATTATTTTAGCCTGAAAACTGTTCTGTGCATTCCCCAGTACCTGCATGTAATAAAGCTGTGCAGAACATGGATGTTTTATGTGATGATTACCTGGAGACTATGGTTTCTTTGGGATCAGAGATTTTCATTCATTGAATGGTTCTGCCTGCTTTAATATGAAGGAAGTGGAATGTTTTTATTGCAAAAGGAAGGGGCATGTGAAGAAGGTTTGCTGGAGGAGAATCCAAGATGAGAAAATGTTTTCTGAAAATTAGTGGGGTCAGGAACTCTATGTGCTGGGAACCCAAAGAACAAAGAGCCCTTGATAAAACTTAAAGTGGGTCCTCAGCGACAAGAGGTAGAGTTCCTTGTGGACTCAGGAGCCGAAAGATCTACCATTCAGGCTCTGCCTCCAGGCTGTAAAGTATCATCAAAAAAAAAATCAGTGTAATAGGGGCTAAAGGTGAACCGTTTGAGGCCCCGGTTCTTCATGATGTGATTGTTGAATCAAAATGCAAATATGTGATTGGAACATTTTTATTATTACCAGAAGCAGATTATAATTTACTTGGACGGGATCTGATTATAGAATTGGGAATTAATCTGGAAGTAGAAGAAAGAGAATTCAAAGTCAGATTATGCCCCCTCACAGTGGCGGATGAAGAAAAGATTAACCCAGAAGTATGGTATACCCCAGAGACAGTGGGTAGATTGGATATCACCCCCTTCGAAGTCACCATTAGGAACCCAGAGATCCCGACTAGAATCAAACAGTATCCCTTACCGCAAGAAGGCAGGAGAGGCTTAAAGCCTGAAATAGAGAGACTCCTTAATCAGGGGCTATTAGAACCTTGTATGTCACCTTTTAATACTCCAATATTGCCCGTTAAGAAGGCAGATGGGAGTTATAGATTAGTGCATGACTTAAGAGAAATCAACAAAAGAACTGTAACCAGATTTCCTGTAGTGGCGAACCCCCATACTTTACTTAGTCAATTGAATCCTGAAAATCAGTGGTATAGCGTAATAGACTTGAAAGATGCTTTTTGGGCATGTCCTCTAAAAGAGGAGTGTAGAAATTATTTTGCTTTTGAATGGGAAGACCCAGATACCTTTAGGAAACAACAGCTGAGGTGGACAGTTTTGCCTCAGGGTTTTACTGAGTCCCCTAACCTCTTTGGACAAGCCCTCGAACACATCTTAAAAGATTATAACTTGGGGGAAGGTGTTACTTTAGTACAATATGTAGATGACCTTCTGTTAGCAGGAGGCAACCCAGAGATGGTACGAAAGGAAAGCATTAAGTTGTTAAATTTCTTAAGCCTCCAAGGATTAAAAGTATCCAAATCTAAATTGCAATTTGTAGAAGAAGAGGTGAAGTATTTAGGTCACTGGATTAGTAAAGGGAGCAAGAAATTAGACCCAGAGAGGGTAAATGGAATTCTTTCTCTCCAGGCTCCCAAAAACAAACGACAGGTTAGGCAGCTCCTTGGACTACTGGGGTACTGTAGACAATGGATTGAAAATTATAGTACAAAAGTTAAATTTTTATACCAGAAATTAACAAAAGACGGGTTGCTTAAATGGATCCCAGACGATGAGGAAAAATTAGAAAAATTAAAAACTGACTTAGTCAACGCTCCAGTATTGAGTTTACCAGATATAAGAAGGCCCTTTTATTTATTTGCCAATACTGAAGATGGCACGGCATTTGGGGTATTAACCCAAGAATGGGCTGGGAAAAGGAAGCCTGTGGGATACATATCTAAATTGTTAGACCCCGTAAGTAGGGGATGGCCAACATGCCTCCAGGCGATAGTGGCAGTGGCCTTGTTAGTAGAAGAGGCTAATAAAATTACATTTGGGGGGAATCTGAAGGTGTTGACTCCTCATAACATTAGGGGAGTGCTTCAACAAAAAGCGGACAAATGGATAACAGACGCCAGGCTCCTCAAATATGAAGGAATATTAATACACTCACCAAAGTTAGAGATTGAAGTAACTAGTCTTCAAAACCCAGCACAATTCCTATATGGGGAGCCAAGCGAAAGTTTAAACCATAATTGCCTCCATACCATTGAAGAACAGGCAAAAATCAGGCCAGACTTAGAAGAAACAGAATTAGAAGAAGGGGAAAAGCTGTTTGTGGATGGATCCTCTAGAGTGGTAGAAGGAAAAAGAAAATCAGGTTATGCAATTATTAGTGGAACCCCACCCTAGAGGTAGTAGAATCAGGACCACTGAGTCCTAGCTGGTCGGCTCAAGCTTGTGAACTATATGCAGTACTAAGAGTGTTACAGATTTTAAAGGAAAAAGAGGGAACCATTTATACAGACTCTAAGTACGCCTTTGGAGTAATTCACACTTTTGGAAAAATTTGGGAAGAAAGGGGACTCATTAATTCACAAGGAAAAGGGCTAATACATGAGTCTCTAATTATCCAGACTCTCCAAGCATTAAGAGGTCCTAAGAAAATAGCAGTAGTGCATATAAGAGGACACCAACAGGGAACCTCACTACAGATCAGGGGAAATATTCTAGCTGATCAAGAGGCAAAACGGGCTGCACTACTAGCATTGATGGTAACAGAATCAAACACAAACGAAAGAACAGACCCCACCAAATTAGGATTCACGTTTACTAACCAAGAGAAAGAAAAATTGAAACAAATGGGAATTAATGAAAAACAAGGGGAATGGGAATTACCTGATGGGAGGAAGGTTCTCCCGAAGGCAATGGCTTGGAGAGTTATGAAGGATTTCCATACTAAAACTCACTGGGGAGTACAAGCATTGGTAGACCAGTTTGCTATTAAATACATGTGCATAGGAATTTATAATGTTGCTAAGGGAATAATAAAAAGCTGTTTAACTTGCCAGAAAATTAATAAGTACCAATTAAGAGAAAAGATTCAAGGGGGACGGGATATGGCATACAGACCATTTGGAAGAATTCAAATCGATTTTACAGAACTACCAAAAGTAGGACGGTACAAATACCTCCTAGTATTGGTAGATCATCTCACTCATTATGTGGAGGCCTTTCCCACCACTCGAGCTACAACAAATACTGTGGTAAAAAAAAAAATAGTCTTAGAAAACATCATCCCTAGGTATGGAAATATAGAAGTAAGCGATTCGGACAGGGGTCCCCACTTTGTCTAAAATAATCAGAGAGACATTGACTTCCCTGGGGACCAAGTGGGAATTCCACACTCCCTGGCATCCACAAAGCTCAGGAAAAGTAGAAAGAACGAATGGAGAAATCAAGAAACAACTTACCAAATTAATGTTAGAAACAAAGATGTCTTGGGTTAAGTGCTTACCCCTAGCACTTCTGAATATCCGGACCCAGCCCCGAACTGATACTGGAATATCCCTGTTTGAAATGCTATATGGTATGCCCTATGATACGGAATTTCCCACTGATCACCCAGTATTGGAAAAAGACAATTTGCAACCATACTTAATAAACCTCATGAACAGGAGAAAAGAACTACGCAAAAAAGGGATGGTAGTACAGAGACCTCCATTAGAAATTTGTATGCACTCCATAAGACCTGGAGACAAGGTGTTAATAAAAACTTGGAAAGAATCCTCTGTTACCCCTCGTTGGGAGGGACCGTTTCTTGTTATACTCACAACAGAGACTGCTGTCCAAACTGCTGAAAAGGGATGGACTCATGCTACCAGAGTGAAAGGACCCTTAACGCCTGATCACTGGGAAGTAGCTGAAACATCAGGAGATCTGAAACTAGTGTTGCGAAGGAAGAAGGACTAAATGAATTTTGTAAAACCCCTAACTGTGTTTGTTATCCTTTTGTGTGTTTTAAATGCACTACTTGTGAGGAAAGTTGGTGGGCGCACTGCGTCCACGGCTATTCCCCAAAGGAATACTGTGACCAGTGCTATAAAAGAGAAAGAAAATTAACCAGTCATCAACAGGAAAAATTGTGTGCATACCAATGAACCTAAGCCCCATAACGTGAATATAGTACAAACTCTTTGCAAATTCCAAATACTCCAAGTGCCCTGTACGATCCCACAAGTGAAAGCCTGGAACTGGGAGGCGTTAAGGTGTCGATAACAAGACCCTAACCCCACAGAATACGACTGCTGCCGAGAAGATGGAAAGCCCCGCTGCTCTAAGGAATGAACGGAGTAGGCGGAGGAGGCAGAGACGTATGGAGAGGGGAAAATAAGAAAGGCCTCGAAGCAACCAGTTCAGGTGATTGTTGTGGCAAGGAGAACTGGAAAGCATGGGGAAGGAAAAGATCTGAGCATGCAAATCCTGTCGCAAGACAGAAAGGGGACACGTTTGTACAATGAGCTAGTAATTGGAAGATGAACCCACCAACTCTCCTCACTATAGTAGTCATTTGGGCTATGGGAGGAATCGCAATTTTGATGTTAAACCTCCATTTTATGAAACCCCTAGTGTTATTATTAATTGGGTTAACTTTCGGACCATGTATATTTAACAAGTCTGTGATGTGTTAAGGAGATTTGAAAAACAAAATTAGTTAAAAGAAAAGGGGGGAATTGTAATAAAACATATATGGTATTTGTTATTCAAATCTCAAGGGGAAAAAGAAGTTGTAGTCAGGATGTTGTGGCCGAACAGTTTTGTAATTCTCTTATGTAAATAAGAAATAAGATATATGTATATAGTTTCTATTGTTAAAATCAGTTGTTAGAAGGGAGCTAAAATGGCCCCCATCTTCAAGCCACTACAAAAACACTTGTGCTGAGTCATCCCCCCTTCTGTGACGGAAACCTGAGACAAGCCCGCCGAAACCTGAGAAAAGCCCGGGAAAACTTGTTTACAACTTTGCAGACCCCTCAGGGTACGCCCATCATGAATATGGATGAAGCCTACACTATAAAGGGACTCGGTTCTGCCGGGTCAGGTGTGTCCTGGTAGAGCAGAGACTCCCGGCACACCCAGCGCTGTTTTGCTCACTCGCCGCTTGCTAATAAATTTATTATTGATCACTAAAAATTGAGAAGTGGTTATTTCCCACTAAATTACTTTTAATCTATAACAAGCAGCAGGTCAGTTGTGGCCATGTCACTATCGGGGGCATGTCACAGTGGGCAGCAGGTCAGTTGTGGCCATGTCACTATGGGGGGCATGTCACAGTGGGCAGCAGGTCAGTTGTGGCCATGTCACTATGGGGGCCATGTCACTATGGGGGCCATGTCACAGTGGTCAGCGGATCAGTGGTGGCCATGTCACTGTGGGGGCCATGTCACAGTGGGCAGCGTGTCAGTGGTGGCCATGTCACTGTGAGGTCATGTCAAGGTGGGCAGCAGATCAGTTGTGGCCATGTCACATTGGGCAGCAGGCCACAGGTGGTCATGTCACTGTGGGGCTATGTCACATTGGGCAGTGGGTCAGTGGTGGCCATGTCACGGTGGGGCCATGTCACAGTGGGCAGCACGTCAGTGGTGGGCATGTCACTGTGGGGGCCATGTCACAGTGGGCAGCAGATCAGTGGTGGCCATGTCACTTTGCGGCCATGTCACAGTGAGCAGCAGGTCAGTTGTGGCCATGTCACTATGGGGGCTATGTCACAGTGGGCAGCAGGTCAGTGGTGGTATGTCACTGTGGGGCCCATTTCACAGTGGGCAGAAGGTCAGTGGTGGCCATGTCACTGTGGGGGCCATGTCACATTGGGCAGCAGGTCAGCAGTGGCCACATCACTGTGGGGCCATGTCACAGAGGGCAGCATGTCAGTGGTGATCATGTTACTGTTTGGGACATGTCACAGTGGGGAGCGGGTCACTGGTGGCCATGTCACTGTGGGTGCTACATCACAGTTGGCAGCGGTTCAGATGTGGCCATGTCACTGTGAGGTCATGTCACAGTGGGCAGCAACTCAGTTCTGGCCATGTCCCTATGGGGGCCATGTCACAGTGGGCAGCAGGTCAGTGGTGGTATGTCACTGTGGGGCCCATTTCACAGTGGGCAGAAGGTCAGTGGGGGCCATGTCACTATGGGGGCTATGTCACATTGGGCAGCAGGTCAGTGGTGGCCATGTCACAGTGGGGGCCATGTCACAGTGGGGAACGTGGCAGTTGTGGTCATGTCACTGTGAGGTTATGTCACAGTGTGCAGCAGGTCAGTGGTGGCCATGTCACTGTGAGGGCGATGTCACAGTGGGCAGCAGGTCAGTGGTGGCCATGTCACTGTGGTGGCCAGTCACAGTGGGCAGCAGGTCAGTAGTGATCATGTTACTGTATGGGACATGTCACAGTGGGCAGCGTGTCAGTTGTGTCCATGTCACTGTGAGGTCATGTCACAGTGTGCAGCAGGTCAGTGGTGGCCATGTCAAGGTGAGCAACAGGCCACAGGTTGCCATGTCACTGTGGGGGCTATGTCACAGTGGGCAGCAGGTCAGTTGTGGCCAAGTCTCTATGGGGGCCATGTCACAGTGTGCAGCAGGTCAGTGGTGGCCATGTCACAGTCAGGTCATGTCACAGTGGGCAGCGGGTCAGTGGTGGCCATGTCACTGTGGGGGGCATGTCACAGTGGGCAGCAGGTCAGTAGTGGCCACGTCACTGTGGGGCCATGTCACAGTGTGCAGCAGGTCAGTGATGGCCATGTCACAGTGAGCAACAAGCCACTGGTGGCCATGTCACTGTGGGGGCTATGTCACAGTGGGCAGCAGGTCAGTGGTGGCCATGTCACTGTGGGGGCCATGTCACAGTGGGCAGCGTGTCAGTTGTGGCCATGTCACTGTGAGGTCATTTCACAGTGGGCAGCAGGACAGTGATGGCCATGTCACAGTGAGCAACAGGCCACTGGTTGCCATGTCACTGTGGGGGCTATGTCGCAGTGGGCAGCAGGCCACTTGTGGCCATGTCACTATGGGGGCTATGTCACAGTGGGCAGCAGGTCAGTGGTGGCCATGTCACTATGGGGGCCATGTCAGTGTGGGCAGCAGGTCAGTGGTGGCCATGTCACTATGGGGGCCATGTCACATTGGGCAACAGGTCAGTGGTTGCCATATCACTGTGGGGGCCATGTCACAGTGGGCAGCAGGTCAGTAGTGATCATGTTACTGTTTGGGACATGTCACAGTGGGGAGCAGGTCACTGGTGGCCATGTCAGTGTGGGTACACATCACATTGGGCAGCGGTTCAGAGGTGGCCATGTCACTGTGAGGTCATGTCACAGTGTGCAGCAGGTCAGTGTTTGCCATTTCACTGTGGGGCCATGTCACAGTGGGCAGCGTGTCAGTGGTGGCCATGTCACTGTGGGGCTATGTCACAGTGTGCAGTGCGTCAGTGGTGGCCATGTCACTGTGGGGGCCATGTCACATTGGGCAGCAGGTCAGTGGTGGCCATGTCACTGTGGGGCCATGTCACAGTGGGCAGCAGGTCAGTGTTGGCCACTTCAGTGTGGGGACATGACACAGTGGGCAGCGGGTCAGTGGTGATCATGTTACTGTTTGGGACATGTCACAGTGGGCAGAGTGTCAGTGGTGGCCATGTCACTGTAGGTGCTACATCACAGTTGGCAGCGGTTCAGATGTGGCCATGTCACAGTGAGAAACAGGCCACTGGTGGCCATGTCACTGTGGGGGCTATGTCACAGTGGGCAGCAGGTCAGTGGTGGCCATGTCTCTATGGGGGCCATGTCACAGTGGGCAGCAGGTCGGTGGTGTCCATGTCACTATGGGGGCCATGTCACAGTGGGTAGCAGGTCAGTGGTGGCCATGTCACTATGGGGGCCATGTCACAGTGGGTAGCAGGTCAGTGGTGGCCATGTCACTATGGGGGCTACGTCACAGTGGGTAGCAGGATAGTGGTGGCCATGTCACTATGGGGGCTATGTCACAGTGGGTAGCAGGTCACTGGTGGCCATGTCACTGTGGGGCCATGTCACAGTGGGAAGCAGGTCAGTGGTGGCCATGTAACTGTGGGGTCCATGTCACAGTGGGCAGCAGGTCAGTGGTGGCCATGTCACTTGGGGCCATGTCACAGTGAGCAGCAGGTCAGTTGTGGCCATGTCACTGTGGGGGACATGTCACAGTGGTCAGCGTGTCAGTGGTGACCATGTCACTGTGGGGAGCATGTCACTTTGGGCAGCAGTTCAGTGGTGGCCATGTCACTATGGGGGCCATGTCAAAGTGGGCAGCGTGTCAGTTGTGGCCATGTCACTGTGAGGTCATGTCACAGTGTGCAGAAGGTCAGTGGTGGCCATGTCACAGTGAGCAACAGGCCACTGGTTGCCATGTCATTGTGGGGGCTATGTCACAGTGGGCAGCAGGCCACTTGTGGCCATGTCACTATGGGGGCCATGTCACAGTGGGTAGCAGGTTAGTGGTGGCCATGTCACTGTGTGGCTATCTAACAGTGGGCAGTGGATCAGTGGTGGTATGTCACTGTGGGGCCCATGTCACTGTGGGCAGCAGGTCAGTGGTGGCCATGTCAATGTGGGGGCCATGTCACATTGGGCAGCAGGTCAGTTGTGGCCATGTCACTGTGGTGGCCAGTCACAGTGGGCAGCAGGTCAGTGGTGGCCACGTCACTGTGGGGCAATGTCACAGTGGGCAGCATGTTAGTGGTGATCATGTTACTGTATGGGACATGTCACAGTGGGGACCAGGTCAGTGGTGGCCATGTCACTGTGAGGTCATGTCACAGTGTGCAGCAGGTCAGTGGTGGCCATGTCATAGTGAGCAACAGGCCACTGGTTGCCATGTCACTGTGGGGGCTATGTCACAGTGGGCAGCAGGTCAGTGGTGGCCATGTCACTGTGGGGCCATGTCACAGTGGGCAGCAGGTCAGTGGAGGCCATGTTACTGTGGGGGCCATGTCACAGTGGGCATCAGGTCAGTGGTGGCCATGTCACTATGGGGGCCATGTCACAGTGGGCATCAGGTCAGTGCTGGCCAGATCACTGTGGCGGTCATGTCACAGCGGGCAGCGCGTCAATGGTGACCATGTCACTGTGGGTGCTAGGTCACAGTGGGCAGCAGGTGTAGTGGTGGCCATGTCACTGTGGAGGCCATGTCACAGAGGGCATCATGTCAGTGGTGGCCATGTGTAAGAGTCGGTCAGAAGATCAGCATTGTCTCAACATTGTCATCAGGGACATGGACATTGAGGGACCCGACAACGACCTTTTTGGAACACAGTTGTCAATCTCTGGAGTGGAATGTGGTGCAAAGTCTCCTGAATGCAGAACTGTGTGGCACAGCCAGTGTTGTGCTCTTCTCCTGAGCACTGACCCGTGTGGTGCAGGCAGTGCCGTGCTGTTCTTTGGTGCATGAGCCGTGTAATACAAAGAGTGTTGTGCTATTGTTCGGTACCTGGGCCTAGCCGGAGCTGTTAGAGTTAATTGCACAGCCCTTGTCAAAAAAGATGGATCGCGACTGTTGACATAACATCGATGAAGAAATCATGAACCTTAGACTAACTTTGTTTCATTATAATACCAAAACACAACACCTGGTTGAAGGTTACCCACCTCCAAGACTGACCACGCCTCAGACACTCCTCCCCGTGCATGCGTGGTAGCCTCACTCGAGAAGGGCGGAGACCCCTGAGGCAGAGGTGGAGCAAGATGTGTTCCTGAGCATAAAAGATGACTTCTGGACAACGAAAATGAGAAGCTTCCCCACCAAGGACCACGACGATCGACGACGCAGCCTCAGCTGGACCCGGGACCGTTAGGACGTCGTGAGATCAGCGGTGGTAGCTATAACCTCTCTCTCCCCTCTCTCTAACCTTAACTTTACTTTTCTCCTTTCTTTCACCCATCTCAAACTATCACGTGCCGCTTCACAGGCAACACAATAAAGTTTCACTGTTTGATTACTGCTATCCCCTTTGGTGTTGGTCACCTTAATTTTGCACTTTCGAGATCGTAGCAAACGAACCATCACGAGTCCAACGAGTGGACCGTGACAGATGGTGGATGGTGGAGGGTGGATTGTGGAATGGTTGATGGTGAATGTTGGATTGTAGGACCGTGGATGGTGGATGGTTGGAGGGTGGATGGTGGATGGTGGGAAGGTGGATGGGGGATGTGGTGTCGTTGGAAGGAGGATGGTGATCTATTGTGAGATGGTGTATGTTCAATGGTGGATGTTGGGAAGTTGGATGGTGGATGCTGGATTTTGAGACGGTGGATGGTGGATGGTGTAAAGGTGGTTGGAGGATGGTGGATGGTTGATTGTGGGAAGGTGGATGGTGGATAGTCTGAAGGTTGTTGGTGGGTGGTGGATGGTGGATTGTGGTATGCTGGATGGTGGATGTTGGAAGCTGGATGTTCAATTGTGGATTGCGTGATGGCAGATGGTGGATTGTGGGAAGGTGGATGGTAGGAGGTTGGGTGGTGGATGGTGGATTGTGGGATGGTTGAGGTTGGGAAGGTGGATGGTGGATGTTGGACTGTGGTATGGTTGATTGTGGGAAGATGAATGGTGGATGTTGGATCGTAGGATGGTTGATGGTGGATTGTGGATGGTGAATGGTGGAAGGTGGGATGTTGCATGGTAGATTGTGGATTTTGGGATGGTGGATGGTGTGAAAGTTGTTGGTGGATGGTGGATTGTGAGAATGTGGATGGTGGATGGTGGATGTTCGATTCAGGGAAAAAGGATGGTGGATTGTGGATGGTGTATTTTGGGATGGGGAATGGTGGAAGGTGTGAAGGTGGTTGGATGATGGTGGATGGTGAATTGTGGGAGGGTGGAAGATAAATTGTGGATTGTGGGATGGTGGATGGTTGGATGGTGGGTGGTGGATGGAAGAAAGTGGGATGGTGGATTGTGAATAATGAGCAGGTTGATGACTGACTGTGGATGGTGGGCAGTGGGATGGTGGATGGTGTGAAGGTGTTTGGAGGATGGGGGGTGGTGGAAGTTGGAAGGAGGATGGTTGATGGTGTATGGTGGGAACGTGGATGGTTGCCGATGCGGAAGTCTCGGACACAACTTAGATGACCAATTTGATCAAGCTGATGTCACTTTATTAAAGGCTACACAGCAATTTATACTCTATCACAAGCTTCACGCGCCGCTATCTTATTGCTAATAGGCTAAAGCTACTTGTTCACGCGCCCTTTTGCCCCCTATGACTGGTCCCAGTGTGGCGTCCACGCACTGCTCTCCCCCCAGGTAGACCCCCTGTTTTCGACATTCCAACATCTTTATCTCTTGGGCAGGAATGTAGTTTCTCAGGCCATCTCGGCCTTGTTTATGTCCTTGAACACAGCTGCAGCTTGCTGTTACAGTGAGGCCCCTTGGTCTGGATCGCTCACAACATGTCCGTTGTTCTCCAGCGATGCCACAAATCCCCCTTTTTGTTTTTGAGCAATCCAGACCCCTCTGTGGTCCTGTGCTAAAAACATTGCACCGACAGTCCTCTGCAAGCCCCTTTGCAGAAGGCCTATAAGGCAAGGCAGCATTAAGAGCACAGTCACTACAATCAAAAGGACTACTCCGACAGTTTTGACTCATGTTATCAATCAACCAGATAATCCCCAACCTTTAAACATCCTTGTCAGCCAGTCCAAGCCATCATCTTCTGTTAAGCGTTTGAGTCCATCCTTCAATTGCTGAATGCTTTTAAAAATAGATTCTGAATGATCAGATAGATTCATACAGCACATTCCTTCAAATTCAGCACAACCATGTCCTTGCACTAGAAGCAAAAGTCAATCGCAGCTCTATTTTATAACGTAGCATGTCTGACACTATCAGCATCAGTTAAAAGACCACTTAAAGCCAAAGAAGTAGCATTAGTTTGTTTGCTAAGCCAAAACTGCAGTGGATTCGGCCATGTATCCACAGGTATTTCTACCAAGCACGTAGAGAACGGATTTTCAGGGCTTCCGGTGGCATTTGGTTGTGAGACCACCCATCCTTCACCCTGAGACAGGTTCCAACACAGGCCAAACACCGAGCAGGAACCCAGCAAGAGCTGGCATCTGTGAAAACACAAACATAACCCTCGCTCCAAGTTAATATCTCATTCGGTTTCTGTTTCATCTTTCTTAACCCTTTTTCCAGGGTCGCACCCATCGACTCGGAACCCATCTAGTGCCAGTATCGGTAATAACGCAGGCATAGCCTTGACCCGTCATTTTTAGTTCCACAGGTCCTTTCCACTCTCCTATAGTAACATCTTTGTACTGAGCAAAAGCACCATCTCCACACCGGCTTATATCAGATTTCAGATCCATGCTATGTATTACTACTGGTGGTTCCTCCCTATCACCTGTGAGCCGTAAGTACTTTAACACATACACCGCTTTTGCAAATGGTTCTGCAGCAGCCAAGACCTCTCCCCCATTTTGTTTTTGCAAAAGCACTTTTAAAGTTTGATGCGCTCTCTCCACTATGGCTTGCCCCGTGGGGGAATGTGGTATACCTGTGATGTGACGTATACCCCAGAGTTGACAAAAAAGAGCAAATTTTTGAGAGGTATAGGCTGGTCCGTTATCAGTTTCACGGATCAATTGAACTAATTTCCCATATTCTCTGGCGCATTCTGCCCTACCACGATGGTAACTTCTCACAGCTTAGTACTTTTTCACAGTTCAGTTTTGCAGCTGTCCGCTGGTTTTGCCTGCTACCTTGACACATCTCAGCAGTTTCTTATCTATCTTCCAAGGCCTGTTCTTCATCAACCCTAGCTATTGCTTAGAGGCTGTGTAAGGCTGACAGGCCAATGCCTCCCACAACTCCCCTTTCTTTGTTTTGCAGCAGCACCTGCAAGACTTATTTCGAGACTTTATCAATTAAGGGTTAGGCAAACTTCAAAAAAAAACAGCATACTTAAAACAGCTTCACAGAATGCTAGAGACAATACAGCAGTTACAGTTATTAGGTAAAAAAGAGTAGGGTAATTTCAGTACCCATAACTAAGGGATATGACTAAATACTACAAAAATAAACGATAAGGAAAATACGAAATAACACGCTTGCTTAATGGGGTGCTAACATTCAGATCCGCAATTGCTGGGGAACCCTGGATGCATCGAGAATTTAGAGTGCCCTTCCTCACAAACCAGAAATCCTACGCGATGCGTCCATCTGTAGGTGAGGCATCCAAAGTCGCTGCAAGCAGGTCCAGCCTCATATATCCAAATCAACAGGCCAAAATAACTGGCAATTTTCTTTGAGCGGAAATATCTGATTTCATCCTCCTGTTGGGTTCCACCCAGAGCCTGGCCACCACTCAAGGGGGAAAACCAAGGGAGTTTCTAATAAGGTTAAACACTTAAGTTCCTAATTCTTAATATTGCTAAAGAAAGAAAGTCAAATACACACATTCTTACAGCATTTCATCCTTATTAATAGCTACATTCTGTCTAAGCTACATCTTTCACTAGTGACTAGTAAGCCTATAAATTTCATCAAGGAGTTGCAATTACTGTTAGCATTTTCTCTTAAAAGAGTTGGCAACTGCAGTGTGATTAAGGACAGAGATAGTGTATTTTGTCCTATTGCAGCAGCAAGCATTACCCATACATTCTGCTTAAATGATCAGTTGAAGAGACCACAAACTGTCGACACAGGGGCATCCACAGCACACACAGCTGGCTCCTGAGTGTCCACCAAAAGCTGCCTCTCACGCCTCAGGTGTAGTTGCACACAGCTTGCTGGTAACCACCGGGACTGTAACCTGTGAAAACACAAGCATAACCTCTTCCCCAGGTTATTAAAGGATATGGTCCTTCCCAGTTACACTTTCCAGGACTTGAGCCTTGCCCTGGATTTCTTGTTGATCTGATATCTGTGATGAGAAGTGCTGCAATATTGACGGCACCTATTTTAACGATCCAAATGCAGCAAAGGGAGTGATGTCAGATTGCCATAATTCTGAGGAGTGAGTCCCCGAGGGTTGACACCACTAGCTGTTGAAGAGAAGGAGTCCTTCTGGCATTCAGGGCAAGTCGCAATGATGTCTTCAGCCTGAGGCCTTGATAAAGAGAACTGGTTTTGTATTGCCCTGGCATTTTGGTGGAAAAATTGCATGTGAAAGCTGTGCTTACCGAAATTCTGAGATGGCATTAGCTGCACGGTGGAGATCTTGTTTTTGCTTTCTCTGTAAGTACTCTGGGTGATGTCAGTGAAGGATCTCTTCTCAAAATATAAAGCAAGCTATGCACATCATCATTAGTTAGGCCCAACAACAGCTGTATCCAATTTATGGCTCCCAACAGTTTTTGTAAATCATTTAAAGTCTTAACATCAGTTTTAAGTTTAACCTGTTGCGGGACAATGGTCTGTCCACAAATTCTCCACCCCAGGTACTGTCACGGTGATGATATCTGTACCTTTTCAGGTGCTATTTGCAACCCCACTTGAGATACTGAGTCTTTGGTTAAAGCAAGAGCCTTTTCCATGATCTCCTGTGTTTCTGCTGCTATAAGGATGTCACCCATATAATGATATATAACAGCCTGGGAGACCTGCATTGTGGCAGTATTCTTTATGCCTTATGGTAAAACAACCCAGTGGTACCGTGTTGCAGGTTCACTAACATTAATACTGGGAACAAAAAAGGGAAATTTAGATGCATCATCCAGATGCAAGGGAATGGAGAAAAAATCAATCTTTCAGATCATTTATTACAAGATGCCAGTTTAGGGGAATCAATGTGTTGGAGATCATGTAAAAGTCACCATTTACCACTTTTCTTTAAAATAACAAACACCAGGGGGTTCCAAGGACTGGTGGTAGGTACGATATGTCCTGCACTTAACTGTTCATGAATTAAATCATTCAGGTGGAACAACTTTTCCATTGGCAAGGGCCACTGACTCACCCACACAGATGATTCTGTTTTCCAGGTTAGTTTCAGGGTGGGTTTAGGGGTGGGTTGTGCTGCAGTGGCCCTTAAGACAAATTTCATGCAATCTGAGTTCCCCATGGAGCCATACAGTCACGACCCCATGATGTAATAGGTGTTTCCAATATAAATGGATGAATATTTGCTACCCAGTTTTCTGGGCCCCTTACATGGATGAGATCTCTGCTTTGAAACGTTACAACATGACCACCAACCCCGAAAAGCACTCGAGTTACCCGAGCTAACGGCCAATCTGCTCGCAGATATTACAGTCACATCCGCACCAGAATATAAAATGCCTGTCAGTGCAACAGATTCTTCTGCTTTAGTGAGGTTACATTTTATCAGAGGTCGACTTTGTCTTCCTGTCTGAGCTGAAAATACTTCGGGAGTACTTGCTGATCCAAATCCTGAGTCACCCCAGCCTCTCGGCATACTATTAGGAGGAGCTGTAGTAAAATAACAAGCTGAGTAATTTTTGACCCTTTTGTTACTGAACATGCGTCTATGACCTCTGGTAAAACGAACAACCCCTGTAAGGTTGTTGATGATTTTTATGACAATACCCTTCTCAGATAGATGGTACAAAGGTGCACTCTCCCCACAGAGTATGCACCTGAATTCAAGACAACAATTAATACAGAATTACTGCCTCCTGCTAGAGGAGTTATTTCAGCTATGACACTTCAAACACTGAGCCCAAACAAACAGGCAGCACCGATGACCCAGCGGGTACTATGGCACTCTGTCAAAGAAGTCTGCAGTCCGCAGCTGCCACTGGGCTGCATCTCGCACACGCAGAGCAATCACACAAAGAGGCCTCTTACACTTATTACTCACACAACATAAAATGATAAACGCTGCAAACATCAAAACACTGTTAAGAATATATAAAGCCATTGCTTATTGATTATGTGGGGTGCTGCATGCCAGTGTCAGCAGCTTCTGTAAAAACTGCTGCTTTTGGCGGGGGGGGGGGGGGCGGGGGCGAGAGCGCAGTGCCGGTCTCGGCCACAGGCGGTTAAGACTGAAGACTCTTTCAGCCCTCCCATCAGCACCATCATAAGTAATGATAGTGATAAAACTAAGAAAGTCCCAAGCCCCCCAAGCATCATCATGTAACTCAGGATTAACATCAATAGCGGCATGTAGTCAGGCAATAAATTTTGGATAGGGCTCCGTGGGCCCCTGTCTTATTCCTGTAAATGCTGGCGCTGCTTTTTCATTGTTTTTAAGGCCAATTCTTTGGTTAACGGTAATGCTTCTGGTTGAAATCCGACTTCCCAGTTGGAGCTAGCAAAAGGGCCTGCACCTGTCAGCGTTTGAGCTTGCACCTCATATAGAGGATCTCCTTGCTGATGGGGTGTGGCTGCGGCAGCGTCACAGGCCACTTGCCAACGTTGGAAAAATTGCAATTGTTGGGAAGCTGTTAGTAAGATTTGTACAATCATGCGCACATCAAACGGAGTTAATAAATGTGCTGTAAAGATATGCGGAATTACTGAATTTGTATATGGTGATTTCAACCCATATTGTGTTACAGCTAATTTTGCCTCCTTAATCACTTTCCAATCTAAGGCTTCCCACTCCTTGCCTTGTGGGGTTACTGTTACCGGGAACGTCATTGGGCCAAGTTCGTTAAACTGCCCCTCTATTATAGAATCCCGAATAACTCCCAGCCATCGGCTTGCTGGATTATCATTACCACTCGCGCGTTCCAGTGCCCCCCCTCCCATTTGAGCCAGTGGCCCCCCTCCCATGTGGGCCGACGATGGCAGCGACCCGATAGCCACCATTTCCCTCTGACCATCCCCCCCCCCACCCGTGTCACGGAGGAAGGGGTTAATAGGAAGAGGGGGAGGTGGCGGTGCTGTAGGGGTGGGCTGAGCCGCTTGCTGCATTCGGATTTCAAATTGCTCTAATTTTCTCGTGAGTTCTTGCAAGTGCTGATCTTGTAAATCATAACGAGATTGTTTCTGCACCGGGGTATCGGGGGCGAGGGCGGGGGCAGGGCTGGGTCAGCACCGTCCTCTGGCGAGGTGGCGGCGGCGGCGGGGGGGTCGGGCGAGGGGCGGCGGGAGAGGGGCGGGGCCGTGCGCTCCGGTGATTGATCTTTTGGGCTTGAGGGGAGGGGGAGTCGATCTGGAGTAAATCTGTTGATTTTTGCTCTTGATTTTCCTGCCGCACGGGTGCTGCGCGTGAAGCGTCCCCGTCCCTCCTTTTAGGAGCCGCCTTGGGGAACAGGGATCCCACAAACGTCCCAGCAGTGACGGAATCCTGAGAGCCAGTGCGTTCTGCCTCTGCTGACCGGGCAGTGAAAGCAGAGGCGGGGGTCTGCAGTTCCGCTTTCAGTTCTTTCAGAGTGTCTAAGACCAATCTCCACACAGTGGAGAGTTTCCTACTGTCTTTAGAGCCTGAGCTAATGTCATCCCACAGCGCCGCAATGATCTTTTTCCAAGTAGCAGGTTCAAAGGCTGCGGTCACTGAGGGGATTAGTCCGCGCTGCCGAGCCCACAACAGCACCCTCCTCAGGTTCCCCTGATAAGATAATCCTCTCTTAGAGAGTATATGTTGGAGGAGCTTAACCACTGCTGCTTCTTCTTTACCCAGCGTGGACCCCATCTCCTCCCCAGCCGCTCACCTGATCAGGGCGAGATTCCCGATGATTGCGCGCGCGTCTTCCCAGGTGCCGGGGCAGCACCTGCTACGGCTGCTTCCGCCCCCTCCGGACCGTCTTCTCTTGCTCGGGCGAGCACCAACGGGAGGATCCCGATTCCCCAGGGCTTGAGTCCCGCGTATCTTCAATGAGGCTCCCTCGGGTCCCTGTTCGGGCGCCAGTTGCTGACGCGGAAGTCTCGGACACAACTTAGATGACCAATTTGATCAAGTTGATGTCACTTTATTAAAGGCTACACAGCAATTTATACTCTATCACAAGCTTCACGCGCCGCTATCTTATTGCTAATAGGCTAAAGCTACTTGTTCACGTGCCTTTTTGCCCTCTATGATTGGTCCCAGTGTGGTGTCCACGCGCTGCTCTCCCCCCAGGTAGACCCTCTGTTTTCCACATTCCAACATCTTTATCTCTTGGGCAGGAATGTAGTTTCTCAGGCCATCTCGGCCTTGTTTTTGTCCTTGAACACAGCTGCAGCTTGCTGTTACAGTGAGGCCCCTTGGTCTGGATCGCTCACAACATGTCCGTTGTTCTCCAGCGATGCCACAGTCCCCCAGGCTGCTATATATCATTATATGGATGACATCCTTATAGCAGCAGAAACACAGGAGATCATGGAAAAGGCTCTTGCTTTAACCAAAGACTCAGTATCTCAAGTGGGGTTGCAAATAGCGCCTGAAAAGGTACAGATATCATCACTGTGGCTGTACCTGGGGTGGAGAATTTGTGAACAGACCATTGTCCTGCAACAGGTTAAACTTAAAACTGATGTTAAGACTTTAAATGATTTACAAAAACTGTTGGGAGCCATAAATTGGATACAGCTGTTGTTGGGCCTAACTAATGATGATGTGCATAGCTTGTTTTATATTTTGCGAGGAGATCCTTCACTGACATCACTCAGAGTACTTACAGAATCACAGATTCATCTAGGTTGGAAAGGACCTTGAAGATCATCTAGTCCAACCGTTAACCTAGCACTGACAGATCCCAACTACACCATATCCCTAAGTGCTATGTCGACCCGCCTCTTGAACACCTCCAGGGATGGGGACTCCACCACCTCCCTGGGCAGCCCATTCCAACGCCTAACTACCCGTTCTGTAAATACTTCCTAATATCTAGTCTAAACCTTCCCTGGTGCAACTTGAGGCCATTACCTCTTGTCCTATCACTTATTACTTGGTTAAAGAGGCTCATCCCCAGCTCTCTGCACCCTCCTTTCAGGTAGTTGTAGAGGGCGATGAGGTCTCCCCTCAGCCTCCTCTTCTCCAAACTAAACAACCCCAGTTCCCTCAGCCGCTTCTCGTACGACATGTGCTCCAGACCCTTCACCAGCTTCGTTGCCCTTCTCTGGACATACTCGAATAATTCAATGTCCTTTTTGTAGTGAGGGGCCCAAAACTGAACACAGTAATCGAGGTGCGGCCTTACCAGTGCCAAGTACAGGGGCAAGATCACTTCCCTGGCCCTGCTGGCCACGCTATTTCTGATACAAGCCAGAATACCATTGGCCTTCTTGGCCACCTGGGCACACTGCTGGCTCATGTTTATCCGGCTGTCAATCAACACCCCCAGGTCCCTCTCTGACTGGCAGCTCTCCAGCCACTCCTCCCCAAGCCTGTAGCGTTGCTGGGGGTTGTTGTGACCCAAGTGCAGCACCCGGCATTTGGCCTTATTGAAGCTCATACAGTTGGCCTTAGCCCATCGCTCCAGCCTGTCCAGATCTCTCTGCAGAGCCTCCCTACCCTCAAGCAGATCAACACTCCCACCCAACTTGGTGTCATCTGCAGACTTACTGAGGGTGCACTCGATCCCCTCGTCTAGATCATCAATAAAGATCTTAAACAGTAGTGGCCCCAAAACCGAGCCCTGCGGGACACCACTCGTGACCAGCCACCAAGTGGATTTAACTCCATGCACCACAACTCTTTGGGCCCGGCCATCCAGCCAGATTTTTACCCAGCAAAATGTGTGCCCATCCAAGCCGTGAGCATCCAGTTTTGCCAGGAGAATGCTGTGGGAAACGGTGTCAAAGACCCTACTCAAGTCGAGGTAAACTACATC
The DNA here is from genome assembly GCF_031877795.1 of Strix aluco. Taxonomy (NCBI): domain Eukaryota; kingdom Metazoa; phylum Chordata; class Aves; order Strigiformes; family Strigidae; genus Strix; species Strix aluco. The sequence goes on from NW_027436632.1 coordinate 218,290, forward strand.
CACAGCCTTTCCCTCATCCAATAAGCAGGTCAACCCTGTCATAGAAGGAGATCAGGTTTGTCAAGCAGGACCTGCCTTTCATAAACCCATGCTGACTGGGCCTGATCATCTGGTTGTCCCGCACGTGTTGTGTGATGGTACTCTGGATGAGGTGCTCCATCAGCTTCCCGGGCACTGAAGTCAAGCTGACAGGCCTGTAATTTCCCGGATCATCCTTCTAACCCTTCTTATATATGGGTGTCACATGGGAATGGTGTATGGTGGGAAGTTGGATGGTGGATGTTGGGGAGATGGATGGTGGATTGTGTGATGGTGATTGTTGGATGGTGGATGTAAGAATGTGGGATGGTGTGTGGTGGAAGAGTGATGGTTGATGGTGGGATGGTGGATGTTGGGAAGGTGGATGGTGGAAAGTGGGATCGTGGACGGTGTATGGTGGATGTTGTATTGCGGGATGGTGCATGGTGGATGGTGGGTTGTGGGAAGTTCATTGTTGATGGTGGATGGTGTATTGTGGGATGGTGGATGGGGGATTCTGGATGGTGGATGGTGGGAAGGTGGTGGGAGGGTGGATGGTTGGAAAGAAGAATTTGAATGGTGGATGGTGTATTGTGGGATGGTTGACGGTGGGAAAATGGATGGTTGATGCTGGATTGCGGGATGGTTGATGGTGGATTGTGGATAGAGGATGGTTGATGGTGAGATGTTGGATGGTAGATTGTGGGATGGTGGATGGTGTATGCTTGATGATTGATGGTAGATGGTGGATGGTGGATGTTGTATGGAGAATTGCGGGATGGTGGATTGTGGATGTTGGTAGGTTGATGATGGATGGTGGACTGGGCGATGGTGTATGGTGGAGGGTGGGAAAAAGATGGTGCATGGCCATGGTTGGATTGTGGTATTGTAGATGGTGGATTGTGGGATGGTGAAAGTTGGATGGTTGGAAGGTGGATGGTGCATTTTGGGATAGTGGATGGTGCACGGTGAACGGTGGGAAGGTGGATGATGGATGGTGGACTGTGGGATGGTGGACGATGTATGGTGCATGGTGTATGTTGTATTGTGTTTTGGGTAGAAGGAGGACGGTGTATGGTGAATTGTGGGATGGTGAATGGTGGAATGTGAATGTTAGACTGTGGAATGGTGGGTGGTGGGTGGGTGACAGTGGATGGTGGGAAGGTGGCTGGTGGATCTTGTATTGTGGGATATTGGGTCGTAGATGGTCAGAAGGTAAATGGTGGATGGTGGGTTGGTGTAAGATGTATGGTGGAAGCTGTATTGCGTGATGGTGCATGGTGGATGGTGGGTGGTGGGAAGTTGCATTGTAGATGGTGGATGATGTAATGTGGGAAGGTGGATGGTGGGTGGTAGACAGTATTGTGGGATGGTTGATGGTGGGAAGTTGGATGGTGGATGTTGGATTCTAGTATGGTTGTTGGTGGGAAGATGGATGGTGGGTGTTGGATGGTGGGATGGAGGATCGTGCATGGTGTATAGTGGATGGTGTATGGTTTATGGTGCATGGTGGATATTGGATGGTGGGAAGGTGGATGGTGGGTTGTGGATGGTGGGTGGTGCATTGTGGATGGCTGATGGTGTGTCGCTGTTGAGACAGACACGACAAACACCAAATTGTGCAAAATGGCTACTTTATTGTTCTAACAAGCTTTTTTATAACTTTATTAAGAGTATGTATCCATATATGATTGGTTTAATTAGAGACTAACAGTTCATGATTGGATGACCTCTTCTCTGTTGCACCCTCAATAACCTTCCTTTCCTTGCGGTCAGGCAGTTCCGGTCTGGTAGTTCCTTACTCTTGTTTACTCAGCTCTTCTTGGGACTTTCAAGCCTCTTAAGGGTACACGTTTATCTGCTCAAGGTCAATATCAAACTTACATTCTGATCCCTCGGACCAGCCGAGGTCTCCCAAAGGTATTTTTTTTTTAAAAAGTGCTTCTGTGATGTAATAGCATATTATAAAATATTTGGTACAGGTGAAAGCTCTGTTAACGTCTCTTGTTCCAAGTTGTTCACTCTCACCCCTTCTGTGACTTTGCCTCTAATGTCACATGATCAATAACTTGAAGATTCCTTGAATGGAAATATTTGCTCAAGTAATTTGCAGATTGCAGTTAATCGGAGTCAGCTTCAATGGGCTCACCGACCATTTCAAGCTATAGTGTTTCATTTTTGCAATCTGACCCCGAGGCATTCTGCTGTCTACTGGAAGCATTTGCCCAGGTCTCATTAATACTGGAAGGAGATAACGGTTTTTATCTGATTGGATTCCTTTTTTCTAGGTACTTTTGCCTCCCGTGTTAATATTTTTTTGTCCTTTCCAATGCTATCCTAAAACCCAAACCAAAATAAGTAATACGGGATAGAAGTAATGTACACATTTCCCTGTGGAGTAAGACATTGCATGCATCTCCTTAGAGTAAGTCAAATAATACTTTTAAAACTAGTTTCTGCCAAACTTCAAACAATGTTATCTTGTAAATGTTATGTGTGGAACAGGTTAGCAAATTGTAAGAACAATCATTTCAAATGCATCTACTTCTATAACTTCCTTGTTTAGGTACTTGTGTAGTAGCTGTCTTGCCTGGGAGTCACGAATGCTGCGTTCCTCTTGAGATTGGCACTAACCTCCTCATCCAATAAGCAGGTCTCCCTGTCGTAGAAGGAGATCAGGTTTGTCAAGCAGGACCTGCCTTTCATAAACCCATGCTGACTGGGCCTGATCATCTGGTTGTCCCGCACGTGTTGTGTGATGGTACTCTGGATGAGGTGCTCCATCAGCTTCCCGGGCACTGAAGTCAAGCTGACAGGCCTGTAATTTCCCAGATCATCCTTCTAACCCTTCTTATATATGGGTGTCACATGGGAATGGTGTATGGTGGGAAGTTGGATGGTGGATGTTGGGGAGATGGATGGTGGATTGTGTGGTGGTGATTGTTGGATGGTGGATGTAAGAATGTGGGATGGTGTGTGGTGGAAGAGTGATGGTTGATGGTGGGATGGTGGATGTTGGGAAGGTGGATGGTGGAAAGTGGGATCGTGGACGGTGTATGGTGGATGTTGTATTGCGGGATGGTGCATGGTGGATGGTGGGTTGTGGGAAGTTCATTGTTGATGGTGGATGGTGTATTGTGGGATGGTGGATGGGGGATTCTGGATGGTGGATGGTGGGAAGGTGGGAAGGAAGCACAAGTTATTTGAAACTATGAAATATTGTATTTGATACGGGGAGCTATCAATCAGTAATTTCAGAGATGTCAAATGGCTGAAGATATTTCTATTACTTCCACACATTTGAATCAATAAAGAAATCCTACACGCAACAATCAAGTAATTCAGCATTCTTCCAATCCTGCGCTTATGTTGCAGATGTTTTTTGGTGAAATAAGAGCTATAAGGCCATTTGATGATTTAATAAGCAACCACGTGCAGATGCATCTGGCTAACACCAAGAAGTTAAACTTCCACAGCTGAAGTTTTTAATAAGGTAATTAAATATAAATACATATTTTATGTGGGTTTTTTCACCAATCATTTTCTCCAGAACACAAACCTGGATATCACAAGTCTACAAGCAAGGAAAAAGCTTATTTGTGCAGCAACAAATACTGTAATTCTGTCTTCTTCAGAAAATATAACCGTTCATTCTATTGCCAGCTGCTTTTAAGGCAATTCACTCCTGTCAAACACTCTCAAGTACTCACTCATGTCAGCTTCCTCCCATACTTCTATCCTTTGAGCAACTGAATCCATAGGAGATTGCATGGGGACATATTGCCAGCCAAGAACCTTTCAGCTGGGCTTGTCTGACTACACCCGAAGTTTGAAAGGTCACTCAGGGGAAGATTAGTCTTTGGGGTTTTGCACAGAGCCTGTGCAATCATTTTTGGTGCTGCTTTGAGGCAATAACACATGTCAGAGCAGAAGTACTATTTAAGGGTTATTGACCACAGATGACAAGAAAAGAACATCTAAATCTACCCTGGTCCGTCATGCACACAGGAGCATAGGTGGATAGCTTTCTCCATATGCAGGCAGAATTATCCACTTGACATGGGGTCTCCAAGACGAAGTATACCTGCTCGTAAGGTATGATACCTTCAGGAGATCTAAAATAGACATGCTGTTTAAGGTACTGAGTTATTTCATCTACACATGCTGCCTCTCCTTTATCCACTTCATTTATTTAGCCAGAACTTTCTATTCTTTCTAATCTGACATGAAACAGCACTGAAGCATCACATTAGCAATTCGTCTATGATTCAAAGGGACTCCTTGTTAAAAGCAAATCACACTTTAAACAGTTGAAAACGAAGTGAAAGAGGTGCAAGCTCATTTTACCCAAATCTAATTATTTAATGAATTGAAAAAGCTGATCTTTCAGTTAAACTCCCAAAAACTGTCTTTGTCCCCAGACAAGAGTTTCAGAACTCATTTTTCAGCAGCAATCTGTGAGCACATGGAGGCTTCAAGTGCCCAGCAGGGAAGGTACAATTTGGCATTACGTTCTGAAATAAGCCAAAGCTTGCTTCTCAGAATAATCCTTATTCTCATAGATAATTCAAAGATAAAACAATGTTATAGCACCTACATGAAATGCACCCCTATAGCAGATTACTGCTTTTGTTTAGTGTCAACATCTCTAGGCAGAAAAAAAAAAAAAAGAGTCCAACTTTATCCATCAATACAAAGACCTATAAATATTGAATCCAGGAACTCTGGAAACAAACTCTCCCTTAATGAATCTGATCTCATCCTTTTTCTCAAGCCTAGGAGGACCTCTAGTTCTGCCCAATGAATTTTACAACGGAAGTACCTTTTGTCTTTGTTAAAAGAGAGTATATAAACTCCTGTGAAACGTTCATGTGCAGCAATGGATGAACAGGTTACAGTAGGCATCAGTGTATATAAACCAACACCTCGTCTCAGAATCCTGACCCAAGAAACAAAACCCTGTCCCAGGGCTATATATTCTAATCGCTTGTGTGCACGGGTAGTGTCAAGTGAATTTAGTCCAGCAGGGTCCCGTTCTGCACTTTTTATGCAGCTTGGCTAAACAGGCTGCAAAGTGCGTTAATTTAAAACAAAGCAAAACATTTCCACCCCCCTGCACCTCCCAGATAAAATTCCTGGTGTGGAGACCGGCTATCTCAAGCAGTGCCTTGGCGCCATGTCCTGGGGATTTTGCTGTCGTACGTGAGACATGGTAACCGACTGCAGAGACCCAAGTAAGCATGTTTTACTAAAAATATTTTCTTTTTCCTCTCTCACAGCCCTAATCAAGTTTCATTAACGTTCAAGTACTTACATTATCTATGGAAAGCTATTACTGAAAAATCACCCCAAAAATATTCCGCTCCCTTGTCTCACTCTCAACTCCAGAAACAGTTCCCCTCACTTTATGAGCTGTCTGATCAAATGGTGCCACTGTTCCTCCTTGTTTTCTCAAAGAGAAAAGTTTGACCTATATGAAGTAGTGTCCTCATATTTTCCTTCCAGAAAACTTCATTATGTCTGTAATTGGAGTGCCATGAGCATGGCAAAAGAGAAAGTGTTCACCCCAAACAAGCTGAAGTTGAGTAAGGAATAGTCTTTTCAAAATGAGGCTTAACCACTGGAAAAGTTGGAGCAGCTTGACACTAGTATAGGCTATTTTCTAAGAATTATCCCCAGCGTGACGTGCTCAAAAGGAACTCTTCAAAGACAGCGGTGTTGCTGTACCAGGCACTTTGCAGGATTCAGGTGTTACATACTACAGAAGACTTTCCTTCCTTGTGTGGGAAAACAAAACACCAAAGAAGTGAGGCCAAGTCTTAAGAGACTGTTATTAAAGTTATAAGGTTATAAGCTTATTCTGTTGGGAAACAGAAACTTTAAGTATCAAAAGTTTTCAGTGCATAGAAGAGATTGATACTGAACGAGGTTGTCCTATTGCAGATAGTTTCAGGAACTAGATTTACCCAAATGGGGGTGGGGGGCGGGGAGAGCAAACCAGTGGAAGTCACTGTTGGTACCCCAGGAGACTTTCCTTTGTGGGATTTGAGTTCTCTCAGCACACCAGCAGTGCATGACCAAAATCCATACACAGAAGCTTGTATTCCCCTCGTCAGCCAACGCTGCAGAGATACACGCATCACACAACACTGCTGGAGTACAACCTTCCTGCGGCCAAGGGAGTTCTGAAGAGAACAAGAAAAGTTTCAGTATTACCATGTGAAAACATAGACCAAATTTCCATGAAATGGTGCTTGCCTTTGGTCTTTGCTAGGTAAAGAATTGAGCTCTCCTCCATTAATAGACTAACACTAATTCTCTGTGCTCTGCAAGCTGATTGATGAATCTTACACTAAGGTAAGACTAAATTAAAGAGTAGGCCTATTCATGCTCAGCTTTTAATCAGTTACAGCACTTATGAGAAAAAGTCAGAAGGCAAAAGGCAAATGATGTCCTAAAACACCTTGTTGCTTCGCTGTCCAGAGGAGCTGAAAGAATGACAATACCCAGCCAGTCTCAGTATTGACCAGGAAAAAAATTATTTCCCATTACTGCCAAAGAACTGAAAGTGACACCTTTATATGTGACAGTACCAAAAAAACCTTTTTGCTTGAATTCCTTTTTTTCCTTCCTATCACACCTGTGCTCTTCCTGCTCAGGAAATAATTGATAATCCTGACATAGACAAAGGTGGTACACAAAGTCTGACCCATTTTCTAGGCTTCCAACACACAGGCTCAAACTCCAAGAGCTGTAGGAAGTACAGAAATCACCATCCCTTGACCAAAGCAAAGGGAGCATGCTTTATTTCTGTATATATTCAAAATCAGTAACCATGGAGTTTGATAACCAAGTCTCCACCTGTGAAGGAAGTTAATTCAGTGCAATTCTTGCAAAGGCTACCTTAGGGACAGAAAAACAGGGTAAGGGAAACAGACAACATTTTTGTACATGTGTATATAGCTACTCTAATGCCCAGATTATATTGAAAACACCCATTCAAATGACTTCCAGAAAAAACAGGTTGTCATACAGCCTCCAGATAGCTCAGCAACACTGATAGAATTTTAGTAAATACAAGAACTTAGAAAAACTGGCAACACAGGTGGAAATACAGGGGCATCCCCGAGTGTCACAGTGGCTTGACTAATTTGAGAGATTCTTCTTCCTAGTTAGTTGCAGATAACTAAACTAAAATTTACCAGAGTCATTGAAATAAACTGTTAAATGTTTTGACACGTGTTATTTACCAACAAAATCAGAAAGAAGCACAAGTTATTTGAAACTATGAAATACTGTATTTGATACGGGGAGCTATCAATCAGTAATTTCAGAGATGTCAAATGGCTGAAGATATTTCTATTACTTCCACACATTTGAATCAATAAAGAAATCCTACACGCAACAATCAAGTAATTCAGCATTCTTCCAATCCTGCGCTTATGTTGCAGATGTTTTTTGGTGAAATAAGAGCTATAAGGCCATTTGATGATTTAATAAGCAATCAAACTGCCATTCAAGACAACACGATGACATATGAATTTCACTGCAGGCAAGTGCCAGGTTATACACAATGGAAGGAACAATCCAGCTAAACAGGCACATGCTGATGGGTTCTAAAATTAACTGAAACTGTTCAGAGAAAGCAACAAGGGTCAAGATGAACAGCTGACTGAGAACATCTGCTAAAAATGGAGAAAACCAGACAAAATGTTAAGAGAAAGACAAAGAATAACTATTCCAAGTACTGTCCTATTGTTTAAGACTGTTATATGACTTCACCTTGTATATTTACTGTCTCCAGCTACGAGACTTCTGTGAAATGAGCAACTAGCACCTACATGAGGCAAGAATCTTCACTGCTGTGCTCTTCTATAGCCCTGAAAGATCAATCCAGGTATCTGGACACGGATAGCAGAAAATGGAAGATCTCGGGAAGGACAGAGGGGCTCAAAGTATAAAATCCTGCCTGTAAAGAGATACTGCATTTATTTTTATTTAGAATTATCTGATCATCACCTGAATTTTACATCTTTCTTTTACAGAACGAAAAGAGGGAAGAAAGAAGATGTCAAGAGCAAGCTTGACAAGGAAATCTAAGTTCTCATTCACACAGACAGATGAAGACAAAAAGTTGAAGCAATGGAAGAACTGAATGATTGGTGGATCAGGCTCACTTTGTCACTTTCAAGTTAGAAAGAATAAAATATCAATCTTTCTTTGTTGAAGAGTATAGGGGTACAACTCCATTTTACAGCCATGAAACTAGAGAAAAGACAGTATGAGAATCTGATCTTACAAGTCAGGATCTACAGAACTGAACTATGCATTATCCTTATGAAAAGACATTTCATGCTCAGACAATCTACTGGATAACAGCAGAGAAAACCATGTCAGAATTTGTTGCCACTGAACTGACTCACAGCACATTTAAGTTACAGTCACATAAAGAGGAAAGGAAAACTACTTCTACTAAAGAAATACTAATGACCATTTTTACGTTGATTTGCATTTTTAAAGGTATCACATTTGTTAAAACAAAACTGCAACAGGTATTCAAAGTCCCTTTTTTTCCTCTCAAGAAAAACAACTTTAATCTCATGTTCAAGTCAATCTGATTCTTTTTGTCTTCAATCAAACAAAAGACAACAGAGAGCAGCAGTCCAAGAAAACAAACAGAAAACCCCACTTATAACTTAAATCATGGAATCATTTCAAAAGGACAGTAAAGTTGCAGCTGTACTATCAAAACTAAGCAGCACTTATCTGGCTGTATGAGCAAACTATCACTGCCTCTACAGACCAACTGGTTGTTGCTGATGAACCAGTATGGCTTGGAAGGAGGGAACAAAAAAAAAAAAAATCTCAGACTCAATGTTGACAGAGAATTTCTGAAAAATTTTTGTGGTCAGGACAATACCAAACCTCAAAATGCAATCCTGTAGACAAGATATTCTTCCTGTGGTGCTATACACGTGCAAAACAGACTGATAAGGAGTTCTTTAAACAAAGGCATCATAGAATCATATAGATGATGGGTGACAGACCAAAATGCAGTAATAATCAAAATAATCCAATAGTCCACGTAAAAACAGTGTTGTATGGTTGGCATTAATTCAAGAAAATAAAAATAAGAAAGCTGCATGAGCAACAAGTTAGAGTACCTGATCACTTACTGGGATTGTCTTGTTCCATCCATGCCAACAGCAGGTCCTTGTCAATGTAATTTCAGCTCTTTCTGAAAGGTGATCAGGACTGTTCCTCAAACAGTGCAAAATCCTACGAAATACAGTCACTGCCCGTGACTTAGGTAAATGCTACATTGGTGAAACCAAAAGGGTTTTAAATGTTTACTCAGTCACTGATTATAAGCTGAAACCTTACTACATATAGCTGTTCTAGTTGAGCAGAACTGGATGGTTGGAATAAAACGTCAAATGTCTGAGAGTGGGTCACTTTAATAGCAGATTATAATTATCTATGGATATTATAATCCCCAAAGAAATAATATTGTGCTTATAAATTCCTTTAGAAGAGTAAATAAAAGACAGTTAAACCACACCAGTGATAAAAAGCATATTTCTCCACATAGTGCCAATTCCTTTTTTTGTCACTTCACAGAATTTATTGCATACTCATATTTTTTTCATTAAAAGTTATGGTTGGTATATTGGCCAGCTGAAAAAAACAACTTAAACCATTCCACACAGGCATAGTTCTTACTGCACAATGGATAAATTATGAACACTTCCAGAGACACCATTCCTAAAAAAAAAATATTCAGACACAAACTTCTTGAACAGTATTTCAACTTTAATGGAGTCAGAACAGTAACCCATCAGAACAATTCTATACATCTCTATAAACACTTTGGAGCATGACTAAGTACCTATTACTTCCTATATACAATCACCTGAAACGATACACTGTAAATATGCCTTAACTAAGAAAATACAAACATGCTTTTGCAAGATTATTTAGCTCTTTTTGAGCGTAGCTGTCGCTTGATGATTAGCTGATCGCTTTCCTTCTCTTTTTTTCTATAAAGACCTGAAAAAGATGATATTTCAAGAGTTACTCAGCATTTCTTCAGTGACAAATGACATGCACTTCTAGACCCATGTAACCAACAACATGTTTTTTCCCAGAAGCTGTTTTCAGAATGAATTTTGCCTATTATCTTCTAGTCAGAGGTCTCCAGAACAGAGACACCATTTTAGTGCATCATAATAAGCAACAAATACTGGGAACATATGAAATCCCTTTTTTTGCTGAAACAAATATCAAAGTCCAAAGAAAACAGTGATCTGAAAGCAGCTCTCACTTCTTATCTCTAATACTCATTTTGTGAAACAAGAAGCGTTCAGAAAACATATTTTTAGCTTAAATTTCTTTAGCTTTCTGACTTTCCCAGGATTCAGTCTTTAACTTTTCCTTCCACTTCCAAGCTCCTTAGCTTCTTTTGCCCTGCCTTCCTGTCATTTCCTTCAGCCTCCTGTGGACAGCATTTTGGTTACTGCTGCATCTATTCATACAGTTTACAGAAAAGTCAACAGAATAACTCAGTATGGGCAAATGCTCACCAGAGCGAATGAAAAAGGACTGAACAGAATGAAGAGATGTACTTCTAACAGCCAGAGCACGCTCAGCACTTTAGTTACTGACAAAACCATAAAGCTGGATTTCAGAAACAGTCCATCAAGCCCTGGCCTATAAGACTCTCTATAGGCTGGTTTAGACAGGGCAACGCAATTCAAGCACACGCAGAAGACTACTGAAACTGTGCTTTGAAAAGCATGGCTGTATCCAAATCCTAAAGTAACCCTAATAGCAGCTGGGCAGAAAAGGAATCGGAAATTACCTCAGATGCTCACTTGCCCTGCAAAGTTAATCGTACATGCAGACCTTTCTCTTCAGTGTTTCAATCATGCTATTCCAAATCTATGGATTCCTTCATGGTCTCTATTTCTGTTATCCCTTCATGCTACTCTTAAATGAACACCAACTACTGGAAAAACAAATTAAGACTCAACTGCTGTACTAGAGGAAAAAGTAACACTCCACATACCACAGCTAAGGTATCTAAGACTCCAAATGTGAAGATATCGCCATGACTGCTATATAGGTGATACAACAAGTCAGCAGTCACACACAGAGAAGATAAGTGAGAAAACAGAGAAAATTAAAGTAACACATCAGGAAGAAAAGACCAAAAGAAATAAGTCAGTACTTTCAAACCTCTTCTGCAACTTGACTCAATCAGGTTTGTTCTGTCCCCCCAATAGTTTATTTTAAGCCCAGATTACAGAAATAGATTACAGCGGACAGAACACTAACCCGTAATCACTTACCGAAGAATCAGGGATATCTAGAGGGCAAGAACTGTCCGTTGAACACAGCTTTCTCTTAGATCGTTTTGGCTTGAGCTCCTTTCCTTTGACATTTTCTGGTTCTGCAGACTTGGGAGAGCTTATTGTTGCCATCAGCTTCTTTGCTACAAGAAAAAATTTATTGTAAATCAATGTCTTATTGGTTTTATGAGCCTCAAAAATTAATGAATAAAGGTTTAATGAATAAAGGTTTATTAAAATCAGTTTAAAAATGAAACAGATGTAGTCTGAAATTTAAACATAAAAATTCAGACGTGGTATGTATTTGACTACCACAGTCTTCTATATCCTGAAACAGTTTTCTATAGCTTCAAATGCAAAAGCTTAAAGGACACATTTAAATAGCACCAAAAAAATCAATTGGGATTCAGATTTCACTGGATGTTAAATACAACAGGAATTGAAAACCAGGCTTAACTTCTTTGTACTGACAGAAGCACAAGGTTGAGTCAATTTTCTCTATGTACTTGTATAGTTTTATCAAACTAGTACCAGCTCTATGAAGAGATGAGTGTGTGCATCTTATGAGCTAGAAGGAAAGAAGAGATCCCAATCAATACTAAGTTATGCAAAGGAGGGAAAAAATACAGGACATGGTAATAAAGGTTACAAATTAGACCTCATTTGCTCAAATAAAGTATTTCCAGGGTGAAATTTTGATTACTCTGAATTTGGCTTCCATTGATAATGACATGTTGTCCTCATGGAACCACTCTGACAAATGCTGAAAATTTTAAAAATCCCACTATCTTAATTTTAACTGTCCATGTTGAATAGTGACTGACCTTGTTTTAACCAGCCAAATAATAGTGTCTTTTAGAATTTAACACTGGGGATTCCTTGGGCCCTCTGCTAATTTTAATCTTTTTTTTTAAAAAAAAACCCAGTAACTCAGAAATCATGTCTTACTGTAGGAAAGAATAAAAATATATTCTTCAATGGAAGGTCCTAGCAGTTAATTTTCCCAAGGCTATACTTAAACTTGAAATCCATTAACTGCTTCAGAGCTAGTTTATTGAACTCTTCCACATATTTTCTGGAGATACTGGCTTTCAGATTCTGTAGAACTAATCTTCCTCTCCTACATACATACTTCAAAAAACATTAATACAATTTCCACAGAAACAAAACAGGAAGTGGGGGGGAGATTGCTTATAGAACAAGGTCAGATCTGGGTTTGAATTCAACTCTTGATTTTTTTAGATCAACAGGTCAAGTTTCTGAAATTGCCTTTAACTGTTTTACTGTAAGCAAGAACAAAGTAACTCAGACATTTTGAGCTTATCATTGCTTTTATGATAAATTTATATGCACATAGTCCACACTGCATCCTTTCGCTCTACCTGGCTTACCTTTCACACTTAACCTAAACTTTAGAACCATGTGGTCCTTGTAATCCAGTCGGCCTCTTCTACTCTGCAAGATTCAGCAGAGCAGGCCCCAGCTCAGACTCCATTGTTTCATAAATGAAAGAACAACTGGATGCAGCAGACGTGGCCTTTAACAGCACATACATTAACAGATTACAGTAGAAAAAAGCTATTCTACAATACCCAGATAACATGGAATAAGCCTTATTTATTCTGTACAAACCTTTAGAGTGAAAAATAACAGAAGAACTTTGGAAAAAATCTCCAATTTTTTGTAGTGTTCCATCTTTCTTTTTAGCTGACTTTTTACGTGAAGTAGATTCTTGCTTTCTTAAGGGGTATTCTTTTCTTCTGTGTAGAAGACATCTGTACAGAAATACACAGTCATTGTTTAAGTCAAAAAGTTGACTTATCTTCAAGTTTAATTCCATTTTGTTTGGCTTCAATGTTATTTTCAAGCTGACATTTTGAGCTTTGCTACCGAAACCTCTGCTCATTAATGATACTGCCGCAGCAAGCAATGTAGACAACCTTATTTTATACCCAAAAGAAAAAAAATTGTCAGTTTCACAGAATACATCTAAGGGCATGAGTAATATAGGAAACAAATAGTTTCTTTTAAAAAAGTAGATTCAAAGTTTTAGAGTATTTCATTAGACTAGCTGTTCTAGTTATAAAACAGAAGAAAACTGATGGTGAAAATAAATCTACTGTCCACCCTTTGAGCCTGCCCAGGTTACTACTAAGGCCTAAAATCATATTTTTATAGTTGTCATGCATATAGATGACACAAACCTTAGTTTTACTTCAAAAGGAATTGCCTATAACATGACATATGCTAAGAGTATGCTCAAACTAGTCTTCATAACTACTCAGCATGCAACATCCTTCCCTGGGAATCCCTGTACGCTGCAGCCAGTACACGTTCTGGGCAAATACAGACTGACTCTCCTTGGTTAGCTTAGAAAGTTTAGTAGGAAGACAGCGTACGTGTTTAAGAATCCTATTAAAATACATAGATAAGGATTAAGATACTGCTGCATAAGAATGTTTGCTCCTTTCACAAGTCCACCTTTACAGAAAAGGTGGACTTATGAAAGGAGAAACTAACTTCAAAATTGAACAAAACCAAACTATTTTCTTGTTGCTTGTAGAAGGTGAATTAGTCATAGCAGGTTTTGCATTTTCTTGTTCTCACTTTTCACAAAATCCTAAGAAAATAAACATGACAAATTTTAACTAGGATTCTTCCGGAAAGAATAATGATTACCTATATTACAGAAGCAGCCACTATTTAAATGCTATGACTAACAGTAGGGAGGCATTGACTACTGCTGGATAGAGGTAACTATTCAAACGTGAAATAAACACTAAACAAACTTGTGGAAGGGAACTAGAAATGCCTGTAGTCAAACCATTCTGACATTTACTATTTTCTTCTCTCTGTTATTTCCTATACTTTTGACTTTAAGAGATTTGACAAGCCAACACCCAAATTGAAATTAATAAATCTAAGTGTAAATTTGGATTTATGGTGACAAGTATATAAAAAACAGGTTGGTAGCACAGTGCCATTGTTAAGCTGTCTTTTAATGACATCTTCTATCTTGTGAAGTGGTGCTGAGAGATTTCAGATAACCGACAGCCATACCAACTGATAACAGCATCAGAAAATGGAAAGAGGATTTTGTTCTTTAATTAGAAGGGAGCCTCTGAAAAAGATTTGGTTTTGTTTGTTTATAAAACACCAGGGAGTTTGTTTCATTTTTAAAAAAATTTGACATGAGCAGTATGTGGTTATTTTAGCACTACAGGTTTCCCCTCAGTTTTAGTTTTCACAATGCTTTTCAGTTTTAGGAAATTTAAAAAAACAAACTGTGTCTTCAGTAGACTTGTAACAGTTAAAGTTACTGAATCATTTTATAATCTGTTTGGCATATGTAACATGAAGATAAATATTTAAATATTTAAATATGGGTACAGAAGGCCCCATATGCAGACCGGACCCGCTTCATAGGGAAGTCTGCTGCCTCCCTGGGGGCCGCGTCAATGACCTCAAGGCAAAACTCCCCACTCTAGTGAGACCCAAGGACTACTACCCTCTCCTGGTTTTTCAGGTAGGTAGTGACGACATTACTAGGAGAAGTCCTAAAGCAATGAAGAGAGATTTCAGGTCCTTGGGGAAAGTGATTAAGGGGTCGGGGGCACAAATTGTGTTCTCCTCCATCCCTTCAGTTGGAGGGATGGATGAAGAAGAACACAGGAGAACTCAACAGATGAGCTTGTGGCTCCAAGACTGGTGTTACAGTCAGGGCTTTGGATTTTTCAATCATGGGTTGGTATACAGGGCGCCAGACCTTTTGGCATTAGATGGAATGCACCTGTCCCAGAGGGGGAAGAGGATCATGGGACAGGAGTTAGCTGGGCTCATTGACAGAGCTTTAAACTAGATTTGAAGGGGGAAGGGGGAAAACATCAGCCCATCTGAAGTACATGTATACCAATGCACACAGTATGGGTAACAAACAGGAGGAGCTTGAAGCCATGATGAAACAGGAAAATTATGATGTTGTGGCTATTACAGAAACATGGTGGGATGTCTCCCATGACTGGAGTGCGCCTGTTGATGGCTACAAGCTCTTTAGAAGGGACAGACAAGGAAGGAGAGGTGGTGGGGTGGCGCTGTATGTTAGGGACTGTTATGATTGCCTTGAGCACAAGTGTAGCGAAGACAGGGTAGAGTGTCTTTGCGTTAGAATCAGGGGGAAGGCCAACAGGGCAGATGTTGTAGTAGGCGTCTACTAGAGGCCACCCACCCAGGACAGAGAGGTGGATGAAATATTCTATAAGTATTTAGAAGAAATCTCATGATCGCTTGCCCTTGTTCTTGTGGGAGACTTCAACTTCCCAGACATCTGCTGGAAGTACAGTACAGCAGAGCGAGACCAGTCCCGGAGATTCCTGGAATGTGTGGGAGACAACTTCCTGACGCAACTGGTGAGAGAACCAACCAGAGAAGGTGCCCTGCTGGATCTCCTTTTTGTGAACAGAGAAGGACTGGTGGACAATGTGGCAGCTGGAGGCCGACTAGGGCACAGTGATCATGAAATAATAGAGTTCTCTATTCTTAGAGAGGCCAGGAGAGGGCTAAGCAGAACTGACATCCTGGACTTCAAAAGGGCTGACTTTGTATTGATTAGGCACCTGCTTGAAAGGATCCCTTGGGAGACAATCCTGAACAGTATAGGGGTCCAGGAAGGCTGGGCACTCTTTAAGAAGGAAGTGTTAATGGCTCAGGAACAGGCAGTCCCCAGGTGCTGTAAGAGAAGCCAGCGACAGAGAAGACCAACCTGGCTGAACAGGGAGCTTTGGCTGCAACTCAGGGAGAAAAGGAAAGTTTACAGCCTTTGGATGAAGGGACTAGCCACTCACAGTGATTACAAAGACACAGTGAGGCTATGCAGGGCAGAAATCAGGAGGTCTAAAGCCCAGCTGGAAATTACCCTGGCTTCAGCAATCAAGGATAACAAGAAATGTTTCTATAAGTATGTCAACAGCAAAAGAAAGACGGGGGGAAACATGGTAACAAGTGATGAGGAGAAGGCTGAGGTCCTTAATGCCTTCTTTGCCTCAGTCTTTAATAACAAGACTAGTTGGACTGAGGGAATCCAGCCTCCTCAGCCAGAGGACAGAGACTGGGAGAACGACCCCCCTGCAATCCAGGAGACAGTCAGTGACCTACTGCATCACATAGACACACACAAGTCTATGGGACCTGATGGGATACACCCGAGGGTGCTGAAGGAGCTGGCTGGGGTGCTCGCCAAGCCACTTTCCATCATTATCAGCAGTCCTGGCTGACCGGGGAGGTCCCGACAGATTGGAAACTGGCCAATGTGACGCCCATCTATAAGAAGAGTCGGAAGGATGATCCAGGAAATTACAGGCCTGTCAGCTTGACTTCAGTGCCCGGGAAGCTGATGGAGCACCTCATCCAGAGTACCATCACACAACACATGCAGGACAACCAGATGATCAGGCCCAGTCAGCATGGGTTTATGAAAGGCAGGTCCTGCTTGACAAACCTGATCTCCTTCTATGACAGGGTTGACCTGCTTATTGGATGAGGGAAAGGCTGTGGATGTAGTTTACCTCGACTTGAGTAGGGTCTTTGACACCGTTTCCCACAGCATTCTCCTGGCGAAATTGGCTGCTCGAGGCTTGGATGGTCGCACACGCTTTGCTGGGTAAAAAACTGGCTGGATGGCCAGGCCCAAAGAGTTGTGGTGCATGGAGTTAAATCCACTTGGTGGCTGGTCACGAGTGGTGTCCCGCAGGGCTCGGTTTTGGGGCCACTACTGTTTAAGATCTTTATTGATGATCTAGACGAGGGGATCGAGTGCACCCTCAGTAAGTCTGCAGATGACACCAAGTTGGGTGGGAGTGTTGATCTGCTTGAGGGTAGGGAGGCTCTGCAGAGAGATCTGGACAGGCTGGAGCGATGGGCTAAGGCCAACTGTATGAGCTTCAATAAGGCCAAATGCCGGGTGCTGCACTTGGGTCACAACAACCCCCAGCAACGCTACAGGCTTGGGGAGGAGTGGCTGGAGAGCTGCCAGTCAGAGAGGGACCTGGGGGTGTTGATTGACAGCCGGATAAACATGAGCCAGCAGTGTGCCCAGGTGGCCAAGAAGGCCAATGGTATCCTGGCTTGTATCAGAAATAGTGTGGCCAGCAGGGCCAGGGAAGTGATCTTGCCCCTGTACTTGGCACTGGTAAGGCCGCACCTCGATTACTGTGTTCAGTTTTGGGCCCCTCACTACAAAAAGGACATTGAATTATTCGAGTATGTCCAGAGAAGGGCAACGAAGCTGGTGAAGGGTCTGGAGCACATGTCGTACGAGAAGCGGCTGAGGGAACTGGGGTTGTTTAGTTTGGAGAAGAGGAGGCTGAGGGGAGACCTCATCGCCCTCTACAACTACCTGAAAGGAGGGTGCAGAGAGCTGGGGATGAGTCTCTTTAACCAAGTAATGAGCGATAAGACAAGAGGTAATGGCCTCAAGTTGCACCAGGGAAGGTTTAGACTGGATATTAGGAAGTATTTCTTTCCAGAACGGGTTGTTGGGCATTGGAATGGGCTGCCCAGGGAAGTGGTGGAGTCCCCATCCCTGGAGGTGTTTAAGAGTAGGGTCGACATAGCGCTGGGGGATACGGTGTAGTTGGGATCTGTCAGTGCTAGGTTAACGGTTGGACTAGATGATCTTCAAGGTCCTTTCCAACCTAGATGATTCTGTGATTTAAGAGTAACATTCAGGTGAATAAAACAGCAATAAGATACTTCTAAAATTAGTTCCATGTTATTGAAAAATTACTTAGCTAAATGTTATCCCATCAGGATATGAACATCTACGCTATGAAAGGATTTATAAATGGATTGGTAAAACAGTCTTCTCAAAACATGGATAACTATGTTAGATGAAATATATTCATCTGTAGATAAGGTTCAGTACTTTTCCAGTGCCTTCAGAAGGATGGTTATTTTTACACTTACTTTTCCAGCAGCCTAAGAGAATACTCCTCTCAAAGAAAATTGGTTCAAGACATAGGAAGTTTAAATCAAATCTGGACATTATTCCAGAATGAAGCGTTCAATTCCAGATGAATTAACTTACACAACTTTTAACAGTTACTTTTGTAATCCAAGTTTAACAAAATGAGTTTATTGAAGTACTGTTGAACACTAATCACTGAAGTGACCGTTTCTCTTAACTATTTTACTAAGAGATTAAAAAAACATCACTTGAGAACACTTGAATGAGAATGCTAGAAAACCATCAGACACTTCACTCTCCAGCTGAGACAAACTCAGAGTGATCACTTGCCACTTATGCAAATGACCCACAGGTCATCTCCCTATACTCACCTGTCAGCTTCAGAAGTCCTTAGAAGTACAGAGATTCATAAGCCCCACAAGTAGGATTACAAGTAAGTACCACCACAATGAGGTATTAGGGTTTCATAGTCTTTGTGTCTTAGAAATAGCTCTGTTCATGATAATGTTGATAAAAGTCAGAGGAAAGAAATGTGCGGTTCAAGTAGGAGCAGTGAAGATTTTTACCACCCTGAACTGCTGTGAAGCCTTAGTCTCGCACATAAACACCACAGCACACTAAGAACGCTGGCACATATAACCTAGCACAACTGAAGGAATTAAAGAGGAATTAAGTTCTACAGAAAACAGGGAGGTTCAGGTGCTCGTGCAATTAGTTCTGTATATTCCCTTTAAATACAAAAAGATCAAAGAAAACACAGACTGGACAAAAAGTCAAAGGAAGTGGTCTTGAAACTCTGAAATGCAATGATTAAGCCCAGAGGCTTAACTTTTAATTGCCTATTAGAAGAGGTTATAGTTGATACCAATGATTGCTTAAACCAAAAGAAGCAGTTCTATTGAACTGGTCTCTAATCCTGCAGATCACAGCTACAGACAGAAGCAAATAGTAAGAGCAAGGAGAGAGAAATGTAAAAGGTGAAGAGGAAGTACATATCAGGGACAAGCATCCAGAGTCTGGATAAATTGAAATCTATGACTTTATTCAACATAGGCCAGAGATCCACACCTTGGCAGGAGGTGGGGGGTGGGGGGGAAAGAGGTTTAAATATTCTCTGTATATATCCTTAGGATCTCAGTGAGAATCAAAAGGATAGGATTTTAACAAATGATCAGAGTAATAAATTGAAAGACTACACAACACATTTTGTCAGTTGGTCTAGGTCATACCTCATCCCTCTCTTCACTTGTCCTTTTCTTTCTTGGCTTGAGCACTTTAACTGTAGCTGGTAAGGTGCTGCCCTGGTGTTTCACCTCCATCTTATCGGGTTCCAGAGGTGTGAACTGAATTTCCATCTCTGGTTTTGGGAACCGACTAGTATTTCCACTTTCTGTGGACACTTCTGAAGAGTCAAGGACAATTTCTGAATGCTCCTGCAAATACATGGAAATTTTAAGAACACAAGTTTTAAAATAACTGAGTTAAAAAACCCATAATACACATCTTTCCCCAATGGATTGCAAAGTAAGCATTCCATTTCCCAGCTTTCACTTTCAGAACACTTCTAATTGAAGGAATCTACTTCAACCATAGCAGAGTTTAACCCTTACTTTCTAAAACTTTTTTGTTACATTTTAAAAAGTTAACGTTTCTATCTACAGTGACAGAACTTGAACTCAGCCTGATACTTTGTTTCCAAGTCATTTTGCTCAAGGGCAGAGACAGTCACAGTTTTCACAAGTAGCAGTAGTAGAATGGACATGACTTTCATCTTAACTCTGCTGCTCCTTAGGAGCTAGGCAGTGATAGCAGCTTTTGAGAGAAAAGTATAACCTTTCTCTAGCCTATCTTTAAGGAATTTTCCCTTCCCCTTCTACACCAGAGAAGTTGTGTAAGTAACAAGGTCCAACTAGCAAGCTACAAGCCAAATTCAACCTATGAGAGGCTTCTACATCACTACCTGTTCTCTGGAGGAAGAGCAGGCATTAAGGCAGCCCGCAGCCCACAAGCTGAAAACCTTGTCTTGTACCTGCTCACAGCCAAACTGCAAGAACTGCACAGTGAGGGTGGGATGGAAAAATCAGTTTGACAATTCTTCTTCCTCAGCAGCACTTACCTTCCACCATCCACCCAACCTGTTTTTCTTAGCAAAACCAGCAAGTGAGAGCTGTGGTCCTCCCAGCTCCTGCATCTCTGTGGCAGCAGTTCAGCTGCTGGCTAGCATACAGGAATGGATTCAGCAGCTGTTTGAATGAAACCTGAAAGACAGGCTGCTGGGGTGGTTGGTGCTTAGAAACTGCAGGTGGCTGCTACTACTGCTGCTGGTGGGGTCCCAAACAGAGCAGCTGCTCTGGCTTCTCGAAGGGCACTCTCCTCCTCTCAAAAAGGAAAGTGATCAAAGCTCATGGAAAGCCCAGAGATAGTCACATTCTGCAACAGGCTCTGCTGGGATTCTGAGTAAGAATACAAGCACCACTGCATTCCCAAGAATGGAGTTGGCTAATATAAACATTTTTCTTTATAACTGCTATTTCATGAG
This sequence comes from Strix aluco, assembly GCF_031877795.1. Classification (NCBI taxonomy): domain Eukaryota; kingdom Metazoa; phylum Chordata; class Aves; order Strigiformes; family Strigidae; genus Strix; species Strix aluco. The sequence continues at coordinate 239,159 of NW_027436632.1, forward strand.
AGTTAGCCATCAAAAAGTTACACAGGAATGGCTAGTGTCATTAGCTAACACAGCTACACACAAGAATCCTGTAGTGGAAGAAAGCAAATCCAATTTGCCCTGCTACTGCTCATCCATTTAAAAGGGTTTATATATTTGTTTCAAGTGACTTATCTAATAATCAGCCACTTCATAAGCATTGGTGAGAGGTAGGATTTCAAGAGCATGCAGCTGAAGTCAGATATAGCTATTCACATGATTATGTTATACATCTTTTATTTCTACCAAAAGCCACTAAAATGAGGTGATCTGATCACCAAGAAAGGTATTTGCAGAATAAAACTTTAGAATTATTCAGACAACAGGATACATTTTCTTCCCTATTCTGCATTTAGCAAAACCCATACAACTGCATAAAATTTTTAAATTTCAGTTTTGTACCAACCTCACTTAATGAAGAGGCACTGCTAGGACATTGAGATAATGAATAATTCCCTTTAACTGCGTCATATCTAACTGAAATACTTGACAAAGTATAGGATTAGTCCTGCTTTGTTTTTCTATAAACTGTAAATATTTAGAACGAGAAGAGATTATGCTAAACTGTAAACCTCAAAATATTTTGATTTTTCTAAAGCTACAATATAAAAGCTCAAGTGCAGACAGCTAATGAACACCTGGGCTGAGAGACAACACAAGTTTAAGGCAGTAACCTCTACTCACGATGCCATCATGAGATGTGCCCTGCTGGGTCTCACCAACAGTCCGTCTAGTTCAATATTCTGCCCCAAGAGTGGCAAAGGGAGATGCTATTTAAGGATAAGATAGTGATCCTGGTCACCTTGTCATCTGTCCTCTCCATACTCTCCCAGCATTCTTAGCTGTGCATTACAATTGTCAGAGTCTACACCACTGTCTAACCCTCAGAATATCCATTTAATTGGATAATATTGATGGATTTCTACTACAAAATTTTTCTAATCCCTGCTGACAGTAACTGTTTCCACCACCTCCAGAAAATTACTAGCTGCTTCATATAGGAATATGTTATTTTAGCTGTCTTAAAATTATTTCCTATTAGTTTCACGAAGTGCTGCCCAGTTCTTGCAGGATTTTAACAAGGACAGTTCTGCCTTCTGTTTACCCACCGCAACCATGATTTTGTAAACCTCAGCCCCACAACCCTCTGGTGGCCTTAACCTCTCCTAATCACAGTGCCAGCTTCTTAGCCTCTCCTCACAAGGCAGGAGACACACATCGTCTTGATCACCTTAGATTTTCTTCTTTATCTCCACTATATCTTTCCTGAGAATTATTTGACTTCCCCCCAAAACTCTACCCCATTCACTTCACACCATAACAGTTTATCACATGATAATCCTGGTAGTAGCCTCTCCTTATTCATAACATCAAGTACTGTGGCTACTGGCTTGAGGTAAATACTTCAGCACCAACTGTTCACAACAATTCTTCTCTGTAACTAATTTTATAGCAAAAATAACTAACTTTATGGTGCTCTCTTAGCTGCCATTACAAAGCTGTATAAAGCAATAACCATTCTGAGAGCTCCTCTCTACTCCCTCATACATCACAAGCTTTATCTATACGGCACCAGCTGAATTGATGAAGTAGCAAGAAACTGGCCAGTCTTATTTGGCAGTAGACAGGAGAGAGATGAAGAGATGCATTTCATCATTCAGTCCAGTTCTGCCACAAGAGGAGAATCGCATCTTCTAGCAGCCAGGGGAGGGTCTGCTAGGAAATCCATGTTCAGCTCTCTTCATTACTAGTTAGCAATGGAGTCACGGAGCATTAATTCAGTTTGGGAGGAAAACTACCTCACTGAATACTGCTCACGTAGCACACAGGGATTTGGTCAGAATCAGAAGGCTCAGTACAGGTGCAAGCCTTTCAATTTTTGTTCAGGAAATATGCAAAGTCGATCTTTTCTTTGTGTAAACTTCAAATATTGTTTTGTTTTTAAGTAAGATGCAAGATACCGTTCTGTTCTTGTGAACCCCATACGGGCTGGCAGCTCTAATTACAGAACCATCTCTACTACCACACTATAGGTGGTATCAGGAAAGTTGTCTGAGCTGAAATCCCCTTAGCACTGACATAACCAAACAGAGGTGACATCACAAATATTATGTCTTCAAATCTCTAGAATCTGGATTAGTTAACTAGTTTTTCCCTCAGGTACAGAAGTTTTATAGTGTATAGAGAGGTGGTATTCTCTTAACTAAAGTACTTCTTTTTCTGAGAGGGAACTTGAAAGAGGGAGAGAGAAGAATAAACAAGAACTCAGAATTAATGATATAGTTAAAGTACGAAGAACTACAGAAAGTAACTTTTGGGAGATTCCCCACATTGCTGAAATATATACTGAGAAAACAACAAAACAAAGATGTTACTAACAACATATCATTAGTACATACTTTCTATAAATATAACAAACATACCTCTTTGTTTACAGACTGATCTATTTTATCTTGTCCTTCAGGTAAAGGTACTTCTGCCAAAGACTGAAGACTTTTATGGTTAACGCCTTGTTTCAATTCCTTTATAAAGTCATCTTTCTCAGCCAGCTGTTTTCTTAGTTCTTCTGTATCAGTTCCCTCATCCTAATAAACATAGCAAAAATTGCCACAAATTGCAGGATTGGCAAAAGAAATTAACATGTGCATGAGCATCATTACAATTACTCAGTAGCACCAGTTTTAGAATTGCAGGCTCAAACAGCCAGCTGTCCAACAAAAAGCCAACAACTTCATGTATGAGTGGCCTCTACTTAAAGCCAAGAAAGGTCATACAACAGCCTGGGAAGATGCAATGCAAAATTTTTATTTTAATCTACTTATGTAGGGTTATAAATTTCACCTCCCATTGTTTGTGAAGTTCTTGGTTCTGTGCAAAAGGCAGCTGATGTGATAGTTGTTTCAGATTTCCAGTCTAATCAAATTGCAATCAAATGATCAAATAGACTTGAGTGTTTATTTGAACTACTAAGTTTTTTGAAACTTCAGTTACTGTTACAAATTCAGTTTCAGAAAAGCATAAAGCTTTTTTTTTTTTGTATTAGCTGCAAACAATTTCAATATGTTTGGAATAGAGCCAAAACATAGTGTTTTGCAGAGTTAGTGAATAACAAAAGAAAAATCACAAAAACAACTAAAAAAAAAATCCCACAGAAACGACAGAAAGAATGAGAGAGGACCTTTCCTGAATCATTTACTGCAGCTTGTTTCAGTTCTGCTATTTCTTTATCTTTTTGTATGGTGATAGAAGCCAAAGTCTTGAGCTGTACTTCCAAAGCTTCTATTAATTTATTTCTTTCTTCACGCCACTTTTGAAGATTGTTGTCCTTTTCTACCAGCTGTGCAGCAAGTCTTTCCTGAATGGGGGAAAAAATAGGTTAGAATTGAACACCACTTCTACAAACCATCTGAACTGTTCTGACAGCTTAGTTTGGCATAGTCAGTACTATTTTATGGCCTCAGTAGACTTGAGAGCCTATGTAGATCTTAAAAAGCTCACACAGAACTAGTTTCACTACAAATATACAAAAGCAAACCATGCTTCAAATGAGAAAAAACTGTATCTATATTTATACTGCTTGCCCACTTACTGATTTTATTACTGGAAAGTCTCAGGCAAGCAAAGTCACAGACAAAGTGAAAGTAGTCCCAAGCTCCTAACATCCCCCTGTACTGATTGCAGGTCCAGAAGGTCATTGCTAACTACTTCTAGATGCAAGTACAGTTTTAGATTGCACAGATTCATACAATAATTTCATATGCTTAAGAAATTACAACCTTGATACAGCCCAGTGACCAGGCAAGGTATCCACCTTGTTATTAACTATCAGTCACTCTACTTTGAAAGTGATATGGGAGCAAAACCACTAGCATTTTGACCAAGTATTTTTACTGGAAAGATCTGGAAAGAGGCTTTTTTTGTCAACTACTGCTTGCTTCTTCTCTTCCTTCTAAAGCCTCATAGGCTTCTCCCCCCCCCCCCCCCTTTTTTTTTTTTCAGAAAAGCCAAGCAACAAATCTTGTTTTTCAAAGTATGTTTTCTTAGCTTCATTAAGTAGCAATTCATTTAAGCATAGGTTACTTATTGGTGTTTTACACACAAGATGAAGTTTGAAGAAGGTGGTGGTGGTGATAGGATAGAAAGGAACAGGCACACTAACTTCCATTACGTATTACGCTTTTTCATTTTGTGACACTCCTATTCTTCCCTTTCACATTGAGATGATCTCATGTAGGCTTTGTCATGTGATAAATGAGGGGACTTTGACAAAGGCCAGCTCCCCTCAAGCACCCACACTGTTAACACTTGACACGAGATCTGCTCTGTACTAACGACTTACGCTAGAGGACTCTGACGAGACCTCCAGTCACTTACAATTTCTGCTTGCTGCTCTACATAACGTTCTCTGTCATCCGCAAATTTTCTCATTTCTCTGTTGTGATGGCTCTCAGCTTCTTTCACTTCACTCATGAGTCTCATTTTTTCCTCCAGCCAATTCTTTTTATCAGTTTGATACTTTGTCTCACTTTCCTATTTTAGTGGAACCAGAAATAAAGCCATAGGCAGAGATTAAGCAACAAAAAAAAGAAGTCTTAAAATCCAGATTACCATTAAACTCATTATTTTCAAAAAGATAACAGAAATACTAGCACAGGTTTACTCCAGCATATTCCCAAGTGCAAGTATTATATTCTCATTTGTTCCTTTCCAGTTAAAAAAATTGTTCAGCAGTTCTCAGAACTTATTATTCGGACTGGCACATCTTCAGGGAACAGACTTTTTTCCCTCTAAAAAATGCTCTGGGTAGGTCACAAACACTATTAAAGTTACACCAAAGGTAATGGCAAAAAGACCCTTTTTACTTACAAATTCCCAATCTTTTATACTTGCAGAACATGTTAAAAAACCTACTTCAAGACTGAAAGGCAAAAAATGCAGCAAAATTTGAATGGTAAACAGAGAGAGTGTGTAACTAAGAATGTCGCTTCAATCACAGCAACTTTGCCTCCTTCTCTGCCACAATCAAACCTCTTGTCAGACATTCTCCCACATAGGACCTGAAAAGCTGCTTGAGAAAAAAGTCTACTTTCTAATCCAAGGAGAATTAAGAGGTAAATCCTTAGTCTAACAGGAAGGACTTACAGGTCACACAGCAAGCACAAGATCTTTAAACAGTCTGATTTATTTGCCCAAGCAACTGACGGGAAAAAGGCTTGAAACAATCCAACTCTTGACATCTGTTCAAGACAATTTTAAGAGGAGCCCAGCTAGAGAAGCACCGTCCATGGTAGCATAACATAGTGAAGGGTGCACTCCATTATGGAGCATCAGTGATGCTGTATATTACAAAGACACCACATCCAGACTTTGCTGCACTGATGCACGGCAGTTTTTAGAGGAGGTTTCCTTTACCAGAACTTGCCACATTGTGCCCTAGTTCTTGAAGATAGCAACACAAAAAAAATGTAGACTCCTAAATGAAAGTTATGGCTTTAAACCTAAGTATGAATTACATCACCATGTTTTACCTTCAGTTCTTTTCGCAGCTTTATTAGTTCCTCATTTTCATCTATGTTTTTTTCTGTGGTTTTGCTCATCTTTTGCTGCCAGTCACTATTGCTCTGGTTATCCAGCTCTCTATATCTCTGCTTCCATGCTTCCAGTTCTAGTCAGCACACAAAATGAGGTTATATAACATAGTCTTAAATGCATATTTGACCACATTCACATCCTTCTACTAAAGTTACTTGGATTTATCAGCCATGACCACAGAGGGACAACAGAAGCCTTTAACTGTTAGAAGTTTGTTATGTACTATATAAAATTAATGCCTAAATAACACTCAGCAAATCAAAACAGAGATTTAAAGCAGCTATCACAATACATCCAAAACAATTTTGTCTCCTTGCTCCCTTTCCATGGAGAGATTACCCCAAACTAATCTGTTGGTCTCTTCTAATTTGGTTTCAATCACTTGATCTTGTTTAATATGAGTCTGTTCTTGTTCTTCTAATGTCATCCGCATATCTTCAATTATTTTTTCCTTTGCACACAGATCTGAAAATATATTTACAGATGAGCCCCCATCCTAGTTCCCACCATTCTCTCCCAAAGTGCCTTCATCACAAGTAATTTCCCCCATTTCCTGAGATCTAAAGCTCTATTAGAAAGAAATAGAGTATCTCTACTAAACTTTCCAAATCCAAAATTCTGAAGTGATTCTCATCAACTTGATTTAGGTGAGCATTTCATTGTTAATGTCAGACTAAGGCTTGTATTATACGAAAACCTAACTATTGTTCCACTGCTAAATGTTTATCAAACCTGCAAAAACTGTTATTGTGCTAGTTCATGTTTCAGGGTTTGACTTTTTCCACAATAGGCTTACTTTCAGAGCAACGTTTTCTTCCCACTTTCAATAGAGTCTCCTCACAATCCTTGAATTGGCTGCTTTCAATCAGTTCATTAGAGTTCTTTTCTGCCAATTTTCTTTTAATGGTAGTTACAGTGTTGTCCTGTGTTAAAATAAGATAAATTACTTTGAAGTTTTACAAAGTGAGCACTTAATAGGCTTAGTAATCTTTTAGATGCAAATATTTTTACAAATCTATCTGGGTAACCTGTATATGGGTTGTCAGAAGAACAAGTCAGTTACAGATCAGTTGCTTAAACAAAAAGCAGGTACACCTTCAGACAGTAATAAGCACAATGCTTTGCACTGTACAGAAAGTAGAGCAAGAGACTAGGAAACTACGAAATGCAAAAGGAGTTTACCACCTGAAGTATCCAGTGTCAAAAGAGTTGAGGAAATCCATGATTTGCTCAAAGGGCCAATGGTCAGCTCTACAAGTTCATCACTTTCTTGTCATAGTTGGTAGAGCTGGGAGTCTTAACCACCTTCAGCAAAGCCACAGATCATTTTTATCATGAAAGATCTGATGCAATTTGAAAGCCTAGTCAGTTCTGTCATACATACTTTAGACTATGTATTTGACCAAGAATAAAGTTTCTTTACTCACAAGATGACACAAGTGGCAAGCCATGCCGGTTGCCAAGGACCAATCACTCATCTAAGTAATTCATTAAAAGAAATAATGATCTATAGAACAGACTTGAGGTTTGTTGTCACATTTTAAGTTTCATCCCACACAGTCTCATAGAAACACTGGACAGAGCTAGAGCCTGTCTCTTGGAAGGAGCAGTGATAGGAAGCAGTCATCACAACTGTTACCACTCTGAGCATTAATACTATTGAAAAGCTAAGTTGCTCAGAGGCAGAGAGGGAATAGAAGATTAAGTATGGTCAAAGCTTTAAATTCACAGTGGAAGAGAAAAATGGATCAGAGCGCTGCCTAAGTTTAACTTAAAATGTTCTCAGAACTACATTTCAGGTTACAGGGCATCAGGCTCAAAAAAACACCTAACCGCATGTTTTGATTTTTTTTTTTTTTTAACCTGTGTACATGTAGCCAAGCCAGCCTTTTGGCATTCAGCAGCCAGCAGCAGACTAGCCAGCTGCAAATTTTATTGATCGCATCAAAAGCAGAGATACCCTGGCCATCCACTCTTAGATCAAACTCTGCTCAATACATTCATATTATTGCTCTGCCTTAGAAAGTTTGTGTGCATCATGGTAGTAGGTGGGACACACTGATTTTTGTTGCCAATTTACACAACCACTGTCCTTCTCACACTAACTTCTAACTTCAATTAAATTTGAGCTTTTGCTGCAGCAAAACCTCCTTTCCTTCCTCTTCCATTCAGGCAAAAATAAAAAAGACAGTGACATAATCCCTCTCTTCCCACAGCTGGAGTCCTCCCAGTTTGAGTGTTGTTTTTTTCTTTAGAGTGGCTCTTCATAGTCTCATCGACAGTCCTCCAATAGTAACTCCAGATCACTGCTTCCAGAAATCCTATTTTCCACACACACCTCTGCACACATTTTGCCGTAACTTCAGTTGTAATGCCAACTTTGCCTGCTACCATTTCAAGAAAGTAGCAATTACTTACAGAAAATTTCAATTTTCCAAAATAGTCAAGTCCGTTATAAGCACAGATTTAATTTTTTTGTAAACAGAAAATTGAGATGTCTAAGACTTACATAGTCTTTTATGGTTTCTTCTAAACAGGATATCAAATCTTGCAGTCTCGTGATAGCATCATCTTTTTGCTCTGCGATGTCCATTAGTTCTTGAATCCTTTTATTCTGCGTATTCATTTTCTTAGAAAAGAAAGTAGTTCAGTCAATGCTAAATTCTTGAACTATACAATGCATTTAGAAGCAAGATCAGTTAAGCTAAGCTTGATATAAAAAAAGCTAGAAACATACTACAATAGCATTTTAAGCTACTGAAATTTTGTACTAAAGCAAGTAATTTTGCACAAGTTTTTTTTGAGAAAGTTACCTCAGTTGCTTCTTTAAGCTGCTCAGCAGCCTCATCCGATTTAATCATCTGCATTTCAAAGTTTGTAACAGGAAGAGAAGCCTGCATCAAATAAGTGGCTATTACATAGTTTACTCAGTAATCCATTTTTCCAGATCTTCTGGTACTTTAGTAGCTTTTGAATAGACTCATTTATTTTTGTGTTGGCTTCTACTTACAGGACACATTTCAAAAGTTCAGGTTTTTTTGAACAGAATTGGGCCCTGTAACCCGTATAAAATATAGATCATGTCAAGAGACTTCTGCTGAAATCATATTATGAGGTATTGATACTTTTATCTATGAATGTTCCACAGAATACCTGAAAACACTGCATCAGCAAAATGTGAAGTGCTGGGATCACAATATAACCATGAAATCAAGAATAAATAATGTTGACATGTTACCCCCACAATTCAGAAGTCTTCAACTGACAGTTCTAAGTTTTGTCTTAAAAATGAAATAATCAAGGCCTGTGGAATTGTTCAACCCAAACATACACAAAACAATTGATTACCACCTATAGAGGTAACATACGATTTGGTTCCAAAATCCTGCTCAACTGGATTATTTCTATTTTACAGTGTCATTTCTTTTTTCTTTCACATCACACACACACCCAGCTCACCTTTGGTTTTCTGTGTCAGCTGTTCTTCAATTTTGATTAGTTCATTGGTTTTCTCTGTCAGCTTTTCTTTGGTCTGAGTTAGTTCAGTGCTAGTTTTTCCCAGTTGCTTTTCAAGCCAACCTATAGCTTCCTGTGGGTCCTCCAGAGACACAATGTATCTGTATGTTTCTTCCGCCTGCTTTTTGGTATCAACGACATCATTCTGCAGAGAATCAATAACATCCTCAAGATCAATGTAGGTGCCTGGCCCTATGCCATGTTCTCCATCCTGAAAGATAATTTATATCCATTTAGAAGTAGCAAATAGTTACACAATATCCATTATTTCTACTGAAAATTTCAAAGAACGTTATGTACTCAAACATCTAAGTACAGTTAATTCTGACTTCAAAGCCATCTTGTAGGTTCACAGGCAATTTGATTGCCAGTTTCTCTCTACCTTCACACAGAATTCTCCAGCATCAAGTAACAGCTACTTTATTTTTAAAGCATTTAACGGCCCACCATCACATTCCCTTTTATACCACCACAAAAGCATCCCCTCCAAATTTAATATAAAAGCTAGCATTTTTACCCGATGAGAACACTGAATGAACACAGCAAGCAAACAGTTTTAGAAGGAATACATCTGAAATTTTCAAATATCAGTAAAAGTTTGTGAGGTCAAATAAGTTTGTGGTAACTTATCAAATTAAGCTGTACTTAAAACACTGACTTTCTTTCCTCCTTGTTTTTTTAAAAACAAAGGGTTCGAAACTCACAAGAACCAGCCTCAACTTCAGAGTTTAGTTATGCTTAAGTGTATATACAATTATCATTGCTTCAGTTGTAGCCACAATAGCCTTAAGAGGAAAGAAGTCTCTGGGACCACTCCAGTACCATCCATATATGGGGTCTTAGAAGTCAGCTTCAAATACCTTAAACAGGCACTCAATGCAACAGTTTATAGCATAATTGCAGCTTTTCCCCCAGTTTCTTTGTACACAGTAATTCTCACTTTGTGTTGCAGAAATGCAGAAAACCCCAGATTCCTAAATGCATATCCGAGGCACAGCAACTACTCCTATTGAACATGATAAATATATCTTGCTGAGGATACAGTTAGGCAGCATGCAATTCCTTGAAACCATTCTTCTAATTCTTGAGATGTACCATCACCATAACAGGTAGTTAGTGAAAGGGATGTTATCAGGGGCATAATACCAGAGGTCCAGCTTGTTCACTGTGAGGCTTATCCTTTAGTTCATTTTCTTCATCCATGTCTTCAAGATCACCATTTACAAGTTCCTTGAAGATTTCCAGGCGTCTGTCAGAATCTTCTTGAAGCCGTTCTCGTTCATAAGAAAGGAACTCACTATAGTAGGAAAAATAAGTCAGATAAAAGCTAGCTAGTATGAGCTGCTACAAAGTTATTAGTACAGCTGCCTATAAACAAAGATTTTTTTTCTTTATTTTGGCACAATAAAACAATACACAAAATGGTGTTGCTACACCAGAGTACGCACACTCCTGAAGAATGAGGGGGAGACATATATACACAGATATGGCTAACACTTGACTACAAGCATTTTTTCTAAGCTTCTTGAGCCAGAATACCCATCTGAAGTATCACTAAGACTGCAGTAACCAAAGAATTTGCAAGTGTCACTCTTTCTACAGACATCCTATCAAAGCTCTTCTGTTAGGGAGAGCTCTACAGGAACACTGCTGACAGATTACACACACACACACACACACACACACCCCATGCGTCCCAAATCAAAGCCTTTCCTACACAGTATTTTTCCTGAACTCATAGTCCAAACAGAAACTGATCTATTAACAGAGGCAGTAAGTCTAGCAGAAGAGTGTGGTCTCTTATAGCCAAGAGACAGATTTAAGAAATAAATGAATGGAATTTAATTTTTTTTAATCATTAACTTTAAAAACCACTTAAAGCTAACTTACTTGAAATATATTTCCTGCTCAGCAAAATATTGGGCAAATTCCTGCATCACCTCTTCACGAATCTTTAGTTCCAGCAGTAACTTATTCTTCTTTTCAGCAATAAGTTTGTTCTTCAACTCTTCTATGAGATTCAGCAGCATCTAGAATTACCATTAGTATTAAGTTTTTCATAACAACATGGTTTCCCATAAGTGAGATTTTTCTCATTCCTCAAACACTACAACACCACTTTACCCTTCCACCTGACAAAATTTCTTCCAGTTCTTTTATTAGCTTATTCATAAACAGGAAGATTTATGAGTAGATCAGAAGATCTCTTTGGTACTAACACAGCAGTTTATAAGTTTGCACAGAGCAGGCATTTGTAAAGAACATCCATTTTATTACAAGAATTGTTGAAGTTGTCTTAAACAGGCTTAAGCTCCACAGGATTTGGCTCTTGTTTTCCAGGTGCTCATTTTTGGGACAATATTAATGAAACCTCCACAAAACAGTTTCTAGTCCTCAGTTCCCTCCTCATCTTCCCTAGAAGTGACTAAATTTGCTGTTCCTTAAGGAACAGTTTTCAGCATTTTCTTGTACACAGAATACAGAGAAACAGTCTTCTGTATTGCTAAAAGCAGGTAATACTTGCTGTGCATTGACCACAGGCTACCAAAAGGAGAGAAAGCCAAATCTGCAATTCTTACTGCTTGGTCTATATTCAGACACATTATAGAGTTTTCCCACAACAGGCATCATCACATCATGAGTAATCCCACTTTTAGTTCTTAATGCTGGATTTAGATAAAATAAGGGTGATCAGAAAAAAAGGTGAGAGGGGGGAAAACCAGAATAATACCTTGCTTCAAGACTCCATGCTACGCTAATTCTTAACATACCCCTGGCACATACCATGTACTCTTTTTTTCCCATAATAACTTTATTATCTTCATGTTTCTGCACTGCTTCTTCTCCTGACATATGCTGTTCCTCCATCTCATTATCATCTTCAATCACATCTTCTAAGCTCCTGTCCCATAGGACAGTAACTCTTTTCCTTGAAATTGGCATTTTAATGTGACTAAGTAGTGATGATGTTGTTGATTTCTGGTCAAATGACTGATCTTGGACAAAAACAGATGTGTCCATAGCTAAAACCTACCCAGAAAACAAAGAATAAAGTCTTCAGTATTTTTTAATCCTCTACTGGCACTTCCAAGATATACCCGCTGCACTTCCCTATAGGTCTCCTGAGCACAGTACTCCCCCAGTCTATCATCTGTTCAGAGTCACTACTTCAACTGGTTTCCAGCTAGAGTATAAAGGAGTCACTTTAGAGTCTAACCCTTCTTCTGATTGCAGGAACACCAAGTTTCACTAGCTTGACAACGTACAAGAGGGTTGCCACCTCATGCACCTTCAGATTTCTGTATTTCCTATACTTTGAGTTTCTAGTTGCATTACACAAATGCCATCCAACAAATTCTGTTTGTTTTAGTGTTGTACTTAACCCATTTAGATGAGCCCACATTCTAATGGCCTGGATCTCTTGTCCTTTGAACATATTTAACTGTCAACAGAAGTTTTCCATGGTTTCCATTAAGGCTGCAGCACTGATCCCCAATACTTTTGTCTTCCAACTCCACCAGGGTTCTATCCCTGCACTTACTCCTACTCATTCTGCTTAACCTCCACCTTCCCACTGAAGCTCCTGAGGACATAAAGACAACCTTTCAAATTCTCTTTGGTGCTCAACCTACATACCTCAGGTGAGCAATATTCCACATTAAGATAGCAGTAGTATATGGGGCAGCTAGACTTGCTACTAGGTGAGAGCATGCTATGACTACAGAAGAAAAATTCACCCAGATCTCATGGAATTTCTTCCAAATATAGCAAGTGTCTTGTCAGGCTGGATATTTTATGGGAATTACGGATTTTTAATAGGAAATATATGTCCCAACAAAGCCTTTTTAAAAGCTTTACAAGGAAATAAAGCCTGACTAGGAGCAATCAGAAAATACGATTGCAACATGAGACAGAAAAACCCAGTCACTAAATTCATATTCTTAGGAGTGAGGGAACCTGCTCTTTAAAGGCAAATCAGAAGTACTGATCAAGATAAACTGCAACACACTTACTTTTTGTGCAATGGCCGAGAACTTTAACACATGGAGTGTTTCATCATACGTTGAAGCACATTGGCTCATGTTTACTATCATGTATACACTCCCCTTTCCACTGAAGAATCCTTGAAGGAAATGAGTTAGTTTACTTTCCCGAAAGGGTATGTGCTGCTGCGACCTTTAAAGACAAAAGAACAGATGACCAGATGTTTAATAATTTCCAGTCAGTGTAAAAGCTACCCAGCATGAAGACTTAAAAATATTTATTAAAGTAGTAGTCATTAAATAAATTAAAATTGTTTTGGACTAGATGCAGCTGTTTGTAGAGAGACCATGTGGCTGTTGTGACTGTGGCTTTAGCCATTATCTTAGATAGGCTATAGCAATATAACCAATGGGAGCACTTAAACTGAAAGTGTTCAACGTTTAGCCTTGGGCAGGTCACACAGCCTCATGCTACACCAAACTATACCCCAACCTCTCTCTTCCCTTCCACATTAATGAAGAGAACATATCTAGTTCTAGGCATGCAGTATCCAACATCATCAGAGATCTCTCTCACTCAGTATCCGGCCTCTGAGAATGGACAAGAGCAAGTGCCTAGGCAAGAAAATGAGCATACACCAAACACATGGAGATACTTTTCAGAACTTTCTTCCTAATCTCCCAGCAGTTTGGCACTTCCTAAAAAAAAAAAAAAAATCACAATTTGTGCCCTTGAATTTAACAGCTGGGGATGTAGTTTTTGATGCTTATAGGAAATTTTATGAGAATTCCTAAAACATGACTGAACGCACACTTGCCACCAAATAGGTTGCCTGCATTTTGGACACATAACAGCTATTCAGTTACATGGACAGTGCTACAGAACTCAGGAAGGCAGCGACACTCCTACCAGAGTACATAGACAGCTCACAAATAGCTTTGCTGCAGGACTGGTAGTCCAAAATAATTTTAAGAAAGTTTCTATTTCCTATTCAACTTGCAAAGGGCATGTATTAACACTTTAACAATATAGAAGAAATGCTCTGAAGCATGATCTCTTAAAATTCCAAGTTATTGGGATCAGAAGAAGTCATTCTGAATACATTAACAGCCCTCTAAGCAGCCGCTAGTTTTAATGCATCCTTCCTATCTGGAAAGAACAGAAAAATAAGACAGACTGTAAATTCACAGAACATAATCAGGAACACACGCTAGCAAAGCTTCTTCATCTTAAGGTGTTACAGACTTTGAACAGGCTGTCAGGAAGAGTGCTACGGGGTAAGTGAATTTGGCAAAGCACATCCATCAGCAGACTGGGTTCATTTAACTTCTGGGACAGAAGTAGAGCTGCAAATGAGAACATGTGGAGAAAGCAGTTCCTGGACAGTTATATCCAGCTGTGACTATATATTGTACTGTTTTTTAGACAACTAGCTTCTTGTATTATTTCACTCTTATTTAGATCCCCAAGGTAGGACATAAATAGTAGGAAGGCTTTCTTTTGTCTGCATATGGTTAGCTGGATCGGGAGGAGAGTGTTAAAAGTTATGTCAGTATTTATTAAAAAACAGACAAATTTTGTCAAATGGTGCACAGTTATGATAGCACAGCAATGTTCTGCTGATGAAAAAATGTTACACTAGAAGTATTAGACAGTTGAGTTAGTTCGTAAGGAGTAATAAAAGGCTAAAAATTTGACACTTACTATGACACTGGTGAAAAGGGGGGTTTAAACTTATTCCAAAGTTTGATTTTTTGATAAACCAAGCTCAGAGGAGTAAAGTTAAATTGCTAAAATATACAATAGCATGCTTAAAGGAGATTAGAATTGATGATTTAAAGAGCAGAACAAGGCAAGTTTAAGATAACTTTGGTAGATCAACAAGTCTATACATCATTTCCACCAAAAACTTAGTATTAGCATTGCATATTTTAAACATTGTAGGTAATACCTAAAAGCCACAACCAGTTTGCAATTCGTACAAGGACTTACTTTGACTGTTGAGAATTCTTGAGTGCGTTAATACACTTGCCTAGAATCAGAAGAGAGGTGTTTATATTTCCACTCTCTTTCAATCTATGACCTTCATTGTGGGTCTTGGCATATCTTTCTGAACCAGCAAGATCACACAGTGACAATCTGAAAACAGATAAGGAAAACTCCCTTTATTTACCTTAGAACATGCACAAATTATTCACTTTTTAAAATGATCACTGTTTTTAGAGGAAGAATTTCTTGATCTTCATCTGCACAAACACTTCCATTCTTTTCAGTGTTGCTTTCCCAATCAAATTTTACATTACTTCCTGACAAATCTTTTCCCAACACACTTCTTATTTCCCCTCCCCCCCCCCACCATCCTCTTCCTTTTGAGGACTTAGACGAGTTCAGGTATATAGCAGGCTAACAGAAACTTGTGCTGAACAGAGGGGACAAGATATAGAACAGCACTGCAACCTGATGGCTGGAGATAGAGGGCCAAGTACTGCATGATTGTAGAAAGTGGGGAAAAGGAGTGGGAAGTGGGTAGAAAGTGCATGAGCTTCTACCAGGAAGCACTGGGTATATAGTCAGTACCAGTACACCAACACAGAAGATAACTGACAACTTCATCACAAAAGAAGAGAGGGTCTCTGCTCTGAACTTACTCATTGACTCGGGTGACTTGTGGGGCTCCTGAATCTTCAATTTTTAGTATCTTAACTGTGAATATGCTGTGACTAAAAGGAAAAGTTTAAATCAGCAGAGAAGATAAAGTAGACTAATACCTTCAAAATATTTTTAGCCTCCACAACATCTGTTCAAAACACTGTTGAATCTGTCAACTTGTCTCAGCATATACTCTATCAGATACAAACTTTTAAAGAGATGCTGGTGTAGCCTTTATTTTGCTTTTTCCTCAGACATTTAGATGGAATAAAGCTAAGTGCTTTTGCTTGAAGGACAGTATTTGATAAATCTGTTAGCTTTTGTACAGGTTCATCTTACTGACGGATTGAATCCTTTTGACTAAAAACATTGGGTCACACAGTGCTAAAGGATGCCAAACCTAGATATCTAGACCCTGTTAAAGCCTCTTCCCCTCCTAAAAGCCACAATCCATATTTTAGTTCCCCCTTCCTCCCAGACACCATCCTATGCCCAGTGCTATTCAAAAAGTTTCTCACCTTCTGCTGGAGAAAGTATTTAGCTTCGTGCTTGCGATACTCTGGTGTTTCAACCCCAGTTTTAGAAGTCTAAAAGCTTCTTTAGAATCAGAAATCTGAACCCACTGCAGACCTTTAGGAAGAACAAACACAGTAATCTTGTAAATATCATTATCAAAAAGAAAGAAGGGATTAGGGGATAACGTATGCACAC
Organism: Strix aluco; assembly: GCF_031877795.1. Lineage (NCBI taxonomy): Eukaryota > Metazoa > Chordata > Aves > Strigiformes > Strigidae > Strix > Strix aluco. Next base: position 255,629 of record NW_027436632.1, read on the forward strand.
CAAGAATAATACGTTTATTTGAGACAAAAACATTTTACTAAGCATGCTTCAGACAGAAATTATGTGACGACAAAATCAAGATTCTTCCTTCCATGGGAAAGGAAGGGCACATATCTCTCATCATTTCATCCTATTAGCACACAGAAATATGCTCCATCCAAATTAAGTGAGCAACCTTAGCCTCCACTCTGAAAAGCCAAAGCATAGGGTCTAATATGAGCATGAACGCCCTATGTTCATACTCATCAAGGCAGAATTCTACCTGGACAGCTTCTCTGGTTTAGCCTACGATTTTGAGGGTGCGGGGGGAAAATCACCTAGACATCTTTCAGGGCCATCAAGTTAAAAAAAAAAAAAAAAAAAAAAAAGAAAATCAGTGAAGAATTTTGTCTGCAATATGATGACTGTATATCACCTTGGTATGGGCTAGAGTAAATACCTACAACCCTACTAATGGAACTTAGAATATGAACATTATGGCCTCTGTTAAACTAGAGGTCACCAAAATTGTACTAGCAAAAATACCAGCTGTGAGGAAGAAAAATAAGAAAATCATCAGCTGGTTTTCCTCTAGAACATCAGGAACAGCCTTATACCTCCAAATGTTATAAAAAGAGATTATGCTGAAGCATAGCTCAAAGCAGACTATTTCCTACTTCACACCTCTTCTAGTCTTTGAAGAAATGAAGGAGTTGGGTTTATCATCTGATTCAGCTTTTTGAATTATAATTTGGCATATAAAAGATAAAAGGAGCAGGCCAAACACCTCCAAAAAAGCCTTTAATCTAGAATTGGTGTCTTGATTTTCCAAAGAACCTATAAATCAAATAGGATTTGAAACCTGTTATTTCCATGGCCAGAAACAAACACTGAACTGTTAGAGTTCTGCTAACCCCCCGCCTCCCCCAACCCACAACAAATCACATCACAGGCTTCATTAGAGTACTGTAAAATGTAATTTGCAGTCAGACTGAACTTTCTCACATATTCTCTGAAAATACTAACAAAATAGAACTGTTGAGCCAATTATAACTATAGGTAAGAATTTGGAGTCTTTTTTAAGAAAATGGAAAAAACCAAAACACTAAAAAATTTGTCAATTGTTCTCAATATTTCTCCCATTTCAGAGACATATCAAGTCAGTGGAGTGCACGTAGGCTTTTAAGAGTTACAGTTAACAACAGAGAGAAAACACTATTAAAGGTACAGATACTTCTGTGTATGTAGATTGTTGCCTTTCATACCCAAGGCAGACATTTCTGGTGCCACAGTGAATACAGTTAGGAGTTTTCTAATCTAGAAATAAATATTATTACAGGAAGACTGACTTCTCAAATTACACGTTTGGCAATTTGCAATGTATTCTAATCACCTTTTACATAAGAACATCCCTTGATGTCTTGAGCAAGGCGTAGTGTTTTTCTTTTCTTGTCATTTGACATAGGAATCAGTAGATCATAAAAACATTCATTGTAAATCTCACAAAATGAAACCCAAAGAGAAAATTTCACGTGATTTTTCGCAGTTGTGCTAGATTGTTCTGAGCCTTTTAAGAGTTCTTCCAAATCTGTCAAGTACAAAATATTACAAGTCAGTATAGACCTTGTAAAATAAACTTTATTCAAAAAATTAATAAGTGAAGACTGATATTACAGCAGCCTTCTAAAAAGCACTTACCCCAGACAAAAATCCCTTGAAACTTTTCTCCCCTTTCTTAAATATCTGGAAGTCACATGCTTACCCTACATATCTGCCAGACACCTCATCTACCACTTCCTTTCCCACTTGCAAATTCTATCAAAAACATGCAGCTTTGTTAGAATTATTCAAGTCTCTTCAATGTCTTTAAAAGAATCAAACTGACAAGTACATATCATTCTAACATTTTAAAGCAAACCTAGTATTTAGGTAGTTTTTAAATGCTAGAATTAGGTTTATCTAATTACATACAGGGTCAGGATACCACTAGAAACCATAGCATAAGTAGTACTATTTTTCCTTGCCATAGTTTCATCTCATTGAATGTCTGTTCAGGTAAACTTCTAACCATTTTATCCTTGTGTTTTCTGGCCAGATAAATTGATCACTATCCAATTCACAGGCATATAAAAATGCCAAGCAGTCATTTTATTATTAACATAGGCCAGAAGTCAGTTGTTGACTTTAAGAAAGCTTCTTTGCCTGCTTTAATTGCAATTCTTTAATATAAAACATACCCTTACAACCAACTGGTGCTTTGCTGTTAGTGCTATCTTGATGGTCTACCTACAAAAGAGAACAGAGGCTTTAAGATACATCGTTGACAGTAGATCACCAGTTCCTTTTGTAACAGCTCCTACTAGACAGTAATACAGTGTAGTTGCAATATGCCAATACAAAGATCCTGACTAGGCATCATGTCTAGTTCAATGCACCTGTTCACTCCTATTGAAAGGATTGTTCTTACCTTAATACTCATCCCTGACACTTCCCTTACATCAGGCCCTATCACAGTACAGAGCACTTCAGCTCCCTGAGCCAGAGGAAAACTAGCCACAGAAAAATAGAGGGGTGGGACCCCACAGAGAAACAGGGTGATTTAACAGGATGATTTGCGGAACTCCAGTTGTAGTTTACACATTATTCTTAACCTGGTGAATCTAGAGAGTCTGGAAATTTTTTAGTATTGGTATTTTGCTAATTCAGGATTCCGTATCTTACAGCTTCCTAGGTCAACTCTCAGAAATAGAGGTAAATGTAGAACACTTGTTCACTTAAGAAATTAAGTGAACAACTTACTACTACATGATACAGGCTGTATCACAGTTGAAATAAAGCCCAGGTTTTAGAAAGAGAAGGAAAACTTCCTTCTGCTGAATTCTTAAAAAAAAAAAAACAAAAAAAAAAACCAAAGTAAAACAAATCCCTACAGATAGAGGTTAATACACACACACTCCATTCCCACTCTTAGTTTTGGTTGTTTGTTTTTTTTAGGCACAGAACTGCAAAGAAGTGCAACTCGTCTACCAAAACCAGTATGCTTAAGAGAAGAAACATGGATTAAAAAAACAGGTGTGATTTGGGTTGGGTTTTTTTAATGTTTTGTCAAGAGCATATGTCATATAAAGCTGGGATTCCATAAAGCAATTCCTGAAATAGTTAAATACGTGTGTAATCAAAACTTTCAGGTTTAAGCTTTACACATATAAAACACCCACCCAAACCTCTCTCTGTTGAAGTAGGTGCAAACTTTGAAAACTGTTGTTATAAGAACAATACTTCAGCTTAGAGATTTAGTGGCAAAACTACAGGGGACACATACATGATCGTTTTTTCTGAAGCCCTTAAAGACTGCTAGAGCTAGATAGAACATACGCCTGTGCTTTTGAAGTGAAGTCTTGAAGAACTCTGCTGCCACCTGCCTTCCACACTGGAGAATTCTAGTTAAGTAACTCGGATAAAAATCAAGGTAACAGATAGATTCCATCCCACAACAGCCACACCACTGTATTATAACCCAGCATACCACTAGGCAGATAATTCTTTTCACTAAAAATAAAAAATGCACTGCAATCCATTTCTAGTTCCAATTCCTAGCATATGCTCAGTTTTCTTACATTATTGCATTCATTTCAGAGTTAAAGACACCAGGAAAAAGGTATGCTTATACAAAATACAAATCCCCACAACTGTAATTGGACTAAACAGCTTTAGAGTTCCAAGCAATTCATGAAACTGAAGTGTATTTCTGGACTACTCAATAGTGAACTGTTTAAGAATAAAGTCCAGCAGAAACCTGTTTGAATTCAAATCTTTAGAAATCCAACAGCTTTATAGCTCTGCTGTTCCAAAAAACCCTTTGCTTCCTTTGAGGTTATTGGCATAGACTGGAAGAGGGGAACAACCTCAAAATCATTCATTTCTTTCAAGTATCCTGGAAGAGAGTAAATTGTTTAAAGGAGCAGACCTACTAGCATCCCCGCAGATGGCGAGACTATTTGCATTCCATCCTTATTAAGCACCAGTAACCCCAGAGGATAAATTATCAGATGCTCAAACTATAGAAAAAAACCTTAGTGTTTACATTCTATAAAGTATTCAGCCACAAGGCAGAAATTCACAGAACAGGGTTCATCAGCAATATTGCTCACTTTGTTGCTCATCTGAAGAGCTACCTGACAGCAAAGACACGTCCATACTTAAATACAGAGAGTTGCTTCCCATTGAAAAATGAACATGGTAACATTGAGCTATCTAAAGATGCATGTACTCGTCAGTACAGAAAGAAGTGCTCCTCTACCTCTTTTGTTAGGCGAAGTATTGAATTTTTAATAGCAGTTTCTTCTTTCACTTGGTCTCTAGTCAGCCTTATATAATCTCTGCACCGATGGGGTTTGAAATCCATTGCTGTGTATAGCCTCCCTTGAATACTTTTAAACAACATATCCATAGTCCTTGGCAGAATACCGATGTCATCTTCTGTCCGTGAAAGCAACATACCAAAGAAAGACCCTAATTATTACTGTGAACAAGATATACAAATAAACAAAGACAGAAAGATAAGCAACTCTAATCTCAAGGCATACATGATGGATTTGGAGGCCACTTACAGCACAAAGCAGTGGGTTTTTTATTCTCAAGGTAATAGCAATGTCATTAGTGTTCTGAAAGGTATTTGGCTTTCAGCAACAGCTCATGCTCTACCCCTTAGACAGTAAGGGGCAGAACATAAAAACTGATGGGGTGTTCTGCATAAACTTAGCCTTAAGGAAAAAAAACAAAAAACAAACCAACCACAACCAACGCACATTCAATAGAGATTTGCAGTTTTTCAATTGCATTTCATAGGCTGCCTTCACTCTCTCTCTCAAGGAAGTAATCTGCAAATACAACTGATGACTCCTCTCTCAGCTGCAGTCCTGTACTAATTCCACAGACCCTACCAAAAAAGTTCTAGAAGCCTTGTGAAGACTCACTCCTTTCCCTGTCCCAGACCCTTTCCTACCAAAGCATCCTACTTTTGCACATGAAAGGCAAAAAGGAGTCAGATAAAAGCCTCAGTGAACACTTGATCTTTCTGAATCCAGATGCAAGTTTAAAAAGGGTTCACTTAACTTTGATTTCTAAACCAGAGAGGAGAGGAAAGAGGGGAGAATGGAAGAGAAACAACTATCCTGTCTCAGACTGACAGCATTATCTTCCAGCCTCTGATAACTCCTACCGCTCCTGAGACAGATGGGCTTTCACCAGTTACAGCACTAGCTGTGTTGCCCAAGTCAGAACCTATGTAAAATCTAGCTGGCACTCAAACACCAAGCTAGGAACCAAATAACATACTAAAGTACTGTTGGATTACATTTGTTTCTCCTCATCTACTCGTAATTTTTTGTTTCTCGTAATGCCACTTGTAATTCAACCTCACATGAACAAAGTAGCAATCACTGGCAAACAACAAACAGTCCTAAAAAACTGTTGCATCTTTCACTTAAGTCCCTTGCCATTGACTGAATACAGACTGCCATGTACTGCCAGAAAGGAAAAGCTATATTGACAATACTGGGAATAACAGAAGAGGAAATCATGGCACCCCGTAGGCAACATTCTGCCCTGACAGTTCTTATCACAAGTTGATAGTTAAGTCCTAGAAAAATATAATAGCATGAAAAAGTCTGCAGAGTCTGAAAAGACATGAATCAAAAAGTCTTGAAAACCCACACAATATAGCCCAAACTAGCCAAGCATGCGGGACTGTACACTTTAGGAATTTTGGGGGGTTGTTATTTACCTATTATTTATTAGGACAGAGCATGCCATCATTGCCCCAGATTAATGATAACTGAAAATACTGGCAGTAGTCTTTAGTTATAATCTACCTAACAGAAGATCACTTAGAAGACAATGTCACTTCAATAAAGATCAATTTCATATGGCATAAGACATAGTGTCCTTCTACTACTTCTGTGTATAAAATAAGCATTATAGAATCTAGAACTGCCATTTTATTACAGGAGAAATTGTTTCCATCTAAATCAAGCCACCTTATTTGTTAAAATGTTTTGAAAAATAATTAAAGAATGACATCTTCCAACCAGAAAGGATATTGAGCTTTAACAGTACAGAAACAGTACATCAGGAGACAAGGTCTCCTAGGATATTATTGATAAACTCAGAAACTCGAGACAAGACAGAAATACTTGGAAGTACTCAAATATGTTTCAAAACATTTATGCTCTGCCTGTAATAATTGAAACGGACTCAAATACTATTCCTTATTTGGAGACAATGCATATAAGATGCATATGACCTTTATAATAATGATTAAGAAAATATGAGTCTGGACTTACACACTTTTCACATTCTGATATACAGAACACATATTTTCTTAACTCCCCCCTCCACCCTCTAGATACTTGGAGGAAAAAAGAAGTCACGTACACCTGGTTGAAATTATTACAGCCTTACAAAGCAATACCACTGTATGTTTACGTAAACTCTGGCAGTGACTGTCAGTTGGCAGTTTAGTGATATTGGTTATGGAAGGAGACTTTCAAAGGCTATTTATTATTATTATTATTCAAGAGAAGCCAATGTACAGGGCCTACAGCTTAAATAAAGGAAAGAGTTATAATATTTCTGCTAGAAGTAATCCTCTCAAAAAAAAAAAAAAAAAAAGGAATTTCATTCAAGAACACATTTCTACTTATACCTTGGAATGTGTAGGTTTTCCCAGCATTTGTAACGCCATATGTAAAAATAAGACGATTATATCCATCTAAGAAGTCTTGCACTGGTTGCTTCATGGTGCCTTCAAAAAATTCTTCTTGAGTTGTTTCAGGGGCAAACACCTGAGCATTACCAAGAAACATCTTTATTTTGTTTCAGCAATCATTAGAGACTTTTAAAGAATCCTTTAAATTCTGTATGTTTATAATCTTAAAGACTATTGACAGTTTAAAAATCTAGTTGGATTGCTATTTAATAATATAAAGTTAAACAAATTTTTCCAGGAAAAGATTAAAAATTTTTAAAGACAATTCATTTACTTGTGAAAAAGTGAACTTCTGTCCAACAGTTTTTTCACTCAGTCGACTCAAAGAATATTGGGGTGGCTTCAGTATGACACTTGTTGAATCTTCAATCGAAACACAGCTCTATTAAAAGGAACCAGAAACAATGCAGGCATGAAAAGTGTATGAAAAGCTCAGCTTAGAGGAAAAAACAAACCAAAAACCCCAAGCATACATTTAAGGTATTTTCAAGTTATATAAATGTCACACCTGCAATTCATTTTCTCTCTCCAACGATGTAAATGGCCTAATACGCAGGCAAACTTGTATGTGTCCCTTAGGCTCCAAAACGTTCCTCTTAAATAAAAAAAAAATAAGGAAGTTAGAAATTTGACTAGCTTCTTTGTTGGATAGCTAGCATCTTAAGGCAGTTTTATTTTCACCAGGCTACTTTGAACAGACTTATTTGATGACAAGAGAAGCAAAAGTAATTCACTACATCAGTTTTCACAAGTGCTTAGGCCTCTGCAGAAGTTCGCTGTGATAACTTAAGAGTTCATAATCTTGCAGCATATATATATACACACACACACGACACTAAGGCAATGAGAAATCAAGAATGAAACCCACAAAAACATTCTATGATTAAGCTGCTCCAAGACTGATGCGCCCAATAAGGTATCAATGCAGTGCCACACAACTTAGTCTAATCCTATCTATCTCCTCCAAATTAAAAACATACTAAATATGCTTTTCATCTTCTCTGTAAAATTCTGATTATTCGTATTGATGAAAAGACTAAGCTTATTAAAAAATATCCAAACAATGCAAACGTTAAAGCTTTCTTACCTGGCTTGTGTCCGAGTCTGAAGAAACCAAAGAAAAATCACCAGAGAGATCTGTTTTAAGGTCTTCCACACTTACTGGCCCTGTTCTTTGAAGTGGCTCAGCACTAGCAATATAGGATGGTCTGAAAAATTCCTCTTTATCCAAATTTGGTTCCATCCTGCGAGATAAAATAAAATCCTTCTTTTGTTTTCTGATCACATAACATAGAGCTTCTGAAGTCTCTTATATAAGACAAGCCAATTTGAAACTGATAGCTGCAGTTTCTTTAAGGAGAAAGCTTTCTTTATCCTATTCAAAATTTACACAGCAAGTTTCTGATAGCTGTGGAGAGGGTCTGCAATGGAGTTCACATCACGATGAAACAAGACCAGCCATTCTTCTTTCAATGCAAAGCAACTGTTTACGAGGGAAAAAGCCTTACACATATACCACAACCTTGCTAAAACCCATGTTTGACAAGGAAGATAGAATTAAAAAATAAAAACACCAAACAATCATATTGTTCCACATCCGTTTCTCCATCATCCCATTATTGTGTCCATTTAGAATAAAAGTTCATTGCAAGAGTAACCCAGACTTCATGGTTATCTCTGCAGGACCTGATAAATAATTGGTATTATAAATATAACACAATGTAGCTTAATGCATGACAGAGTTCAGAAAAATTCTGAAGACTAGCATATAGTTTTAGCTATTAAGGGGACACTAGAAAATTAGACCTCATGCCAGAGGGCAAGTTACAGAATTGCTTTTTAGTAACTTTTTCAGTCATTTTATAGATCAGCAATTCATTTATTAATCCAAAATTTAATGATTTTTGTGCATCTCAGAATCTGGGCAGTGAAAATTTGCTATAGAAAATGAAAGTAAATTGATTCAGCGTTGATAGTAGACAGGTAGATTTCAAAATAATCTTTAAAAAGTGCATTTTATTTCAAAATATTAGCGTATTTTGTCTGCCCTTCACTCTCCAGTTGCTTTTTCCTGTGATGTTACAGACGTGGCTTGGCAGCTTTTGTTATGAATTAAGTTTAACTCATTGGGCTCACAGACTATGACAGCAACTCACTGGGCTCATAGACTATGGCAGCAAGCATTCCAGCAATTAGACATCTACCACATGGTCTCCTACAGTTTTGAAGCTTTGGACATGATGAGTCAATGGTCTAATACTACATTCCCATGTCTATGCTACAGCCACGTATATATTTTTTGTCTCTAAATACTAATGGAGAACACACAGCATTCATTAAAACAGTGGACAGACCAGGGCTGGTTCAGAAAAGGTGTTGCCTATTAAGCAGTCGTAATATTTTTGTTCCGCCCAGCAAAAAATCTGAAATATGCCAGCACTTTGGTGTCAAAACATTTAACAGTTCAGCCTGACTATCTAGCTTGTAAAAGGCAGATACAAGGCTTCATGAAGCCAGACAAACTTCACCAAGAGGCAAATGAGGCAAAGCTATACATAAACTAAGCAGCAATGTTTAGTTTAATCTACAGTTCTTATTTTGTCAGACAACTATATGAAAACCAGGAAAAACTTGGCCTGAAATACTGACAAAGCTTGAACAAACACCAAGTTGGGAATAAGCTACTACTGGAAAGAAACATACCTGTGCTGTCACGATCTAGAAGTCTTCCTCATCAAAGTCACAGGGCAAAACTCTTACCAGACCTTGACAGGAAACATAGTTGTTAGGTAACTGACAGTTTAGTTGTTTTAAATATAAGCTTATTTTAAAGTGTGATTTGTCGAGATTATGCTCTCACTCTGTGCTTTTTTACCTAAGGGGCAAAATACAAACATTAAGCTATGTATGTAAAGCTGGAATTCAAAGCATTCATATGAGCCCAGCATTCAGATAAGTCAGGTTGAACCACTAATAGCATGTAAAACACAAGATGCAAACTGTCCATCTGTCTGCACATTGTGTCATACAGCACTGTAATTACCTTAGATGTTCTGGGGCAAACAGGCATACTGCCCGGCTGTAGCCTCTAAATGTTACTTGTATACTGGGATACATTATTGTAATTCTGCTTATCGTGACAACAGAGTTTAGAGCTGCAGACACCTTAAGAGAAGGGTATCCAGAATGGCACACAAAGCAAAACCTGGTCACGGTACACACACAACCTGTAGCACTGTCAGACAGCACAAGGGTTGAAAAGGCTCCAAACCTCACAGCTGGCAGCTTATAAAGAAACATAACGCATCCGTACTTACACTTTAAAAAATTTAAAAGAAAAGTTTTCCTCCAGCAATTACCAATCTCTCACTGCAAGGCTTCGCAGTGTTGTCCCGTTCTTACGGGACACTGTCGCATGGCCTGGTCATAGCCCTGGACGCTACCCGTGACTTGCACGCCCCTCAGCAGTACCTAAAAGTTTTCACACACACATCCCCCGCTCCACAAGTTTTCACCCACCGTAGTGCCAGGGGAGAAGCGAGGGGAAGAGGCCTCAGCACCGCCTGCCACGCAGACCCCTCAGCACCGCCCGCCACGCAGACCCCCCAGCACCGCTTCCCAGCTCCGCGACCCCGAGGTCGAAACCGCCGCCTCCTTCCCTCCTCTAGCGAGCGGCCGGCAGCCCGACAGCCCCACAACCCCTTACCGGAGAGCGCACGGCAGGCTGAGCGAGCCCAGCCACCAACCTCCGCCAGGCGAGAGCCGCTCGGCTCTGCTGAGCGGCCCTAGCAACCGTTGCGACTCACCAACAAAACTAACAGGCACGGCCGCGATTCTTTTCAAATCTGACCAATGGCAGAGCTCGGCGCCGTCACGCGACCGCCGGCGAGGGAGGGCGGACGTTGCCGCGGCGAAAGGCTCGGCGGGAAATGTAGTCTGGGGGGGGCACGCGGCGGGGCCGGGCCGGGCCGGGCCCGGGCCGGGCAGCCCGGCTGGCGGTGCGGGGGGGAGGTTTCCTCTGAGGCGGCGGCTGGGCTTCGCAGTGGGGGCGCGCTGCGCTGCGAGGGGTGTTCTCTGAGGCTTCTGTGTTGCAGGCACCCAGAGTATGGAAATGTATGGATTTAGGTAACAAAAATCACCATAAGTTTCTCTTTAGACTCAGACAGGAATTCTTTGAACTTTAATAAAGAATGTCTGCCTGTTTTAAATTGAAATAAAAGGAAAAGTAACTTGAAAGTAGTCAATAACTACCAAAACCAAACGTTTGTCTTTCATTTGAAGAAAATGCCAGCTAGTGCAAGCAATTCTGTAAAAGAATAATTCTACACAGATCCTGTATCAGCTGCTTTGATGAGGTTGTCTTTAAGATTATATCCCATCTTTCGTTAAACAGAGGTTGTGTCGTATCAGTAAAAGATGTGTGCTTGATTTCAGTTCAGATGCAGGCCATGTTGCAAGAGTCGGTGTGTTTTAACAGCAGAAAGTGATGCGATTTTGGATTTGAAATTGCTTGCCAAACAAAACCGAAAAGCTCTTGTAGACATTCTTTAAGACTTAGGCTAACTTTTTAAAAAGTATTTTAGTTTCTATCCTGAACAGAACAGTGAATTCAAACTACTGAACTAACCTAATGCCAAACCACCTTTTTCATACCAGGAAGGGACTGAGAATGGTTCTCAAATAAAGGGGAAAATTAGCTCCTGCGAGCAAACCTGAAAGTTGTTCTCTTCTACTTGTTGAAAAGGAAAACTGAAGATCTTCTCGGAATATTTTTCAAGGTATATTCCTAAAAATGTTGGGTGCTGTTTTCTGCAGAACTTGGGGCATAACAAAGCTCATAGTACAAGCAGTATTTTGGTTTTGTTTGAATATTAGATTTCTGAAACTGATTTTAAAATACTGCACATGCTGCGTAATTTAAACTAGTATCTCAAAGGACTACCATCAACATACTAAAAGAGCAAAACACAATCTAACATGTGCTCCTAGCCTCACACAAACCATGATAAAGAAAACATTACATCAGCATAACCAACCCAGCCTGTTTTGGAGTGGGAGATGATGAAACTCTATCTATGTAAATAACCTATATGGCTTTTCACCAATTCTCCTTAAAGTAGTTTGTGCAAGGACAGCCAGTTGCAACAAAAATATCTGCTGCCAAAAGTGTTAACTCATTAGCTCCTGAAATTTGATTATGTTTCTTTTTAAGTCCTCTATAACTTGTGGAGCAAGGTTGCCACTCTGCAAGGGGAAAAGATTTTTTTTATGAATTACTTGTTACAGCTCTCATCATTACCCTTAGAAACTTATGCTCCTTATATTTGGGACAGGATTGAAAAGTTGTGGATAGTCTCCTCATCAGAGTGATGAGATGATGCCCTCTGAGACAGCGTATCTCGGGTAGCTTTTACACTGCTGTCAGAAGAAATTAGAGACACAGTCAACACTTCTGGGACTTGGCCCAGCATCCTTCAGCACATCTGAGCAGCAGCCAAACCAGAACTGGCTTCAGCGTCTTTGTACTCAACTCATCTTCCCCGGGGAACTGACAAAGCACTTCAGTTTCCCCTCAGCACTCCTGGTTCTGCTGCGCTTCCCTGTGCCCTGACAGCGCTGCCTTCCCATCCTGGTTGGAGGAGAGTCCTTCTTCTGCAGGGCTTGTTTGGAGCTGACTGGCAGGAAAGCTCCCGTTCCTTGTCACAGAGGTGCCTTGGAGGAAAATGGTGTGCTGCGTTACCTTCTTGGTAGTCTGCCATATCAGCCCCTTTTCACCTGTCTTTCAGGGCAGTGCGTGTCATTGATCTTGTGATTTGCACAGTCCTGTGGGTGCATTTCACACTGCCTTTAATTTGAACCTATATAGTGGTACCCTCGTTGGCCCCGTGCCATCAGTTGCCTTCAGGTGACATTATTTCTAAGTCATATACAGCTGATTTTGTGAACTCATGACTTTGCAGGCTGTTGATTTGTGCATTCTTCTTTACTGATATAGGTATATTTTCCTTTATGTCTTTTAAGCAATAAGCTGCTTCTTCAGTCTCACATTTCCCAGTTCATCCAATATATTTTTTCCACAGCTGACTTTCAATTCTTCAACTATTTGCTTGTTTCCTGCTCAAGATTAGCTTTAAAGGCACAAACTTAAGAGAAAAATGACTTGAGTTTGTCCGTGTAATTGTTGTGCATCAGCGTGCATACGTTCAAGCCTTCCCTTGAACCGAGGGGCGCAGAGGCAGTCACTGGCAAGCAGACGATATTCACGTTGCGGTCCGGTGTCAGTCGGCCAGCACAGCGTCTCTTCCTTCAAAGGGACCTGAACTTACGTCAAATTAACGACGGGAGACAAGGTGACGGAGCCCGGAGCGCGAGGCCCGCCGTAACGTCCAGCCGTAGCACCTCGGCCCCACCGTCAAGGCCCCACCAGCCCCGCTGGCCCGGCAGCGCTGGCGGAAGCCGCCTCGGCGCGAAGCGAGGCCACAGACCACCCGCCGCCGCCCCGACCCCGCCGGGCCCTCGCACCCAGCCCCGGCAGAAGGCGCCCGGCCTGGGGGCTGCCACGGGCGCTCCCCAGCTCGGGAGGCGTCACCCCGGGGGCAGGTGACGGCGTCGAGGCCCGGGAGATCCGAGCGGGGCTGGGCGTCCCCGGCCGGGAGCAGGCGGGGTCCGGCCCTGCAGGGTGGGGGGCGGCTGGCTGGAGCCCCGCGGCGGTGTGGGGCCGGAGCCGCAGCCGTCCCCGGCGGTATCTGTAGTCGGGGCCCTTTCCCCAGGGGCAGGGGCTTTCTGCCAGCCGCCGGCCTCCAAGTGCTGCGGCTGTTTCGTGGGTAATTTGGTTAACTGAGTAATTGCGGGAGTTCGGGCAGGGTGGGAGGAAGGAGTTGGCGGATGGTCATGAGGCCGCTCCCTTGAGGTGCTCTGGAAGCATAAAATACAGTCTGGAAAATGAATCCCAGACCCACCGGCAAAGAGGGGGCTTGAGCAGCACATGGCAGTGTGAAATAGCCAGCCGGGGGCCTGGGGAGGAAGGAGGGGATCGCTGATGGGCTGCTGGAGGCAAGCCATAGCGCCTGGTGCTGGACTCGGGCCTTGACACTTGGCCTCTGGCGGCTTCCCAGCGCCAGGGCTGGCTGCTGTGGCAAGTAAGGTGTTGGGGTTGCCTGTTGCCCTGTGGTCGTTTAAAGTCATTCACTGAGAAGAGAAGAGACAGGGAGCTCACAGCTGGAGGCATGGTTGTGTTAAGGCATGTTTAGGTACTGCTGCATGTGTGCTTTTCATAGATGCATTGAGGCCACCTGGTCCCATGACAGGGTTTTGTGTTATAAAAATGTGCTACATGTGCTCAGCATATAATTTTCAAATCTTCATAGCTTCATTTGAAAGCATGTACATGGCAAACATAGTATTACTCCTTGAGCAGGAGCTGTATTGTTTTGTATTGTATAGAAGAACTATATTTACTAAGATGTATGTTGTTCAATTTGAATAACTCAAGACTTAGTCCTTGGAAAGAGTGCAACTGAGACAAAAAAGCTATTGCTGTTTCTCCCTCCACCCTGGTTATTCATTCTACCCTTTGATTTATTGCATAATTCTCTGATGAGCTAAAGAGATCATTTCAGCTTTAACCAACCTTTTAATCTTGTAATTAAACCAAATAGTTTCAAAATCGATTATTCTCTGCAATACGGTAATATAAATGATTACTGTTTTGAAGGTCAGATCTAGCATTTTGAAATCAGAAACTTCTATCTCTCATCAACAGGCTTAAAAATGTACCTGAAAACATAATTGTGTGTCTTGGATCATTACGCTTACCAAGTGTATGAGTGTACTTAGGTTCTCAGGTCACTTTAATTCGAACAGCTCTTAAAGAAGCGTGTGTAACCAAGTGCCTCACAGTAATAGTGTTCTATACTGGCTCTGGCAACTAAAATAAGTGAATGGCTTGGATATTTTGAGGAATTAGTAATGCAGTTTTTTTCAGTATTAGTGTGCTGTATATTTTTTACATCCATCCATCCATCCATCCATCCATCCATTTAAATCTTTTGTTACTATGATTAGGAAGCTTTTCAAGGCAGGATCATTAGGGCCTTCCATTAGCGCAGTTGTACTCATGTTTGCCTAATACAGTGCATTCTTAACCTCACAGGAGCTTTTTAACATCATCACAGCATAAATGATGATAAAGTATGTTTCTTAAATGTTTCTGTGACATACCCTACTCATTTAAACTGCCAATCTGGAGTAAAATTTAATAGACTCTCAAGATGAATAATAATTGAGAAATATTTTGTGTATGTATGTGCGTATATATATATTTATATGTTTTACTACCAAAGGAAACTGAAGCTTTACTAACTGGAGGGGAAAAAAACCCAACTTTTATTTTTCTTCTGCGTTTTCTAGGGTCTTTCTGTAACTCTGGCACAGATGCTGTAAGACCACCAGTGATGGCTAAGTATTTTACTTCTTTATTGCTGAAAGGGGCTGAAGCATTTAGACAGGAGTTGGCTGATCAGGCCAAACAACACAGTATCACAGTAGTCAATGTAACAGCAAAAGTGGCCTCCGTTGGAGAAAATGGTAAGAACTGTTTTCACATTGTGACACAAGTATTTGTCCTGTAAATGTTTTGTCTGTTTGATTCATTTTGTTTGTCAGTGTCAATGTCTGATGCAATTTGTTGTCAAATGTCAAAACATTCAGTCTGTTTTGTCTGACTGATTCATAGTCATGTAGCAAATAGCTTAGCTATCAGGTATTTAAGATACATGTTGTGAATAGTAAAACTATTGTTTAAAAAATATACGGTCAAAGGTTTTTTTGTGAAAGTGTATTTATACAAGAAAAGATGACTGCTCTTAAATTGCGTGCTGTCTTATTTTTAAGAAAAGTCTGCATAGATGGCTTTTCCGTAGAACTGGTTGCTAAATATAGTTTCTGGGGCATTTGTGATGTGCCCCAGAAAATTAACTCCATCCCAGCCAGAGCCGGTACACTGTCTCACTTTGGGTTGTGATCATGCTGAATCATGTAAACCAGGCATTTTTGAGTTACTGGTAATCACATAACTGAAAACCTTGCCATAGAAAGCACAAGCAGAAAGAGTGACGGTTGGTATCAACTAGGTGTGTAATATTCTTCTCTCCTAGCCGACATTCTACTGATGTCTCAGGACATACTGTTAGAAATGGCTATACAGCTGGAATAATAAATCGAATCCTGTACTTAGAGAAGTCAGTATGAGCTTTGCCGCTGTTTTCACACAGCCATCTTAGTTTTCCTATGGGTTTCAAGGTTACATCCTTTGGACATAAAAATAGAGTGGTATGGTTAATGCAGAAGGACAGATACAGTACAGGAACACTGGCTACTTCAGAAAATGTTTTTTATATGTGCTGCTTATATTTCATGAAGGGTGTTTGAACTGTGTATCCAAATATTGTTTGGTTCCCTAAAATGTCCCCTTTTTTCTTTTTCTTTTTCTTTTTTTTTTTTTTAATTTCTAAACCTATGCCTATGTTCTGCAAATATTTGCATAATGTCTTTTTATCTCTAAGTCTGGGACTAGGCCTGTTTTGCACTTTTTGCCATACATGATGTTAATTATTTTTTTTTGCAGACAGCATGTTAGCTTGAAACCTCCAGGTTAAGGGCTGGGCATGAATTCCAAATCTTACTAGTAAAACTATTTCTCTCCATGTGTTGTTGATTCTTTTTCAATCATCCACAGAGCTGTGTAAATACCAACATGGGTAACCATTATTTAAAGGTAAAAATCTCAGGATTGACTTTCCTGAAATGAAACATATGTTTGAATTTTATTTCAACTGAGGTTTCAGAAGTTTTATTTCAGTTCCGGGCTGCTTATGGAAATTCTTCATGGTGTAAGAAATTCAAGCTTTAATCCTTAGGATTACTTTTTTGAGAATACTGTTTCTTCTTTTGTAGTGTTATATAAAACAGAGGCTGTAAATAGCTGTCTAATGGTCCCAGAGCCCTCAGAACAGCCCAGAAAACTTTACCAAAGGCATTCTGTTGCTCGTTACATTCTCAACTGTTGCTGTCCTCTTACTAGAAGCTTAACAAGATAAATAAATTGGAACATGAAGTCAATACATATCTAGAGTCATGCCATTCTGAAATGGGGAAACTGGCCAAGATACCAAGATATATCTAAATAAATATCAGATATTTATCTGATAGCTGAAGAAACTGAAAGATCTCCACTAAAGGGGGGTGTGTGTGTACATATATATATATATATATATAGTTCTGTGTAGAAGCCAGAAGACTGGACACTTCTGTGTCTCAAAAATATAAGGTGCCTCAAAAAGATGTGGTTCAAGAGTAAGAAGCTTACTGCTCATGTAACATGGGCTAAATCCAAGGAGCAGGATATGTTACAGTGCAGCCATTACAGTATTTCAGTGTAGTATTACTCATCTTTCTGGCTCTGACACCCAAGACAGAGCTTCTTTTATCCTTGGCAAGTGTCAACTGTCTGTCTTGACCTCAGAAACTAGTGCCATTCTCTGATGTTATGTACCATTCCTCGGAATGTCATCATGGTTTTGGGCACTCAGGGCTTCTCCTTGAACTTAAGTGAAGATGTGACTGGAGTGGGATAGTCATGCCACTGACCTTCAGATGTTTTAACTTGGGCTTCCTGTAGAGCCAGTGGTGAGAAATGCTCAGAATAGTTTCAGGCCTAAGTTAAACTCTTGTTCTTTCCAGTTATGCTACATGGTACAGCTAAGCAATATAACCATAACCTGAATTGCCCCCTGGAGGAACCTTGCTTTCTAGCCGCTTAGTTTAGATGTTAAATTTAATGTCTAATATTGGGTAACACAGTTATCCTAAAGCATGATAAAAGGGCAAGGAATTAACATTTAGAAAACAAATTTCTTAACCAGTCACATCTTTAAAGGACTTGAAAATAATGGCTCTTTGACAATAACAAATGGCCCAGGGCATTTCCTGTTTTGGTCTGAGCTCATCTTCCTTTTTTTTTCTTTTGTAAGCTTATGTTTTAGTAGTATTTCAGGCTGGCCATTGCCCATCCTGTAGGAAAAACAGAAGGCAGGGAGCTTAATACACACTAGACATCTGCCCTGCATAGAATGAAGTCATACTCCTGAAAAGAAGAGCCTGTATTTGTGCCATGCGATGGGACTACAGTGTTCTTTGCAGTCCTTGAAGAGAAGCACAGTCTTCTTCCCTGAAAGTGCACCAGCAGATGAAAGATGATGAAAACTCATGAAGTCTCTGTTGCTTCTCAAAGGGTTGATTAATGAGCAGCTAGTTTTTTAAACATGTTTTTATACCATTATTTTCAGCCAAATCAGCAAGTAGATCCATGTGGCCAAACAGGTGCTGGGACAGCAGAAGAGCAGGCAGAAATGCTGGTGGGACAAAAGAGCAGGGCTGCTTCTCATCTATTAAGCAGTCTTAGATTGGCTAAATTGCTTCTGAAGTTGCATCTTTGGCAATTCTTCAGCAAGGAGTCAAATATGCAGGAGGCTGGCTGGATTGCAGCCTTTGGGCATATCCAGACTTGCAGAGTTAGAGAGAGTATTTCCAAATGTTGTTCAGCATAAAGTTCTCCATTTAATGCTGCCCTGATGTTGTCACAACATGCTGCAGCCAAGGATGAGAAGAGTTTTGAAGCAGGCCAGGCTTCCTTACTGAAAGTTTGCTCACAGCTGAAATCTGAAGAAATTGAAAGGTTTCCACTGAAATTATGAGTGTTACCAAGCACTGGCTGATCTGACCCTCTGTAGTCAGAATAAACCCCATTTTGCAAAAACTGAGCTGTAAACAGCAAAATTCTGTTGTTAGTAATTCAGTTTTGTGCATCTGAGTTTCCCTTTGCTGTTTCAACAGATTATAGGATCTGACTGCAGTTCCAGTCAGGTGCTTTTGTATAGTGTTGCCAAGTACTGTCATGTACTGCATCATGTGTGTGGGTGCACTGAAGAATACACAGACATTTATAAAGCACCGTAAGATCTTTCTGGGTGAATGGCGTTATAAACCTAAGATAATTATTCCAACAATCCAAAAATTCTGTATAAAGCAGATTTTGGCATTGTGAAAAGAAACAAAACATGCAACAATTTAGGGGTAAGGGAGGAATCCTTTTATTTTAAGGATAATATTAGTATAAAGTTAGAAATGAGTAATTTTCTAACTCATTTCTAACTGGGTGACTCATGCTCTTGGCAAATTAATTATCCAAGACAAATGATTCAGAAATAGATGCTATAGTTTTATTATTTTTTTAATCAGATGGCTATTGCTGTTACAAATAAACATGAGGCTTGATTTCAGGTATAACAAATGTAGCTATACGCTGCAAATTATGCCACAGTGCTGCTTGAGTATGTGTTACACATGCCAATTTTTCTTATCTGATGTTTTGGTTTCAGTTTTAGGTGAATGCTGTAGTAGCTACTGGGTGTCTAAAGCAGCTGTGGCCACCAAGAATCTCAGCAGTGAACTTTGACAAGGGAAGTCTAATGTGGTCTGTATTTCTTTCCATACAGGAACTGTGATTTATTAAAGCCTCATCACAGGAACATTCCTATGAACAAACTTTTCACCTCAGAATTCTTAATAAATTGTTTGATGAATATTATTGAGAACATTGACATGGGGATGATAGAAGATCCATGCCATCTTTGCTTGGGATGGATATATTGTATTGTTGGCTGTAACCCCCTGTCTCTGTTCTCTTTCTTTTTTTCTCCCTGCCCTGCCCCTCCTCCTTGGCTGCAGTTTGTAAGGGAATATCACAATGCAGGTCTGATCTGTTGAAACCACAGCTAATGCCCATGCCTGCCTCTGATGGGAAGAGAACACAGACCACAAGTTTGGGATTTCTGGCCTCTTTTTAGGCAAGTCTGTTGCTTATCTTCCCCTTTGCCCCCCAGTTCCCTTTGTTCCTGCCCTTCCTCTGTATCATTAATTCATATCAAAGTTCAGTGTTATTGGTTGCTGGGAACGCAGTTTCATTTGGCTATACGTACACTCTTCCCTAAAAAAAGTCAGATACTACCTCCACATTGCATGTTCATCGTGCAGTGAAAATACGGAGCATGATTTTATTGTAGTAGTTCTGAATGATTTTCAGCTGAAGTAATGAAGAGGAAAGTCAGGCACATTTTTGTGAGGTGTTCATGTTTCTCGACTATGATTCTTAAATTGGAAGTTTTGAGTTTTTAATAACATTAGAAATTATTCATGTTCATTGCAGATACCTATACATCCTTATTCTTAAAAGGTAGGATATTTGCTAGCATAGCTGAAATTATTCCTGTAGTGAGACAGGAGAATGTCTAAGGAAAACTGCATTGAGTAATAGTTTCTATTCTCTTTATTTTGTTCAGTTGTAAATATAGTAGACAACAGATGAAATAGCTATTGACGTAGAGAATAACACAAATTACGTCAAACAAGGACTTCAAACAGCGTGTTTTGAGGTCAGTAACCTGTGTGCCTAGAACTTTGGTCACACTGGTGACAGCCAGCTGACATAACTTATGTGGATGTACATGCAAAGATAAATAGGTAGCTTTTTGCTGAATTTCCCAAGCAGAACAGCAAGATGTCAGTGAAGGTGTATGTTTCTAATAGGCTCAAGGTGCTTCAACAAAGGAAGCTGTTATAGGTAAATTCTCAAATTGATGTGAGACAGGGCCAATAAAAATTCCAATTGTTTATTTAGCAAGCGGCAACAAGCAAAACAGCGCTGGGCGGCCGGGGAGTTCAACTCCACCAACGGCGCGCACTTTCGAAGTTTTTTCATCTTGCTTATGTGTTACAAAGTGATGTATATTAATGAAACTCTCATATATATTCATAATCTATCCCCGCCTACCCCCGCTTCATATTTTAATGAGGTTTCTCTGCGCAGTAAACTTCAACAGTTCTGGGCGCTGGTCGCAGAGTCCTGAATAGTGGTCGTAGAGATGAAGTATCTCCTCTTCCTCGCCGTTGAACTTTTCACCCCAAGGTTCTGCGCAGCCTCTGTAGTTCTCTGACATGTCTCTGCTTGCCTCTTGTCTCTACATGTCTCTGTTAAAGCTCTGATAAGGACGCACCACTATATCTTCTACCTACCCCCTACACAGCCTTGATTTATTATGTTAGTTAAGCTAAGGCTTGCTGTTAGTCGGTTAGTTTTATACAATGTAGCAATATTAGCTTTACATAGCTCAGGTGGTGATTTACTTCTCCATTGTTTTGACTGAATTTGATGAATAAATAGTTTACTATCTATCACAGAAGCCAATACTGATGAGTTAACTTGCTGAAACTGCAAGAGGTTTTTTTTGCTTGTTTGTTTGGTTTTTATACCTAAATGGATCCTGTTTTCAATAAACAGCATGAAGGAGGAGTCTTTCCAGGGCTCTGCCATATCAAATAGAAGACAGCATGTTCTGTCTGATGAAATGTAGGTTTGACTGCTAATCGGCCAACGCAAAGCATTGCTAAATTAATAGCCAATTTTGCTGAGAATACAACTTCTCAGGAACTGAAGGTGTTTCCTGAATCTGTGACTGGCTGAGAAAAATGGGAATTCCTTTTAAGAAAATCAGGATATTCTGATTTTTTCAAACAGAAGTCTTTCATATTTCCATGTCAGCACTGATCCTGCCTAGGCAAATGAGTTAAAAATCGGAGAATGACTCTGGAATACTGCAACTGAATTTTCCAGTTGGGGGGCATGGATATTTTAATTTTCATTTTGGGTCAAACTGATCCAAATACGTGTTTCGGTTTGGAGGTGAGACCTGTCTGCAAGTCCTTTCTCAGCTCTCTCACTACTTTTTGTTTTAGCATTGTTGCTTTTGTTTCTTTAAATGGGAGATGAGAAGAGCAGTTATTCTCACTTTATGAAGTGTCTGAAGACCTGTGGGTACAGAGCACTCCATTAGTGCAAAGTATTTAAATGTAGAACTATGTCTTCTTCCTTTTTCCTTATGCCAGTCTGTGCTGTGACTGAAATCAGTCTGCTTACAATCAAATTTAATAAGGGCAGAGAATATTTTTTTTATGTTTTAACCACAGACTTTCTCATTCAGTGAAAGTAGGGTTCCAGCCTATTTCTCTCTGCAGGAAATTCATATATATATATTTTTTTAATGTTTTATTTGATTAGGTAGTTTTTGCTACTCCTATGAAAACAGTCATGATGTGTCTATCCAGTGCTGTTTGCATTTGCTTCAAAATGTGGGAATTAATCCATGCTAAAAATTACTTGGTTTATGTGTGCGTTGTTTAGTTTATATGTTCTGGGAGGATCTAAGGACTGAAAACTGGCAATAATAATGAGGTCATAAATCAGGCAGCTTTTCTTGGTTTAGGATTTTAGGTCAGGCGTATCAATTCCAGCTTATGCTAGATTGCAGCTGTGCTTGTGAATGGAGACTAGATCATGTCATGTAATTTGTGGGGATTTTCTCACTTGCAATCCATGACCACTGATGCCTCATAACCACTGCAGCAGGGGTAGCTGTACCTTCCTGTCTGGTTTGTGTGCTTGTTCTCTTTCTTTTTTTTCTTTCTTTCTTTTTTTTTTTTTTTTTTTTTTTTCCCTTCTAAGAGGAAATGAAATTAAGATAGATGTCTCCTTTGGTATTTTAAGTAAATTTTATAAAGGGAGGAAACGCAAATCAGTTGGTGCTTGCCACATATAGAGCAGTCAGACAAAAAGTATGAGGGGTTGATGTCTTAGCACTATCAGTTCTGTTTTCAGTGGATATACCGAGGTTTTGTAAACAAAAAAGGTATCTCTGTCTCCTGTTGTACAGGAGTTACACAATGCTTTTGTTTTCTTTTCCCGTGTGTGAAATGTCTGGCACCAAAGTAACTCCGAGGCTTCTTTATCTGACTTCTCTGTCAAAATTAAGGATAAATACAGCAAATTTGATTAGCAGTGTTCATGAGATCAAGGAGTCTGTTTTACCATTCTGGGTTAAAAAGAATGATAAATGTGTATAATTAGGACTTTATGTGTGTCAAAATAATGCTTTGGTCCCAAGGTGTTCAGTCATACGTTGTGAGATAATAGAACATCATCTATGCTCTGTGGTACTTGGCATATATGTTTCTTAGACCCTTTCAGGTTAATCATTGATTCAAAGAACTTGTTTCAATGACCCAGATGGTCTCTTTGAGTCTTAAATTCCCATTAGACCAAGTGTGTGTATTAGTTATGTTTTATTGCAAGAAAACAAAGATTTTGGTGACACTAAAGTTCCTGCAGTGAAATGCAAGTTGCCTTCTGTGTGGGAGAGATCCTGGAAGTTCCTTTCTATTGTTTTGGGTTTTTTTCACAGTGTATCTAATGAAAAGAAAGAAGTCTGTGTAGTTCTGTTTTTCTTTTTTTGTGTGTACATAGATTGTATTGACCTTGTGAAAACCTGAAAGCACTAAATTGGCCTCTTGAACAAAATGAAATGCATTTCACAGAACAGACTATTCCCTGTAGTATTTATTCTGAAAGGTCACCAGTCACAGAAACATCAGAGGATGTAACTATGGCAAACCAACCCAATGTTAGCATAATGTTTGGTTATTTCCCTTCTTTGTTACTAGGTAATTGGAGCCTTTAGGAACACATTTGTCATTTATAGCACAGCCCCTTCCTACACAAGACTCTGATTCTTTGCAAACATGGATAAAAAAGGTATTTTTAAAAAGATTAGCATTTGAGTTTTATTGTCTGTGGTTTCAGCTTAATTTCACAAGGACATATTAAATGTTGTTCAGCATCAAAAACCTAAGCAAATGTTTGTTTTATCTATCAGAAAGCAAAGTCATGTTGTTCAAGTACTAAAGTCTTAACTCTAGATTAGTTGTGGTGTTTGGACTTAACTCTGTGCTTAAATGCTCTTTCAGACATACACTTCCCTGCTACTGAAGGTGATTGAGGAGCAAAACCAAAGGTGTGGTGTGTTTCTGTTTTGCACCGATTCCCATCCGTGGACTAGTTTGGAAGAAGGAAAATAGAAGCTCTGTGACCTTTCTAGCCTCTGATGGACACTGTGTGTTCCCTCCTGGGTTAGAGGAGTAAGCCAGTTTTGTCTGGTTTGGAGGTATGTATGTCTAGCTAGAATAGTTCAGAGAGATGCTTTTTTTCCCTCTTCCACATACAGACATAGAAAGTCTGGTTCCCTGTTGTAATAAAACATATATGGTATTTGTTATTCAAATCTCAAGGGGAAAAAGAAGTTGTAGTCAGGATGTTGTGGCCGAACAGTTTTGTAATTCTCTTATGTAAATAAGAAATAAGATATATGTATATAGTTTCTATTGTTAAAATCAGTTGTTAGAAGGGAGCTAAAATGGCCCCCATCTCCAAGCCACTACAAAAACACTTGTGCTGAGTCATCCCCCCTTCTGTGACGGAAACCTGAGAAAAGCCCGCGAAAACAGGAGAAAAGCCCGGGAAACTTGTTTACAACTTTGCAGACCCCTCAGGGTACGCCCATCATGAATATGGATGAAGCCTACACTATAAAGGGACTCAGTGCTGTCCTGTAAGGTGTGTGTCTTGGTAGAGCAGAGACTCCCAGCACACCCAGCGCTGTTTTGCTCACTCGCCGCTTGCTAATAAAATTTTATTCATCACTAAAAATTGAGAAGTGGTTATTTCCCACTAAATTACAATTAATCAATAACAAATTTAGTGCCGTGACTTGGATCCAGATCTTTTGGTGCGAAACCCCAGATAGGGGAGGCGCCCTATCTTCGGATAGCCCCAGTCTGAGGATCTCGTGGCCAAAACGCTGGATATCTGAACCCCTTTTAATTCGGACTCGGGAGTGAGCAAAAGAATCTGCAGAACCCCTTAAATTTTGTGCACGAAGACCAATCGAAGACTCCGGGGAGGAGTAAGTATTTGCGTTTGTGCAGTTATCCGTTCGGTTGGGGTTGGTAATCCCAGAGTGCGAGTGAGTGAGAGGTCTCGAAGAGATCACCCGAATGCGGACCCTTTAGTAGTGCAGTTCTCGTAGCCTGCGAAGGAGCGAGTCACGAATAAGGGGAGCGTGTGTGTGTGTGAAAGAAGGCACTCTGGAAGATGGGACAGAGGGAAAGCAAGCCCTCTGGATCCATGGGTGGGGGCAAGGAAGAATTGCCGGATATCCCACTAGGAGGTTGATAATCCCAGAGTGCGAGCGAGTGGCACTCTGGAAGATGGGACAGAGGGAAAGCAAGCCCTCTGGATCCATGGGAGGGGGCAGCTGAACTCCTCCCGCTGCTGGCTCCAGCTGGGACAGGGCTTGTTCCCAGGGCACCACGGGCCTGACCCGAGCAGCGTGCCCAAGCCGAGCCCTGGAGCAGTGTTGCGGAGCCTGGCCCAGCGTGGGGGAGGGGGGGGGGGCAGAGCTGCCCACTCCCCAGCCGGGAGGGCCTGTCCTGAGCACCCAGCTGCCCCGGGGGGGGGGGGTTGGGGCTGGGGCAGGGGGCACCGAGGGGCCCCAAATTAGCGTTTAGGCTTCTGCTCAGAGACAGGCTGCAGTAAACTGTCTCGAGGGGGCTCTGTGCTGAGCCCCCCCCCTCCTTCTAACCCGCTCATACTTGTAACCAATGATTCTGACCCCGAATCTTCCGGACCCCCTCAGCGGGTTACCCGAAGCAAAGTTAAGGAAGGAAGATTATACCCCCTTAGAGAAATGCTTGTGCCAGGAGTGGGGGCACAAGGGGAACCGGGAGCAGGGTATGTCGCTGTTCCCCTCAACACTGGAGATGTGAGAGATTTTAAAAAAGAAATGGGGAACTTATTAGAGGACCCATTTGGCGTAGCCAAACAGGTGGACCAGTTTCTTGGCCCAAATTTATATACCTGGGATAAATTACAATCTATCCTAGGAATTCTATTTACTATGGAGGAACGAGATATGATCAGGAGGGCAGGTATGAGACTTTGGGACCAGCAACATCAAGTAGGTCCCACAGCAGATCAGAAGCGGCTGTTGGTAAAACCCAACTGGAATAATCAAGACCCAGGCCACCAAACCCACATGGCAGATTTAAGAATGATCATAATTCAAGGAATTAGAGAGTCAGTTCCCCGAGGGCAGAATATTAATAACAGTTGTACTCGGGAATAGATCCTGCCATCCCTGTGGGGCAGGCATTATTAAAGAGTCAGTTTGTGGCTAAGTCTTGGGCGAATATTAGGAAGAAGCTAGAAAAGATAGAAGATTGGCAAGGGAGAAGAATTGCTGAGAGAAGCTCAGGAAGTTTAGGTGGATTCCTACTTGAAGTGGTGGTACTGTTCTTGTTATCAATTTGGATACCCAGATAATGATCTATTTAAATGTCGTTTCACTTCTTCCTGACTCGTTTATTATTCAATATACCTTTGCCTGCTTGACTTGGTGATCAGAAGGTGACAGCTTAGAACTTTCTATCCTCTTGGTATTTTAAGGACTGTAGACAAGGATCAAAAGATCACTGTGATAGATACAAGCCCTTGGCTAGCTTCAGCAGCTTTTTTTTTTTTTCTTAACAGTGATGAATCAATTTAAATAAGAAAATCAGAGTAAAACATTATCAGAGTGAAAGCAATAGTCCAAGAGGGAAAAAAGTGAGCAGATCTGCAGCTTAATCTGGCTGCCTGTTCTTCAAGCAGACAGCTCTCTTACATCATTGGCAGGAGTTGGAAAAAAAAAAAAAAGAGAATCAGGGTTCTAGCATACAGGCAGGTATATGGGCTGGGGAGCCAAGTTCAAGCTAATTTGCCCCCAGACCACATTCTTTTGGAGCTGCTAATCTGGTTTGTACTTCTTAGCCAAAAGACGGGGAACTGACATAATTGTAGCACACTGACTAGGCAGCTCATAAATGTTGTGTCTTTTCCAAAGAAGGAGGATGCTGCTGTGCCCTTTGCAGACTTTCTCCTCACAGGCCATGGCCTAGAGCTTACCAGTTTTGTAATTTGTGATGTGCTATGTAAACACCGTGCAGCGCGTGTGTGGTATATCTGCCCAGATGCTTTATCTGATTGCATCTGGAAGTACATGGGCAACAGTCTCGGTAGATTTAAACTACCCTTGCTCTAAATGTCTAGACCCAGGAGTAGGAGTTTCAGGTTGAGAGGAGGCAATGCAGAGTGTGTAACAACTCAAACATGCAGCAAACTACATTATTTTAGCCTGAAAACTGTTCTGTGCATTCCCCAGTACCTGCATGTAATAAAGCTGTGCAGAACATGGATGTTTTATGTGATGATTACCTGGAGACTATGGTTTCTTTGGGATCAGAGATTTTCATTCATTGAATGGTTCTGCCTGCTTTAATATGAAGGAAGTGGAATGTTTTTATTGCAAAAGGAAGGGGCATGTGAAGAAGGTTTGCTGGAGGAGAATCCAAGATGAGAAAATGTTTTCTGAAGACTAGTGGGGTCAGGGGCTCTATGTGCTGGGAACCCAAAGAACAAAGAGCCCTTGATAAAACTTAAAGTGGGTCCTCAGCGACAAGAGGTAGAGTTCCTTGTGGACTCAGGAGCCGAAAGATCTACCATTCAGGCTCTGCCTCCAGGCTGTAAAGTATCATCAGAAAAAATCAGTGTAATAGGGGCTAAAGGTGAACCGTTTGAGGCCCCGGTTCTTCATGATGTGATTGTTGAATCAAAATGCAAATATGTGATTGGAACATTTTTATTATTACCAGAAGCAGATTATAATTTACTTGGACGGGATCTGATTATAGAATTGGGAATTAATCTGGAAGTAGAAGAAAGAGAACTCAAAGTCAGATTATGCCCCCTCACAGTGGCGGATGAAGAAAAGATTAACCCAGAAGTATGGTATACCCCAGAGACAGTGGGTAGATTGGATATCACCCCCTTTGAAGTCACCATTAGAAACCCAGAGATCCCGACTAGAATCAAACAGTATCACTTGCCACAAGAAGGCAGGAGAGGCTTAAAGCCTGAAATAGAGAGACTCCTTAATCAGGGGCTATTAGAACCTTGTATGTCACCTTTTAATACTCCAATATTGCCCGTTAAGAAGGCAGATGGGAGTTATAGATTAGTGCATGACTTAAGAGAAATCAACAAAAGAACTGTAACCAGATTTCCTGTAGTGGTGAACCCCCATACTTTACTTAGTCAATTGAATCCTGAAAATCAGTGGTATAGCGTAATAGACTTGAAAGATGCTTTTTGGGCATGTCCTCTAAAAGAGGAGTGTAGAAATTATTTTGCTTTTGAATGGGAAGACCCAGATACCTTTAGGAAACAACAGCTGAGGTGGACAGTTTTGCCTCAGGGTTTTACTGAGTCCCCTAACCTCTTTGGACAAGCCCTCGAACACATCTTAAAAGATTATAACTTGGGGGAAGGTGTTACTTTAGTACAATATGTAGATGACCTTCTGTTAGCAGGAGGCAACCCAGAGATGGTACGAAAGGAAAGCATTAAGTTGTTAAATTTCTTAAGCCTCCAAGGATTAAAAGTATCCAAATCTAAATTGCAATTTGTAGAAGAAGAGGTGAAGTATTTAGGTCACTGGATTAGTAAAGGGAGCAAGAAATTAGACCCAGAGAGGGTAAATGGAATTCTTTCTCTCCAGGCTCCCAAAAACAAACGACAGGTTAGGCAGCTCCTTGGACTACTGGGGTACTGTAGACAATGGATTGAAAATTATAGTACAAAAGTTAAATTTTTATACCAGAAATTAACAAAAGACAGGTTGCTTAAATGGATCCCAGACGATGAGGAAAAATTAGAAAAATTAAAAACTGACTTAGTCAACGCTCCAGTATTGAGTTTACCAGATATAAGAAGGCCCTTTTATTTATTTGCCAATACTGAAGACGGCATGGCATTTGGGTTATTAACCCAAGAATGGGCTGGGAAAAGGAATCAGGTTATGCAATTATTAGTGGAACCACCCTAGAGGTAGTAGAATCAGGACCACTGAGTCCTAGCTGGTCAGTTCAAGCTTGTGAACTATATGCAGTACTAAGAGCGTTACAGATTTTAAAAGGATTTCCATACTAAAACTCACTGGGGAGTACAAGCATTGGTAGACCAGTTTGCTATTAAATACATGTGCATAGGAATTTATAATGTTGCTAAGGGAATAATAAAAAGCTGTTTAACTTGCCAGAAAATTAATAAGTACCAATTAAGAGAAAAGATTCAAGGGGGACGGGATTTGGCATACAGACCGTTTGGAAGAATTCAAATCGATTTTACAGAACTACCAAAAGTAGGACGGTACAAATACCTCCTAGTATTGGTAGATCATCTCACTCATTATGTGGAGGCCTTTCCCACTGCTCGAGCTACAGCAAGTAATTGATTCGGACAGGGGTCCCCACTTTGTGTCTAAAGTAATCAAAGAGACATTGACTTCCCTGGGGACCAAGTGGGAATTCCACACTCCCTGGCATCCACAAAGCTCAGGAAAGAATGAATGGAGAAATCAAGAAACAACTTACCAAATTAATGTCAGAAGTTTACCCCTAGCACTTCTGAATATCTGGACCCAGCCCCGAACTGATACTGGAATATCCCCGTTTGAAATGCTATATGGTATGCCCTATGATACGGAATTTCCCACTGATCACCCAGTATTGGAAAAAGACAATTTGCAACCATACTTAATAAACCTCATGAATAGGAGAAAAGAACTACGCAAAAAAGGGATGGTAGTACAGAGACCTCCATTAGAAATTTGTATGCACTCCATAAGACCTGGAGACAAGGTGTTAATAAAAACTTGGAAAGAATCCTCTCTTACCCCTCATTGGGAGGGACCGTTTCTTGTTATACTCACAACAGAGACTGCTGTCCGGACTGCTGAAAAGGGATGGACTCATGCTACCAGAGTGAAAGGACCCTTAACGCCTGATCACTGGGAAGTAGCTGAAACATCAGGAGATCTGAAGCTAGTGTTGCGAAGGAAGAAGGACTAAATTAATTTTGTAAAACCCCTAACTGTGTTTGTTATCCTTTTGTGCGTTTTAAATGCACTACTTGTGAGGAAAGTTGGTGGGCGCACTGCGTCCACGGCTATTCCCCAAAGGAATACTGTGACCAGTGCTATAAAAGAGAAAGAAAATTAACCAGTCATCAACAGGAAAAATTGTGTGCATACCAATGAACCTAAGCCCCATAACGTGAATATAGTACAAACTCTTTGCAAATTCCAAATACTCCAAGTGCCCTGTACGATCCCACAAGTGAAAGCCTGGAACTGGGAGGCGTTTAGGTGTCGACAACGAGACCCTAACCCCAAAGAATACGACTGCTGCCGAGAAGATGGAAAGCCCCGCTGCTCTAAGGAATGAATGGAGTAGGCGGAGGAGGCAGAGACGTATGGAGAGGGGAAAATAAGAAAGGCCTTGAAGCAACCAGTTCAGGTGATTGTTGTGGCAAGGAGAACTGGAAAGTATGGGGAAGGAAAAGATCTGAGCATGCAAATCCTGTCGCAAGACAGAAAGGGGACACGTTTGTACAATGAGCTAGTAATTGGAAGATGAACCCACCAACTCTCCTCACTATAGTAGTCATTTGGGCTATGGGAGGAATCGCAATTTTGATGTTAAACCTCCATTTTATGAAACCCCTAGTGTTATTATTAATTGGGTTAACTTTCGGACCATGTATATTTAACAAGTCTGTGATGTGTTAAGGAGATTTGAAAAACAAAATTAGTTAAAAGAAAAGGGGGGAATTGTAATAAAACATATATGGTATTTGTTATTCAAATCTCAAGGGGAAAAAGAAGTTGTAGTCAGGATGTTGTGGCCGAACAGTTTTGTAATTCTCTTACGTAAATAAGAAATAAGATACGTGTATATAGTTTCTATTGTTAAAATCAGTTGTTAGAAGGGAGCTAAAATGGCCCCCATCTCCAAGCCACTACAAAAACACTTGTGCTGAGTCATCCCCCCCTTCTGTGACAGAAACCTGAGACAAGCCCGCCGAAACCTGAGAAAAGCCCGCGAAAACCTGAGAAAAGCCCGGGAAAACTTGTTTACACCTTTGCAGACCCCTCAGGGTACGCCCATCATGAATATGGATGAAGCCTACACTATAAAGGGACTCGGTTCTGCCGGGTCAGGTGTGTGTCCTGGTAGAGCAGAGACTCCCGGCACACCCAGCGCTGTTTTGCTCACTCGCCGCTTGCTAATAAAATTTTATTGATCACTAAAAATTGAGAAGTGGTTATTTCCCACTAAATTACAATTAATCAATAACAAAAACTGGCAATAATAAGGTCATAAATCAGGCAGCTTTTCTTGGTTTAGGATTTTAGGTCAGGCGTATCAATTCCAGCTTATGCTAGATTGCAGCTGTGCTTGTGAATGGAGACTAGATCATGTCATGTAATTTGTGGGGATTTTCTCACTTGCAATCCATGACCACTGATGCCTCATAACCACTGCAGCAGGGGTAGCTGTACCTTCCTGTCTGGTTTGTGTGCTTGTTCTCTTTCTTTTTTTTCTTTCTTTCTTTTTTTTTTTTTTTTTTTTTCCCTTCTAAGAGGAAATGAAATTAAGATAGATGTCTCCTTTGGTATTTTAAGTAAATTTTATAAAGGGAGGAAACGCAAATCAGTTGGTGCTTGCCACATATAGAGCAGTCAGACAAAAAGTATGAGGGGTTGATGTCTTAGCACTATCAGTTCTGTTTTCAGTGGATATACCGAGGTTTTGTAAACAAAAAAGGTATCTCTGTCTCCTGTTGTACAGGAGTTACACAATGCTTTTGTTTTCTTTTCCCGTGTGTGAAATGTCTGGCACCAAAGTAACTCCGAGGCTTCTTTATCTGACTTCTCTGTCAAAATTAAGGATAAATACAGCAAATTTGATTAGCAGTGTTCATGAGATCAAGGAGTCTGTTTTACCATTCTGGGTTAAAAAGAATGATAAATGTGTATAATTAGGACTTTATGTGTGTCAAAATAATGCTTTGGTCCCAAGGTGTTCAGTCATACGTTGTGAGATAATAGAACATCATCTATGCTCTGTGGTACTTGGCATATATGTTTCTTAGACCCTTTCAGGTTAATCATTGATTCAAAGAACTTGTTTCAATGACCCAGATGGTCTCTTTGAGTCTTAAATTCCCATTAGACCAAGTGTGTGTATTAGTTATGTTTTATTGCAAGAAAACAAAGATTTTGGTGACACTAAAGTTCCTGCAGTGAAATGCAAGTTGCCTTCTGTGTGGGAGAGATCCTGGAAGTTCCTTTCTATTGTTTTGGGTTTTTTTCACAGTGTATCTAATGAAAAGAAAGAAGTCTGTGTAGTTCTGTTTTTCTTTTTTTGTGTGTACATAGATTGTATTGACCTTGTGAAAACCTGAAAGCACTAAATTGGCCTCTTGAACAAAATGAAATGCATTTCACAGAACAGACTATTCCCTGTAGTATTTATTCTGAAAGGTCACCAGTCACAGAAACATCAGAGGATGTAACTATGGCAAACCAACCCAATGTTAGCATAATGTTTGGTTATTTCCCTTCTTTGTTACTAGGTAATTGGAGCCTTTAGGAACACATTTGTCATTTATAGCACAGCCCCTTCCTACACAAGACTCTGATTCTTTGCAAACATGGATAAAAAAGGTATTTTTAAAAAGATTAGCATTTGAGTTTTATTGTCTGTGGTTTCAGCTTAATTTCACAAGGACATATTAAATGTTGTTCAGCATCAAAAACCTAAGCAAATGTTTGTTTTATCTATCAGAAAGCAAAGTCATGTTGTTCAAGTACTAAAGTCTTAACTCTAGATTAGTTGTGGTGTTTGGACTTAACTCTGTGCTTAAATGCTCTTTCAGACATACACTTCCCTGCTACTGAAGGTGATTGAGGAGCAAAACCAAAGGTGTGGTGTGTTTCTGTTTTGCACCGATTCCCATCCGTGGACTAGTTTGGAAGAAGGAAAATAGAAGCTCTGTGACCTTTCTAGCCTCTGATGGACACTGTGTGTTCCCTCCTGGGTTAGAGGAGTAAGCCAGTTTTGTCTGGTTTGGAGGTATGTATGTCTAGCTAGAATAGTTCAGAGAGATGCTTTTTTTCCCTCTTCCACATACAGACATAGAAAGTCTGGTTCCCTGTTGTAATAAAACATATATGGTATTTGTTATTCAAATCTCAAGGGGAAAAAGAAGTTGTAGTCAGGATGTTGTGGCCGAACAGTTTTGTAATTCTCTTATGTAAATAAGAAATAAGATATATGTATATAGTTTCTATTGTTAAAATCAGTTGTTAGAAGGGAGCTAAAATGGCCCCCATCTCCAAGCCACTACAAAAACACTTGTGCTGAGTCATCCCCCCTTCTGTGACGGAAACCTGAGAAAAGCCCGCGAAAACAGGAGAAAAGCCCGGGAAACTTGTTTACACCTTTGCAGACCCCTCAGGGTACGCCCATCATGAATATGGATGAAGCCTACACTATAAAGGGACTCAGTGCTGTCCTGTAAGGTGTGTGTCTTGGTAGAGCAGAGACTCCCAGCACACCCAGCGCTGTTTTGCTCACTCGCCGCTTGCTAATAAAATTTTATTCATCACTAAAAATTGAGAAGTGGTTATTTCCCACTAAATTACAATTAATCAATAACACCTGTTCTTATCTGATTCATAATCATTAATATCCATGGGAATTTCGTGTCAGCATTTAAACTCTGGGAATACAGACCAACGCAAGTGAAAAACCTCCATGCAGCTGAGTACTGATAGGAGAACCAGTTTCTCCTCCTCTTCAGATGTGGTAGTGCTGAATAAGGAAGAGAGAGTCTTTTGTAATTGTCAGCCATTCTGTTACTGTCTTTCAAAGTGCTTGTTTTGAAGCTGTTACTTCCCTCCTGATGGCATTATGAAGGTCCATATAAAAATGCTGAGTTGGAAAAAAAGTGAAGACATTCAGCCGAGCAAAACCAGTAGTTTACATACATGAGGGTAATTGTCTGTGGGGGAGCAGTCAGGAACAAAGGCTTTCCTCTACCAAGTTCTCTCTACCAAATGCTCTGTCACTTGTTACAATCATTTTTATGATGATGAACAGTAATTCTCAATCTCTGGGTTGTTAACTTGCCTGTTTTTCAATTACATTTTGTATATTTAAGTTTGATAGTTAAAGATAAGCAGCAGTACACTGAGCCAAATACTTAGGTACAAGGTAGAGTGGATGGGAGCAAAGGACAGTGTATTTGAAATGAGATTTTTAGCTTTTTTACATACCTAATAGTTTGAATCAATTACCTGGCTTTTCCTTTTTTACAAACTCTCTGCAGAATAGAACTTATGGCATGGAAAAAAGATGATTCACCTCTTAACACCTACTTTATCTTCACTGGCTTGTAATCCTAAGCAATAATCAAGGACTAGATTCTAAATGTTTACTAATTTGTGGAGTTTATTTGAAATGTCTGAACTAAGGCACTGAAGGTTTTTGTTTCCTACCAAAGATGGGCAACCAACAGCTCTGCCAGGGATCAGTTAAAGTTGTGGAGAGTAAATGCACCTGCAAATTAAGTTGTGATTGTCTAGTTGGACACAGAGAAACAGAGGTATCGGCAGGAAAAGCCTTAGAAGGAAAAGGTTCTTGCTGGTTTGTGACTGCTGCATGCTTTTTTTCAGTTGGGATGAAAGACGGCAACCACAATCTCTAACCACATCTCAGCACTGCCAGAGAATAACTGTAGAAACCACTTGGGCCACGACAAAGTCTGGCCGCAGGGATGGGCAGGCTGGTAAGACCAGGATACACCTGTGTACTCTTCTGACTGTTATTCCCTAGTCTTGGCTATTGTTGTTATGTTCTAGTCCAGACAGCTTTTTCCAGGTAGCGTTCATACCGCCTTTCCTGGACATTCAGCATGGCACTTGGGCCAGGAGATCTATCTATGCCCTATTTGTCATCAGTGAAGTGAAAGAACACGCCTCCTGAGGGCTGTTCAGACTGCCAAAGCTAAACTCCCGCTTAGACAGGAGTGCCTTTCTCCATCTTTCTCATCCTTGATGAAAGTGAAGGGGAGATGAGCTTCAACTCTGTGCAGGGGAACCGGGCTTTTTATTAAATCAACAGGTTTTGTTTAAGTGTCACAGAAGGCATAATTGAAAGGAGCCTGCACTGGGAGGTGGGTGGGGAGAAAAGGAAAGGAACTGATGGTCTCAATATAATCTTTCTTGGGCTCAATCTGGCAAAGATTTAGGCATATGACTAAATTTATGCCCTTCACTTCCTCTATCATCTGCAATCAGTTTCCCCTCTCAGATGCGTTAGTGTTGGGGGAAAGCAGAATTCTCGTGCTAGCTAGCTGTTGTCATAGTAAGGCTTAGCTTTCCTGTGATGGCACTGATAATACTAGAGCACTTTGGGTCCCTTTCTAAGTACTTTGTCATTGCATTTTCCAGATAAGAATTCTACACAGTTTTAGAGCTGGTTTTGTCCCGTTTGATTTACACATTTATCATATGTCATTATATAGTTATGTTTGACTGTTAGTCTTCTAGTCCTGCAATTTAAAGGGAGAAAGAGCATTAAAACATATTTCAAACAGCTGTCTACCTAAGGCTAGTTGTTTTTAGTACGTTTTTTTCCCAGTTCTGAAAAGAAATTAGGAAGAAATACTGAACTCCTAGATGTGGTTCTTTCCTTTTGATACATGTGATATGTGAATATACCTAAGCCAACAGTATCTGATTTTTTGCAAGAAATGCTATTAATATTTTCATGTTACTTTATTAAGCTGTACTGTATTTGCTTTATTTTCAAAGGGGAAAAAATGAATAAGAACTAGTAT
This sequence comes from Strix aluco, assembly GCF_031877795.1. NCBI lineage: Eukaryota > Metazoa > Chordata > Aves > Strigiformes > Strigidae > Strix > Strix aluco. The sequence continues at coordinate 291,166 of NW_027436632.1, forward strand.
GACTTTCCTGTAATATAGAAACAGGGTAAACATAGAATAGAAATATAAACAGAAATGGCAGAGTGCCAGCAACCCCTTGAACATAAATCTGCCAGCAGCTGTGCCAGAAGTCTGTTTCATTACACTCTTGGCATTGGTTAATAGAGTTTGTGTAAATTGAGAAGATGTGTACATGCTCCTCATTGCTACTTCTCTCCAAAATACGACCAAAGCTTTGTATCTGCATGGCTTTGAATTAGAATAACACCACTGGTGCTCTGTAAGATTTTTTTTTTGGTTCTTGGGTAATGGATTTACCTGTGGACTGCACCTGTTTGGTGCTTATTTTAGCTTAGTCTCAGACCAGGGACATAGGAGGTCCACAGAATGAGGGAGGACGAGCCTAAAAATTTCAGGCCAGGTTGCCTGTGATAACATGCCTGAAAGGGTGTTTTGGTTTGGTTTGGGTTTTGGGTTTTTTTTTTCAGTTCCATTGGTTTTGAAACTGTAAGGGCTGGAGCACAGCATATTTGATCCTGTGGCAGAGTATCTTAACCCCAGGGTAGTCATTAGTTTGCTGAAGCTGACTTGTAGAGTTAGAGAATTGCAGCCTGGCTCTCTGTGTTTATAAACAAATAAATAGAGGTGACAAAAAGCTGGGAGTCTGAAGTGCAGGCGGGGATGGAATAATCCAGGAAGTGTTTGCTGTGCAAATGTGTAATATGCAGTGAGTCAGTGTAGCAGACTTGTTCACTGTTCTGAGTCCATTTGTGTCCTGGATTTCTTCAGCGTACTACGTGTTTGTAGTCCTCTTCCCACCAGATTGCTAGTGAAATATATAGGAAAATATTTTAAAATAAGCAAGTAGTTTCCACCTACTCCTGTTCAGAAAAGAAAACAGAAATCCTGAGTAAACGTTAATATTGAAAGAACTGTAAGCATCCTCAATTTTGTTTGCCAATATTGCATCTCTACCTGGATTGTTGTCTTGCAGGTTAGACTGAAAACTGAAGTGGCTCACAGGGTTTATTTATAAAGTTAGGATAAAAGGAAGAGGAAAACTTCACTTTGGTTGCACCAAAGGGTTAGAAATTCAACCTGTAATACATGCCATGACTTCATTGACGGGTGTTGTAGTTCTACCTAGTTCTTGATTTGCAACAACTTATATATATATAAAATATACAGAAATTAATATAAAGGGATGTAGAGTAGACATTAATATACTGAATGTGTATCTGTGGTATAAAGGCAAGAGAGTGCAGTACCTCTTAAAAACAATACCTGCTTTCAGCCAGTTGTGCTGTGATGCATCACCTCATAAATAGTATGGATAAAAAACCAGCAGACAGCAGGTCTGGAGCCAATGGCTCAACTGTGAGAGTAGCAGGATAGTTTATTTCTGCTTTTTGTCCTGTTTTGAAGAGGTGACATTATCACTTCCATCATATTTCTTCTGGATTGTGTTTTCTAAGACATTCCAGATTTTCAAACACTAAGTATAATGTGAGACCTTCACATCACCAATTTAGCTCCAGTGTAGAATATGAGAAGAGCACAGGCTGCCTGCATCAGGAGTGAGTTCATGATGTACTGTGGTTCTACCTGTGGCTCACAGTTGATGCAGAATAGGGTGAACAATTCATCTGCTCCCAGTTTCAACTTTATTAATGCAAAAGGCTCAGGTCTTTTTGCCCTGAATGCCAAATGGATTGCACTGTAGTTTGCTTGTGCCCAGAACAAGCAATGCTATATACACCTGAGAACATGAGATTACTTCATTTTAAACCCTTACAGATGATCCCGTAATACATCAAACACTCTAGTTTTATTCCCGTTGTCTTAGTTTACATTGCAGAAGAGCTGAAGAATTCTGAAATCAGAACTGAAGAGGGTATGTAAAACCTTTCATTCCAAAATTCAACAAGTGTAAACAAAAATTATATGTAAAAGGTGATACTTTGCAGTGCAGAAATCAGTTCATGTGATATTCACCAGTACAAGAGTCTGAAACTGTTTTGATAAAGCAGCACCTTGGTCTGAAACTTGATATTTCCACAACAATACAAAATGTTAGGAAAGTGTTTTCTTCCATTCGTGCTGGAGAGCTTACAAGATCAGGGAAACTTGCTCACTTAGAGGACTCACTCTCAAGGACTCATCTGTCCTTGTACATAAAACCTGTCAACTGATTTGGACTGTCTTTAATGTTGCTCTGTTTCTTATTTTCTCCAGCATTATTTGATGTGACATTTGTTGTTGTTATGTGCCATTGGTCTACACTGCCCCTGAACTTTTCAGTGACCTGAGCATAATTGTGCAATATTTACAGCAAAATATTAGGGAAATATTTAATTAGAAATAAAAGATTGGAAAGAACCTCAGTAAGGTGTCTAGGCCATGCCTTTTCCTTGCTTTAAGTCAGGATCAGCTCGACCTAGACTGTTCCTCACAGATATTTAATTTTTCCTAAAAATTTGCGGCAATGGACAGTTGAGTCTTCCGGTGCAGTCTAATGCTTGTCTAACTTCATTCTAGGAAATGCCTGAAGTCTAAAGTGAATTTCCCTTACTGCAGTTACTGCTTAGGAATTCCTTCTAGTTTCTCAGCAACTGTGATATATCTCCTTTGCTGTTAGCTGTTCCAGATTTGAATATCTCTTCAAATCTTTCATTTCCTAGACTAAAACTTGATGTTTTCATTTAATCCTTTGTTAGTTATTCCAGAAGTTTACTGCCTGAAATTGAGCACAGCACTTGAAACAGGTACTGTATTCCATTGCAGAGCCAGTGGGCTGCTATCCTACCACGAGGGAATGTAAGCGTGCAGTTAAAGGTGACTTCCTTTTGTTGCACTAAGGTAAAAAGTTGCCACCCTTCAGCTGAGATACAGTAACTGCCTATCTGTCTGCTCTGCAGTTGCAGAGAAAAACAGATTTGCAGGAATGATCCCCTGTTCTGCATCGGGTGGGTTGGTTGTGGAGTCAGTTTCTGTGTCAGACATAGAGAAAGGGGCAACCGTTACCAGCTGGGGACAGAGCAACAAGGATTCCTCATGCCCTGAGAGGTCTGAATTAACAAGGAAAGTTGGCAAAGCGTAACCAGCCAGCTGCCTAGAACTGCTAACAAGTGGTATGAAGGTCCCTGCCAGTCAAGGCAGCGGCCGCCTTGTTTTTGGTTTAAACATAATTCAGTAAGTTAGGGAGTTCTCAAAGAATTTCACAGGTTTGGAAGCACTACAGCTCCTTCTAGCAGTAAACATACATAGCATGCTTGCCTTCCTGCCCTCTTCAGGGCAATCGCGTTTGGGCTAGCAATTACAACAGTTGCTTATGCATTAGGATATGAGGAAAAGGAAAATTTGGAGTGTTTTAATCATCAGAACACTAGTTACTGGTTTTTAGGGAGAAAATTCTACTTGTTCTTTGTTCTCAAACGTGCTTTCTTTGTTTCCCCAGCTTCATGCGCCTGTTTTTCTGTGGCTTGCTCCCAGTTACCTAAATATAATGTTGTGTCCCTAGCCCAGAAGGGGAGAGAATGTCACATTACCTCTTAGGAAGCAGTTGCTTAATACAATGTCCCTTTCTGGAGGCAATTAGAATAGCTCTTCATTCTTCGTAGGTGTTTTTCAGGGGAGGGCCTGTGTCCTGTACTAATTTTAGGTGTAAGGAGGAGAGACAATGTGACCTGGTTTTAGTTTAAGAACAATCATCCATGTAGGGACTGGCAGTTTGTGTGAAGAAATGACCTTCATGTGCAGGGCCAGAATTCAATTACCGCTTCTTTTCAAGTACACGCATGGCACCGCAGCACAGCTCACCCGGTTTTATGTCCACTTGATATTTAATATATTTCATTCAGAAAATGGTGTTTTTACACTTGGCTGTCTCAAGGGTCAGAGAGTAAATCAGTGTCACAGGATTACCAGTGCTGCACAGGGAAAGCCAAGATACTAAAAAAGCACGAGGTCAGACGCATTCAAGGTCACACTAGCCCCACTAAGCTGTTGAGGAAACAACGTGACTACGCAGACAAAAACTTGAATGTTGATGCTGATGCCCAAGTAACTTTTTGTGCGGGGTACAAGGCACACCTCGAGTCACAGGAGCGTGCGGGTGGGTGCCCTGAAGCGAAAATGACCCCGCAGCCGGTTACTGGGGCCAGGGGTGCCGGCTGCCGGGGGGACCGTGCGAGTGGGGGCCGCCCCAGCGCCCCCCGCCCCGGCGCGCTCCCGGAGCCCCGCAGGTGCCGGCGGCGGCCGGGAACGCGCATGTTAGCCGGGCGTTGGGGAGGCGGGGGGTCGCCGCCGTGTCCCCGGCGGAGGACGGCGGCCGCCCCTCTGCAGCGCGCTGCGAGCAGGACGCCTGCGCCGTGCGCTGCCGGCGGCGGGGGGCGGGCGCCGCATCCCCAGCGCTCGGAGCTGCGGGCACGGGCGCCGGCATGAGCGGAGGCTCCACCGCGCCCAGCCGGAGCTGAGCCGGGAGACAAAGGGGAGAGGTCTGCCGCCATGGGGGAGCCGTTCCGTGCCCAGCCCGCCGCCCCGGCGGGGCCGCCATCGCCCGCCGCCTCCTGCTCGCTGCTCGGCGGGCTGCTGCAGAACGGCTTCCACCCCCCGAGCCAGCCGCTGAGCCACGGCGGCTGCGGGGAGGCGCCGCACCCGCTGCTGCTCCGCCCGGAGCTGCCGCCGCTCAGCCACGGCTCCGCGGCCAAGAAATGCCGGCTGCGCCGGAGGGTGGACTCGGGCCGGCGGCACAGGCCACGTAAGTGACGAGCGCGGCGGGCTCAGCGTGGCAGCACTGCGGGGCGGCCCCCTCCGTGCGGCGCTGCCGCGGCCCGGCCGGGCCGGCGTCGCCATCGGCCCCGCTGTCAGGCGGCCGCGGGTCCTGCCCTGCAGATCGCCGCCCGGCCGGGGCTGGCGGCCACCCGGCTCCCGCGCCGCGGGCGTTCCCCCCCGCCGGTGGCGGCCCGGGCGGGCGGAGCGAGGGCCCCCGGTGCCGGCCAATGCGGCGGCGGCGCCCGGGCACAGCCCCGCTGCCGCGTGGGCCGGGCCCGCCCTGCGCCAATGGGGCGGCGGCGGGCGGGGAGCGGCGGCCCGGCACAAACGCGGGCGGGCGGCGGGCGGCATCTTCGTGCCGTGCTGTGCCGTGTCCCGCGTCGGGCGGCGCCCAGGGTCCTGCCGGCCTCCGCCGCCTCCTGGACGCGCCCATGAAGCTCATAGAGCCCAAGCAGCGCTGTGAGTAGCGCCTGGGCGGGCGGGGGTCGGCCTGGGTGCCGCTGTGCGGCGGGAGGGCGCAGCGGTCTTGGTACATGCGCCTTCTCCTTCCCCAGAGGCTGGCAGAATTAAGAAAAAAGTAGACCTGGGAGCTGAGTGCAAATCATTCGGACTGAGGCGGGGGGGGGGGGGGGAGTATATTGCAAACATGATAAATTTGTAATACACTCCTTACGGTCATTGCTTGTGGCTTTGGTTGGTTTGGGAGATGTTCATGAACTGGCTGCTCATGTTTTGTTGCAAGGCTGTGAGTCTCAGACATCCATATTTGTAATGTACTTAATTGTATAAAGTTTGTTGATTAATGGTATGTTTTACTTACTTGATTACAGCTGACTTCTTACATTTAGGTATGGAGCTATTCAATAATTTCATGGTGAAACTCTACAAGTAAAGCAATCCCATGGAATTGGAGTACTCTTTTCTTTACAGTCTCACTTTGCTAGCCCTTCAAATAAAGCAAACGAATGTTTTCTTCTTTGTTAAAAGTTCAGCATGTTCCAAAAGGGTAATCAAGGATAGTCAGGATCGCAGCTACCTGCTGCCAAAACTTAAAGATGTTTCTTACTCAGTAGGAAGCAGTGTGCATTCAGCTAGTCTGGATTACTACTTTTTTCTTTCTTTTGAAATGAATACTTAAAAAACTTTTCTGTATAAGTCAGAAGAATAGTCAGAAGGAGCCTTGAAGAGCTGCAGCTTTCACAAGGCTACTTATTAGCCAGTGCCTTCTCTGGCGTTTTTAAATGTTTTGCTGAGCTACACATGCTATTTTACCTTAGAATGTTCTCAGTATTGATTAATCATACATAGTATTTGTAGATATTTAATTTAGTCTTCTACCAAATTTAGCGTATTGGTGACAAAATCATTCTCTGACACAAACTGGTTTTGTAGTCTTTGTCTAGCTTCACACTTTCATTCAGGAACAAAAACTGCAGAACTTGGACTAACTTATGTTTTGATTTGGTGTAACTAAGAAGGGTCAGCACTTGCATATCAAACTCTTCATAATGTTAAAAACTATTTTGAAACAAAGAACGAGGCTTTTATGTATTCATGTAATCACTTGAATAAGAAAGAATGGGGAATTTGGTATTTCCCTCATGTTACCGAAAAACTCGGAATAAAACTTATCAACACCAATTTGATGCAGATAAGCAGACACTTCTTTATTAACGGCCGGGTGCACGGGTGAATCCTTTCACCAACGACGCACACCATGCACCAAAATCATACATCTTATGTGGAACGTACTCATACATATTCATTAAGTATTCATGCATAAACATAACAATTCCTGGAAATCATTATCATACTCTCCTCCTATTTCCGATTCTGCACAGTAGAGTCCAGAAGCACCTGGAAATGGGTCTGGGGTGTAATGTGAGTCGGTGGGTAATGAGTCGGTGGTGGCGATCTCCCCCTGTCGGAGTTACCTATTGCCTGAGGACACTTTCTTGGCTTAAACTTACATGTTGCTTCAGCCGATTTCCCTATTTTCCCATTAATTTGGATTCTGACATCTCTCTGCATTCTTTCAGGTTATTAAATACCTTATAAGTAAAATTATCTTGAATCTTAAGCCTGTTAGCTATAGTTCTAAATGTTCCTACTAGGTGATTCTGACCAATTCTTTCAGCCTTGGTACAGGGCTGTACAGGGGAGTTCGTAGTAGCCTCGGTTCCTGTATAGAGTGCAAATGCAGCATAGGATTTTTACTAAATATCTCTTATAATTCTATAGACCTATTAAAATTAAACAAATTAATACTAATCTATATTAAATCAATAACATATCAAATCAGTAACATTGGTATACTGCTGTTGGATTGGGGTGTATTTATTTATTTAAAGTCTCATGAACAGCAGCTTGTAGTTGGCACCACCTGTCAGCTTTTCAGTGACCAGTATAAAAGGAGCTGATGGTTTGTTTCTTTGGGTGGAGGTAAGCCTGGGGTGTTTGTCATCTCTGCTGGAATCTGCTCTTAATACCTGTTTAACAGAGCATCTTGTCTCAGGGACTTCTTTTCTAATGCATATTAGGTGATGATTGCTGGGAGTTCTGTGTTGTTACTTCATATCAAACTAGTTGTCAACAAAATCCCTTTGAATATTGGAGCATTTTTAAGAAAGAAAAGAATGTGGTAGAATTTTCTTCAAGCAATTGCAGTAGAAGCCCTAAAAGCATAGATCTAGAACAAAAAAAAAAAATAATTTTGAAAAACATGGCAAAAAATGAAAGGCGAAGCATTGAAGAAGTGGTCATAGGACTCGGAACTGACCTTGTTTTGGTTCTGTTGTTCTGACTTACCAAAAATATTCTGAAAATAAGAATTCAAAACAGTAAGTGGAAACATGCATATACTGATTATCCTTAAAGATTCTGTAAAATGTAGGGAAATTTTATTACAGCTGTGCTCATAGAACAGGAAGAGGAAGATGTATCCTCAGGATATTTTCCTGCAATTTTGGAGCGTTTTTGCCAGACTTCCAACAGTGATGTGATAAAAGCTTCCAGACCTCTCTGTTTGGAAGAGCTCTGCCTTGGGTAGTTTTCCTGCCATCCTCAGCATGGGCCAAGGGGAGCTGGGGGGGCTGAAGCTTTGGCAAGAGCATGGTTTTTTTTTTTTCCCCCTGCAACTTTCTCTGTCAAATGGCCCTCAAGAAAAATAGCCTTCGCTTGTGCCTTAGACCCAGAGCCAGCACATGGTTCATCAAATGCATCTGTTATCTAAGTGCAGTGAAAGGTGGGGAAGGAGGGAAGAAAACAGGTGAAAAAAAACAGTTTGTTTTTTGTGGGTTTTTTGTTTGTTTGTTTGTGGTGATGTGGGTGTGTTTGGGTTTTTTTTAATAACTAATTAAGTTCTCTGATTTGATTTCTTCTATGCCCAGGTAGCACCCATGCCAGCAGGAAAGGGTGAGGGGGCGATGAGGCCCCTGGGTGGGAGAGGAGGCCAGAGCCCACCTGGGGAGGCAGGAGGGGTTGAAGTGTCTCACAACTGTTGGCTGGGGGATTTGGCAGGCCTGACAGCAAACAAAAAGGAAAATCAATATTGTGTTTTGTTTCTACCCTTAAGAAAGGAAATATTTTAAAAGGAAAAAAAAAATCAAGAAAAACGATGAATGTATTTCTTTCAGTACTGAAAACAAGAACCAGATTCATACTGCCAGATTCGGTCTGCAATCACCCTTCCTTTACTTTTTGAATATTATTGAGGTACACACGTTTATGACTGATGAGCTTTCTTAATGGAAAGCACCATGTCTGGCAGCAGTGTGACAGCCGCAGGGATTTCCAGCTGGTGCCCTGGCTGAGTAGGTAAATGGCTTAGGATGCAGGTTGCACCCCCCTGCAGATGTTGTTCTGAGCCCTCTGCAGTTCCAGACTGCACTGCACTCTTCGTGCTGGTCTTAGAGCCCTTCCCTCAGCTGGCCTCATGTGAAGGATTGCAGCAGAGGAGTGGGAGGCTCCATGGGAATTTCCTTTGCTGAGCCATCAGGGCTGGTCTGACCTGTGCTGTTGTGTTTTAGGGCACTGCCAAGCACAGGAGTGTTCTTCTGCCTGGCTGGGGCATTCCTGCCACGTAGCATTCCCATTTCTTAGTCTGAAGGACTCTGTTTCAACAACCCAGTGAAGTTGTGTAAGATGTATTTAACACTTAGTAAACAAGCCCTTGAGCTGGCTCATGTGTTTTTGCAGTTAATTTAGTACTTTACTAAGCGCAGCTACACTGTTGGTTTCTAAATCTGGTGCATTCGGTGTCTTTTTTTGTCCATACAGCACATTTAAGAAGGGTTTTACTAATTGCAGTTCAGTAGTTCAGACCTGTTGTATGTTGAGATCACTCTAATTGCATTCTCAGAGTATGCATAGAGCTTGATGGTGACGCTTATGACTTTATTTCGTTGAAATTGCTACTCCCATCTCATCCATAGAAATGCTTTCTGTCTGAAACACAGCTGCATTATGATTTGCTGTGATAAATGTTAATTGATAAATGAGAGTCATCGTCTCTTGTTTGAACCTTATTACAGATTCCAAATTAAAACTCAGAAAGCATTTTTCTGGATGCATGAATGGTAAAAGGTATGGGGAAGAATAGGTTTTGGAAAATATGTAGAAGATCCCACAACTGGACAGGCATCATGTTTTTAGCACGGACTGATTCTTGCATTAATCATTAAAGCGAACACTAAAGTGACTCCCGTGCTAATGGATTAAAGCAATGCACTTAACAATATGTATTCCCTGCTCATTGATGTGTGAAAAATCTTTGTTTCCAGCTTTTGTGAATATATTTAGGAAGGAGGTGATTGATGCTCCTGCTACATGCAGTTTTATTGCAACTCAGAGCTGCAGCTGCCTCAAGTTCAGCAAACAGAATCTCCAAGTAAAGATTAAAAGCAGTTTCCGTCTGTGGGAATACAGTATTTCCTGAACTGGGAGAGGTCTGGGTCCCAGTGCTGGTGACCAGATCTCAAAATCATTGCACTTCAGCCAGCAGTGGGAGCTCTCTGGAGCAGATTTCTGTTTGTGTTCATTTATTAGCTAATGTGTGCAGCTTCATTTTGCATGGATGATGTAGCTGATGCATGTGAGGTCCACAGTGCCTCACAGTCAGGTCTTCACATGTTTATCCGCATTAGGAACCTTGTAGTGGGAGTACAAATGCACCATGATCACTTGGAAGACTTACGAAATGACACAGCAGCTCTGATCTGTCAGTCCAGTTCATGATTTCAGTCATTGTCAGTGCAAGATCTGCTGGATTCATACAAAGGTGTATTTCAACACCAGGTTTGTTTAGAAAGGGTAGGAGAGTGAATTTGTACTGATGTATATTCAAACTGTCCTGGCACCAGACTTTTCTGTTGATTTAACTCACCTTAATGCCATAATTCATTAGAACCAACTCCATGGATACGTGTACAGTAAGTGATGCTTTGTACTGAGCAGTGGCAAAGAGCAAGGGTTGTTTTCTGTTTAACACGTGTACAGCACACACAGGTTTGCTAGTCTAATTCTACGTACGTATGGATCTATCTTAAGGTTAATTTTTTTTTTAGATGAACACCTGTAGTTCTGCATAGTGGAGCCTGTTGACTTCAGAAAGTATAATTGCATGTGAAATGTCACACAACCCTTTCCACTTAGTTCTGTTTAAGAATTTTGCAGTAAGCAGGGTGCTTTATCCCAGCCTGTGAGATAGCGATGTTGGTTTGAGTTTAATAGGAGTGTGTTTAGTGTATGTGTTCAGAATGTAATATGTGTGTTTTTGTGGATGTTGACAGTGCTTACGTATTGTATAATGAGCGTTGTCTGTTTTAAAGGTTGGATAGAGGATTGCTAGGTTTTAAGAATGAGGGGGAATTGTTTCTGTTACTATTTGGTGCATCAACGTCCCTTCCTTATGCCTCTGCATTGTCTATGTTTCTCTGTTTTTACTCTCTTCATTTATTGTAGAATGTGCTTCTTCCAAAAATTGTGTTCAGAAGACCGCTTAGAATATGGAATTTAATGGCATAGGAATGAAAGACTAATTAAAATGAATGGATTGTGAGGATGTGGGCTTGGGCTGGAGGAGAAGGAATCGGCGTACGTGGCAGGTGAACAAGGAGGCGGTGGGTGATACGGAGCTGTGGATGAGGTTGTGCTGTTCTGATAATGCCTTCTGTGTCCTTACCATTGATCAAACTGCTGTGGATTTTAGAAGGTGACTCAGGCTTTGTTTCTGTGGTCTAGTCTGTACAGATGTACAAGTGCAGTGTTTGGTTAAATTTGTGCCAGCTCCATGTAGGTGCTGGGATCTGTCCATGGGCAGCTGACAGGAGGTGGATTGGAGATACCTGAGCTTCAAACATAGAGTGAGGAAAACAGAATTCTGCCTCTGCACTGCTCTGCTAGCAGTAAGGCTTTTGCTTTTTCTCTCTCTCAAATGGTTTCTTCTAATATTCCTCACTCTCCTCTCTGTAAGATCACTTTTGTCTATAAAACTTACTTTGCCTTATCATCATCTTTTTTCCTCTTTTTTTTCCCTCAATCCTCTTCTTTTCCTCAGGATTCTTGTAGGATTCTTAGCTGTAACCTTTCCTGCTGCCTCTGCTGGTTTGGCTTGCAGTCTCGTGATTGATGACTGTGCTTCTGACCTTACTCTTTAATTTCTACAAACCTGTGTGGCACCCCTCAGAAGTGCCTTTGAGTGGCTGGAGCTGAAACCTGGATGAACAGTTCTTACTGAACCTGTTTGCCTTCAGGTGGCCATCATGAGACCGTAGTTGGTGGAACTTGGTCAAGAAACTCTGGTTTTCATTGTAATATCCCTAAATAATTAAGTGTGCACACCAATCTGTGTGGACTAGAAACGCAGCACCATAATTTTCCATACCCTGTTGCTTCATTTATTTATACATTTTTAATTATATTTAAATTTAAAGCTCTGCTTTCTAGGAATACTTTTTCCATGACTTTTTTTTTATATTCCAACTACACTAATTTATTTCTTCATACGCTGTCCCGTTCTGCTTAATTCTGTAGTAAAACCTATGACAGACAACTTGCTTAAGAGCAGTACAGGTAAGGCCGTGTAGTTCAAAAGTAGTTACTTGTTTGAAAAGAATTTGTAACTTGAATGAGTATCATCTGACAGTATGTACAGTAAAACTTTAAGGTGGTTTGCTCTTTCTCTTGTTTGAAGTAGAATAAGATTTTGCTTTAGGAAATTGGCTTCTTTAGAGCAGTTGAGTACTTTCAGAAGTATTCAGTGTGCACATCTATATATTACTGAGAGTGAAGCAGCAATAGGAGATTTATCAGCTGACTGATGCTGATTACAGACATCTCGTTCTGCATATAATTTGTTTTCTTTCAGGTAAAAAATGAGGATACAGTAATTTTTCACCCAGTTAAATCCACAGTGTATTAACTTTCTTTGCCAGTATGGATTTTCTGTATCAATAGCGATTTTGAGAAGAGAGACCTTTTATTTGCTCGTGGAAGAGGCCAAGCAGCACACACTGACCCATTCCCTCATTCAGACTGCAGCTGGAATTGGGTAGTGAGGCTTGTAATGGACTAAATGAGCTGTCGGAACTTTGCACTCCCTGAATAAGATTCAGCAAGCTTTTTCCTAGTTTTTAGAAGAAAGAAGATACTGAAAATTGAGATCTTCATGTACTTTGTACAAGAAGTAAATTTAACTTAGGAGATCCACACATAGAGATGTACACGCAGTTGCTGAAGTTTTATTCTTTAACAATGAATGAGTCTGATTCTGAAAATTCCCAAGTTTGTGGGAAATCCCAAATTCTGAAGTTGGAAATGGCTTTAAACTCTGACGCTGTTCTGGTGTTTGACCATCAGCGAGAACCTTGTATAACTTTGTCTGAAGTTACCCTTCTGTAATGTCATTGTCTGTAGGGTGGGTGTGTGGCTCCGGTAACACCTACAAACCACCCAGGGCATTTGGATGAAAAAATTCTGAGAAGTCTTTGGATGATGATGATTTTACAAGGTAGTTTTTAAAATAGCACTTTGAGGTTTGAGTGGTGTGGGTGTTTTTGTTTGTTTGCTTTTTCTTTGTCTCCTCTTGAAACATTGTTTAAAATGGTGATAAAATGTGTTCCTCTGGCCTTGTGCAGTTTTTCTAAGTGTATGGGGTTTGGGGGGTTTTTTTGGTAATGGTCTTTACTGGAGGTTCTTTGTTGCTTGCAAAGTTCATTCTGTATGTCAGTTGAATCTGAATTTAGTTGTAAAACACGAGGCCTTGGTTTGTTCCTGTAAATTGCTGGGTCATCTTGGTTGACTATACTATGAAATCTAGTATTTGGTGAACTCTGTAAGATAACTCTGCGTTAGAACAATTAGAGACAGTGTGGTGCCACTGGCTCCTTGTGGACAAGCCCTTTGGAAGCTGCACTTCTGCTTTAGTTCAGGGGGTGGTTAAAGTGCTGCAGAGGCTCAGACAAGGCAAAGGCCTCCCAGGTTCTGCCACACAGTTCACACGATCTGCTACGCGCGGGGTTCTCCATCGTGCAGTGATGCAGTAGGATATTCACATCAACAAGGCTTTATTAAAATACTTGTCATTTGAATCCAAAGGTAACAGACAGACAACCTTCAGTTTTTTCAGGAAAAATATGTGTGGTCGTTTTATTATCAATTTAACATTGTCTTCTAAACCCAGACTCTGTTGTGGATTTAATTTTAAGTTGATCTCTGCTCAGTAAAATACTTAAACCTATGGTAGATTTTTGCTGCAAACAATGGCTTAGGTGAGACTTTTCTTTTTCATAGTTGTTTTCTGTTATGAGAAAGTAGAGATGTAAAGAAAACCAGGGGTGTTCTATGTATTAAAGCATCCCTAACTGTCACACCACCCGGTGGTTCCCTTGTCTGCCTCCTGCAGTTCCAGGTTCTGAGCAGTACCAGGAATTTGGATGTTCAGATTGTCTGACGTGGTAGGAAGGAGTACTTGAGTGTGTGTTTTATCTTTACCACTTACCTGGAGTGAAACAAGAAATTTTTTTTTTTTTGCTTGTTCAGATTTATTTGAAGGAATAATGTAATTCTAGTAGTGAATCAAAGGCAATTTTTTTACCCATTTCCTGAAGCCATAGTTATAGGCAAATAATAGTGTTTTTATCTGCAGTGAGAACATGTGTACATTGTGAGTGGTCCTGGTACAATGAAGTGTTGATTTCAACTATTTCACTTGTTCTGATTTCTGCTGTCATTTAGCTTGTGCCTTAAGTACTTAGTGAGCAGCCTTTTATTTATTTATTTTCTAAAAAAGGTACTGTTATACTCTTAAAGACGAAGCATTGCAAGTATTAAGTGATTGTGAATGTAGTGTCAGAGGATTAAAGCCCGGAGCTCACTTTCCCTGTGCAGATACAGTGGTTCCTTGTTCTGGTCAGTGTGATGCCGTGGAAGAGACTGATCACTGCAATATCTCCCTGCACAAACTGCCCTGAGATCCTGCTGATGGCCAGGCTGCAGCATCAGGCTTCAAGTCTCTTGATGTGAGTCCTTCTGTTTGAAACCCTCAGGGAAGAAGTGTACCTGTGATAGTGCCTGGAAGAGTTAACTTGTTCAGTTTTGAAATTAGGGCAATTTTTCTAATTGTGCTACTTCCAAGAGCTGTTCTGTTGTTGGTTTACCTTTCATATATGGGAGGTTCTGCTTTTGAGAGGCAAAAAAGTTCTGTAGGATTTAAAAAGATCAGTTTTTATAACACCGATTTCTGATCAGGTGTACATAGGGAGGTGGCCAAAGGTAATACCAGCAGTGGTGACTCTGAAAATCTTGGAGTAAAAAGCCTTGTTCACATTTTTTAATATTTGATTAAACAGCTTAGAAGGATTTCCTGGTACAGTTATTTGGGCACTAACAAATGGTCAGGCTATTGTAATATGTATGTTAAGCTCTCTCCAACGTTCAGGTGTAATCAGGATCCTGAACCTGGTATTAGCCCTCTCACTGATCATATGGGCCGGGTATATCGATGGAGTGACACTGAATGTCTGCAGGTGCCTGACTTGTCACACACACGGCACCTCTGGGCATGTGAAGCAGGTGGAGTCTGCAGGTGTGCAAGGGTCAGCAGGTGTGTATTGTATGAAAAAGGACCTGTCAGTCACACAGTGTGTTCCCTGGGTTTCGGTGAGAGCATTTCATGGGTAGAGCATTACACCAATGATCCTTCTCCCAGAGGCAGGGAAGGCGAATCACCGGGACACTGGTACCTGCCTAAAGTCACCAGAGAGTCCACTGGCAGGAGCTGCCTCTGCATCTCATAAATCTCTTGTCCATTTTATGTCCACACAACCACAAGAAGACATTCGTATTGAATTATTTTCTTAAAAACTCTGGAAGTGCTGCTCTATTGTTACAGGCATTGTATTTCAGAATGCTTTCAGGTGTTTTCAAGCGTTATAATTCTCCATATTCAGAGAAAAGAGGAAAAACGCAGACCCCTTTTTTTTTCTTGCACCGAAAAAGGGTTTCACACCCAGATGCAAAATCCCCTCCCAAAGCAGATTTTACAGCTCAGTTATTAACCCCTGGAAAAGAATTCACACTGGGAGTGCTGACAGTTCCCTAATTACAGAGATTCTAATAGAACCCGTAATAATAAGGTAGCACCCAAGTTCGCTGAGCTGCTGTGTCAGCTGTCGAACCCAAGCTCACAGAAATCTCTGAGTGGAAATGTGGGGTGGTGCCATTCAGGGCTGGTTTGCATCTGCTGTTCTCGGTGAGCATGCCGGCTGATGTATGAAATGGTGTTTTCCTGCCGTTAGGGCTGCCTGGCCTGCTGCTGGAGGTGTGTCTGAACACAGCTGAGGTTATCTCTGCGCCTTTGAAACGAAACCCAGTGCATTCTTAGACTAGATAAACACCAGTGTTATTCTGGGCAATTGAGGAAGGATTAGCAGTGTTAAAAATGTTAATTTTTCTTTTTCGTTAAAAAGATCCTTAAGGCTAACTTCACTTTGAAGCAGCGGTATTTCAGTTACAGTGCAATAGTCTCCACAGCAACACTTGCCCACATGGGGTGGGAAACTGATACACCAGTGACCCAATTTTTCAAGGTCTGTCCACTTTCCATTCTGCTGTGTCATAAGCTAAAGATTTTTCCAACTTACTTTAGACTATAGAAACTAGTTAATGGAGTTGGACTTGGTGAGAGCAAGGGCCTTGAAGGGGCATTGCATGTGCAGTGCTGGAAGTTCCCCTGCGGAACAAATCCTGTCCCAGGTGAGCTGCCGTCCAGAAGTGAGCACTGGGTCACGCTGGGTGCTGTAGGCAGACCACAGTCTCTAGGAGCAGCTGATACTTGGACTTTTTTTCTGGGCTGTGAACACACTGCCAACACAACACCTGGTAGTGTCAAACCAAACATCTGAGCCTGGGTCCTTCTAAGAATTGACCTGATTGAGCTGTAACTGGTAGTCTGGTGTGCTGCGAGACTTCTGGAGTAGGAGAAAGATAGAAAGGGTTGCTGCTAAAAACAAACATCTTCTGTGCTTGATTTTTAAAACATACTTTCAATATGGGATGAAAAAGTACATTTTTAGAGTAATTTTGTGTAGTAAACAGGGCATTTGAGATAACGGTGATGATAGTGTTGATGTGTCTTCAGGAGCTAATCTTTAACATAACGGCTTCTCTGATGGCTGCTCAGACAATCACATTGATCACTGAGTGCTGCTGAGACACAGACTGTGCTTCCAGCATTGATCCATGACAGCATGAGAATACTTTGGGTAAGTAGTCATGTATAAAATTAACTGCAGTTTTATTTTTCAAGTGATGTAATGTCAGGAAAATTAAAGAAGTCTTCACCCATATCAAAAAAATCAGTTTTATTTCATATTTATTGATTATAGTGTTTTAATCAGCATGACTTCATTTCTAAAAAATTAGCAAAATTGTATTGTTTTCCTGAAAGTAAGCAGTTAAGTACTAACTGAAACATAGTTAAATTTCTTTGGCTCTTAGAGCTGGAAGGAACAAGTTGTTTTTGCAGGTGGATTCATAAACATGGCTGTAATATCTAATAATGCAAAGTCTCTTTTCTTTTATGTTATAAATTAAGACAAATGCCAGGATCTGGTTTTGGTGCTACTGGATGTCCTCTCCTGCTAACATTCATTTGGGGGAAAAACGACTGGAAAATGCTGAATAAAGCTTGAAGGCCTGAAGCCATAGGCTGGGGCTCTCCCAGACAGCTGCTGCTTCAGCTGCAGCCAGTGAGAACCCTCCGCAGAGCCGCCTCGGAAGGGCCAGGCGCTGCCTTGGGCTGGCAGCCGTTTTTAGGCTGTTCTAAAAGCCGGTGGGAGAGCAGTGCTTACCCTGGAGTCCAGGCTGGGAGCGCTGTGTGCAGGTCATTGCTGCTGACCTAAATCCCAGCCCTGGGGTTCAGTGCTGTGCAGTGTGTGTGCTGCACAGCTCAGGGGGCAGCAGGCAGTCACTGCTAGTGCTTTGGGACTGGTACCACCAAAACTGCAGGTCAGGGGGAGACACGAAGGGAAAAGCTCTGCTGTGCCCTGCAGCCACTTACAGCTGCTGTACAGTTTTCTTACTGTTTCTGTTTGCCATGTCCTGATGGCTGTGGTAGTATGGTGTGTGCTATTTAAAGCTGACTGATAAACCAGAGCCAACCCAAGGTGTTGCAGGATCCCACTTCTCTTGTCCCTTAATCAGCAGACAAGCCATTGCCATAATGTGGTGGGACAAAATTTCTTGTCCTTTCATGTTGCATCACAGCGAGAACAATGCAAGAATAGATCTCTGTCAATTTTTTCAGTACTTCAAGCTAAAATATCTCAGTTATTTTAAAATGTTCATTTTGAGATGTCAGTGATGATCCATGAGGCTGGGAAGATTCTTAATTTATGAAACCAGTTTGGCTGTCACATCTCACTTTTCAAACTTAATGGATTCAAATTCCAAGTTATTTTTCCCTTGCATTCTGAGTCGCTCATTTTATTTTGTTGATCTGTGATAGAGAAGGTGGCTGAAATAAAACTAGAAGAAAAAAAGCAAAAATTATTAATGTCCAGGTGATAAGGATATGTTCTTGCCCTTATCTCTTCTTCTCGACACCCCTCACCACCTTTAGCCTCACTTTTTTCTGCTTTCCATGCTTCCAGTTTGAAACTGGGTTTTTTATCTTTTTGGTCTGCATTTTCTTCCTGTTGCTCTTTGCTGTGCTCAGATCCTGGTTCTAAAGAGATGGTGAGTCTTATTTTCAGCACTCGATGACTGACAGTGGAATTTCTTTGATGAGGCAGACTGTGCCTGTAGAGTCTGTTCTTTGGCTCTGGCACCAGTACAAGCTTTCCCAAGGGCTCGCTGTGCTGAAAGTGATGCTCATCTCTAGTCTAGACAAAACCTTGGCACCTTTGATTCATTTACTGTCTCTTTTACATTTCCTTCCCTGTATATCCAAACACTGATATTGCTTGGAGTCATGTTTAGAATATTTAGTACAAGCAATTAGAGAGCTTTTTGGCTACTGTCTTTTTATTTTTAGAATCTCTGTGAGGCAGAGTGAGGGAGTTACCTCTGGGGAGTGCAGCCGTCAGCATGTGTTTTAGATTCCATCTGTGGCAGAACTGAATTTCTGCATGGCTCACCAGACCAACCTGCAGCCAGAGGACTGGCTCTGAAGAAATCCATGCTTTTGGTTCCTGAGGTCTTTGACTCAGTCCTGAGTATTCTGGCAGTCATAGACAGAACACTTCAGTGTTTTGTGGTGGGTCTTTTTGGTTTGTTTTGCCTTTTTTTCCGCACCAGGAGTGGGACAAATAAAAATGCTATTAAAGAAAAAGTACAAAAAACTTCAGTGCTGGTAGTGGGTCATTACCACAGGTAGTTACAAACTGTACAACAGAAAGAAATTTGCTTGCTTTTGAAATGTGAACCATCTTCTAAATGTAATAAGGGCACAGAGAAGTACGCTGTGTTGAGAAGTGACCCTACTTGTTTGGAGAGCAAAGCACGGAAAGGCAGCCCTGCAGCTGGGGGTCAGCTGGGACCCACTGAAGCCAGGAGCAGGCTGTTGGGTGCCTGCCGCGGGGGCTGCAGGAGCCGGTGGTGCCGGGGCCAATCCTCCAGCCCAGGGGGGCTCTTGCCAGAGCCAGCAGGTTCTGCGGAGGGCAGCGTGCCTGGGCAGCGAGCTCTGGCCCAGCACTGCTCTGCTCTGGGCAGGGGCAGCTGCTTTTGTAGGACAGTGTCACTGGCACAGAGACTCAGACGGGGCAGATGGCACTTGCTGGATGTTTTCCTGAGATTTCTGGCACAGCAGAAGTTGTCTCCAAGAGTCTGACAAAGTTGCCCGTGTAATCCGTTTGTGTTTGTCAGTGCAAGGAAAACAGATTTTTCAGTGTTTTTAATTTGCCTTTAAATAGAGAATAGGAAAAAAAGATCCTAACTCTGTATTTTTTTGTCAGACAACAGCTTAGAACCAGAGAAGAGATACTTATGAGTAAAATAAAACATTCAAATTACCTTAGTGGATCATTGGCAGCAAATTATGTTTCTGTGTTTAAAAACAATGACATATTTTGATTTTTAATTGGAACTGGGCACGCAACTCCTTGAGGTTTTTTGAAAGCTTCACCATTCCCAAGTGCCACCTTCAGAGATGTACACATTACAGAACAGGTTAAACTGCCCCTTCAGTTTTCTGCTTGAAATGTGTCATAACAGTTCAGTTTATTTTGTTCAAAACCTGTAAATATAAAGGTTGTGATGGTAAGTAACAGAGCTTTGTCTCTCTGCCAAAAAGGCACTCAGTAGCATCTTGCATTGTCACTACAGATTTTGGACATAATAAAAAAGTAAGCAGTACTAATAATGACCATAGCAAAAACTGATCAATAACACCACTCTATAGATATCCTAATAGCAATTAAAGTGGGAAGTTCATGGTAGTTTTTAATTTTGCAAGGGAAAAAGACTCACTGAGTAAATGCTCGCTATTCCTCTGTGAAACTTCTTGTGAAGGGAGAGCAGCACGAGCCAGAACTGTGGCCTGATTTCACATGTACATCCAACTTCCATCGTGGCTTCGAAGTGTAGAACGGAGAGTCACATGCAGCTGGTTTCTCCATAGCTAGAAAAGTTAGAAACAGAGGGATTTCTGTATTTTCAGAATGACCTCTTGTACTAAGCTACACATTTTCCCCAAAGCATTGTTTAATAAATCTGACACACTAATGGAGTAACTTAAGGTCTGCAGGGAAATGAAATAAAACTTGTCATCTTTTAAACTCTTTTAACCCTGATCTACAGCTTCTGAAAGAGCACTGGGCACGGGGGAAACGGATTTTTGTGGGCTTTGCAGTGAAAGAATAGGTAGCATTATCAAATGAAAAGAGCGTGTTTGTGTTGGTCAAAAATAACCATTGCATGCTTGTGGCTAGGCGTGTTCTTAGGAGGATTGATGCTTAAGTCACTGAAAGGAAGGAGAAGAAGAAGTAATGACTAGAGAAGAAGTTAGTATTAAATTGGAATGAAACTAAACAGAAATCATAGGCTACTATAAAGTTAGTCCTCCAGCATTCTGGAAAAGTCCTACTAAACTGAGAGTCCGAGTCCTGTTTCTGTTCTGTTATTTATGTAAGTGAATGGTGTATCTTAATCCAATTTTAAATGAGGGAAGAAACCTCCAGAACTGCTACCAATTTAACTTTATCTTGAAAGTCTTAGTGTGTTTTACCTGAAAAGTTGAGTTGCGAAGGAGCCTGGCTGGTGAGCTGCAGGAGGCGTGTAACACTAGCTTCTGGCTGTGCGTCCTTCAGAACGTGTTTAAAACGTGTCTGAGATACAGATGATTGGCCCGTGCTGTGTATTCTCAGTGGGTCAAGGAAAATACTGTTTCCTGAGCAAATTAGTATTTTTGGCTCTTTTTTTGGTGTGAAGAGAGGTGAAGGACTGCTATGTTCCAATGCTGGGTATAAGTTAGATTCCTTTCTGGCTGACACAGATTTTATTAATGACACGTACTTGTAAATCCTGTTCGGGTAAATGGAGCAGTTAGAAGATCAGCATCACAGAACATCACAGCCATCATTTAGATGCCAAGAGGTTTTTCCTTCATAAATAGACAAGAAGGGCAAAAGAGCAGTCCGGGGTCATGAAAGAATACT
Source organism: Strix aluco (assembly GCF_031877795.1). Classification (NCBI taxonomy): domain Eukaryota; kingdom Metazoa; phylum Chordata; class Aves; order Strigiformes; family Strigidae; genus Strix; species Strix aluco. Next base: position 312,072 of record NW_027436632.1, read on the forward strand.
TGGAGTGATACGCGTTCATATGGTTATCATGGAGCAGTTAGGATCACAGTCTGTATCTCAGTTTCCTGCTCTTTCATAATTACAGTGTGACGTTTAGTTACAAATCCTTATTCATATTGGTATGCTCAGCCATCGTTTACTGAAAGAACCAGGACAGTAATTAAATCAGGCACACTGCCTTTCTTTTCTCCTTTGATTTTATATGTACATTGAAATGAAATGTCTTTTTTAATAATAATATCTGCAAGCAGAAAATAAATGTAATCATAATCATTGTGACAAATCAAAGCATACCATCCTATTTAAAGCAATTCTGCATTTTTAGATGGCAAGGGTTAAGTAGGGTGCCAAGTGCTGCTTTTCTGTCCTGCTTTGTGAGTGTACCGGGTCTGGCTGAGCCAGAATTGGTTTTCCCCTGTAGCAGCCCTCATGGTGCTGTGTTTTATGTTGGGAGCTGGCAGGGTGTTGATAGCACACTGGTGTTGTGGCTACTGCTGAGTGGTGCTTACACAGCACCAAGGCTCTTTCTGACATTTCCCCCCCCCACAGTGGGACGGGGTGGGCAAGATCTTGGGAGGGGACACAACCAGGACAGCTGACCCGAACTGACCAAAGGGATATTCCAGACCATATGACGTCTGCTCAGTATAAAGCTGGGAGAAAGGAGGAAGGGGGTGGGGTCACCCTTGGTCCTCCGAGGCAACCACTACGCGTATCAGAGCCCTGCTTCCTGAGAAGGCTCGACATCGCCTGTTAATGGGAAGTAGAGAATAAATCTGTTTTCCTTTTTTTGCTTCCGCACGCGGACCTTTGCTTCGCTTTGCTTATATTAAAACTGCTGTTGTTTTACCCACAAGGGTTGGGGTTTTTTTTTCCTTTCTTATTTTCTTTCCCGTCTTTGCCCTGTTGAGAAAAAAAGGGGAAGGGGGGGGGGAAGTGATAGAGCGACTTGGTGGGTACCTGGCATTTAGCCAAGGTCAAACCACCAGAGTCTTTTTTGGCGCCCAACGTGGGGCGGGACAACGGCAGTTTATATTAATTGTGCTATAGCTATAGCAGTTAGTAAGCGACAAGCTCTTGTGCTGGTCACGGGTTTGTTTATTGCTCTGCTTTTCTTTATTTTGCTAAGCTCGGGAACATGCTGGAAGAAATTGGGAACATCATGAGTGGTTTTATTCTGCAAGCTCCTGAAGTACTTATTAATTCTTATGTTAGCTCTTTGATACTGTTCATTGATGCTATTTGCCTATTGTGGGCTGTGTGGAGCTCATTAGGTTTTTGGTGTAAGAGAAGGCAAATTTTGGGTGAGAGAATACCAAAATGTGCCCTGAGGCGGCCTGTCCCTGGGTGGCAGGGGGAGTGGAAGGATTTGGGCAGATTCCTAGGACGGTTATCACCTCCTGTAGCCTGGGATCTTACCCCTGAACAGGCAAGCAACCCCGCAAAATTGACACAACACCTGATAGAAGGGTGCCTTGTCTATCCCGATGAAAATCAGCAACTCCTAGCGCTGTACTGGGGCCTGGCCTGTGCTTATCGAGCTGCAGTTCAGTGCTCTCAAAGGACTGTGGTGGAGATGGGGACTCAAACAAAAACAATAACAGCAGAGATTGCCCCAGTAGTAAAAAAGAAACAGTGGACAAGGAGAACAACAGGTCCATACCCTCAATTAATAAGGGATGAAAAAGAAGAGGAAGAAGCGGGTCCTTCAGCAAAGGGGTCAGAAGAGGGAATAACAGAGCTCAAACAGGAGGCAGAAACTACCCGGTCCCTGACATCATCAGAACTGCGAGATCTGCGGAAAGACTATAGCCGCCAGCCGGGTGAGCGGATTGCTGCCTGGCTGCTTCAATGCTGGGATAATGGGGCTGATGCTCAGCAGCTGGAAGGTAAGGAAGCCCAACAGCTGGGTTCCCTTGCTAGAGATCGAGGAATTGAAAGGGGAATTGGAAAAGAAACAGGAATTTGCAGTCTGTTGAGACGGTTCCTTTCAAGTGTTAAAGTAAGATATCCCTTCAAGGAAGATCTTACGGACAACTCCCCAGGGAAGTGGACTACTGCAGATGAAGGTGTGCAGTACCTGAGAGAATTAGCAGTGCTGGAAGTCATCTATGGTGATCCAGATAATGATGAAGCCCCTAAAAATCCAGAGGATGTCCTGTGCACACGGGCCATGTGGAGGAAGGTGATTAAAGGTGCACCATCCTCGTATTCTGTGGGCTTGGCTGCGATGTACTATCCAGAAATGGATGTGGGAGAAGGACTAAGATGTACGCCAACTGTGGAGGCAGTCTCTTCCTGGCTTCAGAACTTTGAAGAGAGTCTTGGTACCTCCTCATCTCTACGGGCGAGTGCCTTAAATGTCAGGAGCACCCCAAGAAATCAGTTCTCTTCCACCCCAGTCAGAGGGAAAGGGAAACCTAGGCGCATGACACATGGCGAACTTTGGTTCTTCCTGCGTGACCAGGAGGAGGACATGAGGAAGTGGGATGGTCAACTCACCTTCAAGTTGGAAGCTCGTGTACATGAATTGCGAGGAAAGACCCCTGCCAAGAAGACATCCAAGAAGGTTGTTAATGTAGCTGGTGTGAAACCGCAAGAAAGTAATCAGCGATCTCCCAGATACAGGAAGACTGAGATCACCTCCCTTGGCCCTGATGAAGGAGTCTCCGGCCTGGCACGGCAAGGGTCAGACAGCGAATACTCTGACCAAGAACAGGAATAGAGGGCCCCTGCCTCCAGCCAGGAGGAGGAAAGGGATGATCGGGTGTATTGGACAGTGTGGATTCGATGGCCTGGCACATCAAATCCACAGAAGTACCAGGCTTTAATCGACACCAGGGCACAGTGTACATTAATGCCATCAGGTTATAGAGGGGCAGAACCTATCTGGATCTCAGGAGTGACAGGTGGATATCAAGAACTGTCAGTACTGGAAGCCGAGGTTAGCTTGACCGGGGACGAGTGGGAAAAACGTCCCATTGTAACTGGCCCAGAAGCCCCTTGTATCTTGGGCATTGACTACCTCAAGAGGGGGTATTTCAAAGACCCAAAAGGATACCGATGGGCTTTTGGTGTGGCCAGTGTGAACACAGAGAAAGTCAAACAGTTGTCTAATCTGCCTGGCCTCTCGGAAGATCCTTTTGTTGTAGGACTGTTGCGAGTTGAAGAACAACAGGTGCCAATTGCTACGAGGACCATGCACCAACGGCAGTATCGCACGAACTGAGACTCTCTGGCTCCCATCCAAGAACTGATCCGTCAACTGGAGACCCAAGGTGTCATCAGTAAGACACATTCGCCTTTTAATAGCCCAATATGGCCAGTGCGAAAGTCTGACGGAGGGTGGAGGTTGACAGCAGACTATCATGGCCTGAACGAAGTGACGCCACCACTGAGTGCTGCTGTACCAGATATGTTAGAGCTCCAATATGAACTGGAGTCAAAGGCAGCCAAGTGGTACACCACAATCGACATCGCCAATGCATTCTTTTCAATTCCTTTGGCAGAAGAGTGCAGGCCACAGTTTGCTTTCACGTGGAGGGGTGTCCAATATACCTGGAATCAACTGCCCCAGGGGTGGAAGCACAGCCCCACTATTTGTCATGGCCTAATTCAAACTGCACTGGAAAAGGGTGATGCCCCTGAACATCTACAGTACATCGATGACATCATTGTGTGGGGCAACAAGGCAGAAGAAGTGTTCAAGAAAGGACGAAAAGTAATTGAGATTCTTCTGAGAGCTGGGTTTGCCATAAAGAAAAGCAAGATCAAGGGACCAGCACAGGAGATTCAGTTCTTGGGAATAAAATGGCAAGATGGACGCCACAGGGTTAATTCTACTCAAAATTATGCCTCCTCAGAGTGCTATGAGTGATAGTTTCTTGGTGCTTGAGGCTATAGCCAGAAAACTTGAGGTGTAGCAGGTAAGTCTCCCTTTGTTTGTAAGTGGGAATGGTGTCGGGCTGTCATTGTCACTTGATGTATTTTCTTTCTTGGTAACAGGCAGATGCTGGAATAAGCCCGCATGTTTTCCCCTCAGCTCGTCCAGGCTCAGCCACTAAAGATGCTGGAGCAGGGATGAGGCGGTCAGGCTCCTGTGAACGGTGACTGCTTCCAGTCCTTGTGTGGTACCATGTCTGCTGCCTCCCGCCATGGTTCCCAAGGGACACACGGCTCATTCTGTAGTGCTGTTACTTCCTTTAAGGATCTGTTCCTAAGATAATTCTTCAGTTCCCTTTCTCTTATTTTTCAGTTATTATTCCTTATTCTCATTGTTCTTTTACAGGGCTGTGTCAAACTATACAAAACCCATTACTGTTGTATGGTTTTACAAAATATTTTTTCAGCTACATTTGAATTTTATTCTTTCCTTCTACCATTTGTTTGTGGTCTAATTTTTTTTAATGGCAGGGTAATATTTCTTGATGTATTAACAGTCCTCCTCTAACCAGTCAGAGTAGCGCATATTCATTTTGTTGTAACGCTTTTGCTCTGCTTCCTTAATTTTTTTGTTTTTGATTGTATTTTAATCCCTTTCCCTTTGTCCCGCTTTTGATGTTATTTAAATTTTGAGCTGTCCGTTGTAAACAGTTGTCTATTATGTTGTTAGTCTTTTGTTTTTGGGGAGCTGTAATGGATTATTTATGCCTCCTATGTATCTCTGGGACTCTCTGCTTCTACTTTTTCCACAGAAGTAGATTTGAATTCTGTTTTCACTTATTTCTGAATTATTTTCCCCACATGTACTTGAAATCCAAGAGGCTCAAAGTCTTCTGTTGTATGGGTTCAATGACAGTACAGTATCTCTTGGTCAGCAACCTTTGTTACTTTTCAATTCCATACCTTTCTCTATTAGTAAGAGGTTATTTAGAATTTATTTTCCTTTTTATGGATTTACCATACTTATATTCTGCAACTCCCCCTTCAGCCATAGATTCTTTCAGTATTAGCCTTTTTATTAAAGAAACTGAAAGCTTAGAATTCAGCTAGCGATTGTGAACATGTAAACTCTGATTTGAATTTTTGGTTCTTCTGTAGGTTTGTGAAATCTTGGATCAAATTGCTAAACTTGTCAGAGGGTGCTATGCAAGTTGAGCACAAACTAAAGCACTTTGAATTCAGACGATCTTTCTTAGTCTCAATTCCTCACCTGTAAAATAGGGTGAGTATTTCTAAACTTTGTAGTCAGACTTTATGGCTTTTAAGCAAGAATTCTTCTAGGAATTTATACTAGATTTATACATCTGTTGTGTCCTCTAAAACCAATTCAGGGATTTTTGATTTGCTGATTTTCCCTTTTTTTTTAATGATTGTGCATGTAAATCTGCTAACAGGACTTCTAAATGATTTTTTTATTTGCCTTGTAAAATGTAGGGCTTAATCCGTTATCAAGCGTTCAGTACATATTTGTAAACTACAGGCTAGAACTAAAATACTGTATTTGTATCACTACTTTTTTTTTAACTGTTGTAAATTCACAGGGAATTGTGAAGAGAGGTGAAGTTGTGTTCGAGGCTGCCAGAAGCCGCAGAATCCCAATCCTGATGGGAACACCTGGAGGTGACCAGAAGAGGACAGTGCGGATTGTTGCCGATTCCATCCCCGACTTGCCTGACCTGGGGCTTATTGACAAGGAGCTGGCAACCAGTGGAGCTGGAAATCCCAAGGTAGAACAGATGATTAGAGACTCTACTAAAGCCTTAAGCAACTTGTCACTGCAATGACAACTTACTGCATTTTAGGAAGCAGCTTCCTGGTTTAGGAGCAGGAAGTCTCCATATCATTATCAGGGTTAATATAACATATTTAAAAAGGACTCAACGTGCCAGTAAAATAACAGAGTAGAGATAATATGCAGTCACAGAATAATTGTGTCTAATTTCTGAAGCTACCTTGAGCAAAGGCAACAAGTCCTTCTAAGGTATTTGAGACATACACTCAGGGGTACTGTCTTTCAGTTTATAATATTACTGTAGAAAACTCTGATTGCTTCTCTTATTGTTATGGGTTGTCTGTTATGTTGAAAGAACTTGTAGCTGGTATCCAAAGACTGTCCCAGACCTATTTCAGATGATGCAGTTCAGACTGTGGTGGGAGAAAGGACTAAACTACTGGCATTTTTTTTAGATACTGCATTTTATTGATTGCTTTTTTTATTGCAATATTTTTATAAAATGGGTTCTGTGCGGGCTTCAACTGTCAGTTCAATACTAAAGTTCAGTGCAATACTATAAAAAACAGTTCAGTTGGTAGGCTTTTTAAGCCATAGCCTATTAGAATGAAAGTTCATTAATTTATACTTTATTCCTGTTGTTGATAGTGACTTAAATCCTGCTTATAAACACCTTGAGAAATAAAATATGAACTGCCTTTGGCTCCATATGCAAATGAGCCATAAGGGCTCAGCATTAGCAGTCTAGTTTTTGCCTCCTGCATATAAAAGGCAATAGTTACTTGTAAATCACAGAGTAAAGAAACTACAATAAAATGAAAAGTGGTTTTAGAGTTCTGCAAATTCCTGCAGAAAACCTGTAGAACTATAGGGTATCTTTTATTATTGCCAGCTTGTCATGTATAAAACAGGGAAGAGTAAATCTTGATTTTTTTTTTTTTTTCCCCCCAACTAGTGCTGTGTTTTTCACTTGCCTGAAGAGTAATGGTACTCATAGTTGCAGTCATAGTTTGTAACCAAATTGTTCATATTTACAGATAAAAATACAGTGAAATTTCTACATTAAGTTAATGTGCTAACTTTATATGGGAGCTTCTAGGAGGACTTCGGAACAAAATAGTGTATTCAAAAGCAAATTCAGTACACTAACTGTAAAGTTTGGGTTTATTTAAGCTGGTATATTTTGCATTAGGTACTGTTTGTAGCATTGGGTTGTAAACATACTAAACTGTATATTTTTCAAGAGCTTTTTTAAATTCCAAGTATTCACTGGTTTGTAGTGTAAGTTTCACGTCATATTTAGGTTTGAGCCTTTCTATGAAGGAGCACCAGTATTTTCCTTGCAGTAGAATTGGTGTGTAAGCTGTTTAAGGAATGTTTAATTCTAATTAGAATACTTACCTCACTTAGTGTTAATTTTTAGATTGGGCTTTGTTGATTGTAAGAACTTGCATAATTGCTATAAATATCTGCTTTAAAACAGATTTGACATATTGCACTAATCTTGAGTTGTAACACTGTTATTGAAAAGCACTTTTAAATTTCTTACTAGAAGGACCATCAGAGTACAACTAATGTTGAGATTTATTTTTTCTATACTGTCTGATCTTACTGAAAGATGTTATTCTTTCATATATTTTTTATAAAATTATAAATTACATTTCTATAAACTAAAACCCTGTCATAGTACCATATGGTCTTTTCCAAAACATTTTCTGTTTGTGTTAACATGTTTATATTATTTTCCCTTGGTGGAGATTAAAATGATGTTGAACAATGCTGACTGACTTTCACTTTCTTTTCACTTCCCGTGTATCTTGGCTGTCAAAAACTTCAAATGGAACAGTTTATTGGAAAGACAAGGAGATGTGTTTTTCATAGTTAATGTAACTGATACTGCAGTGAGTCTTAAGGGTGAGTAGTACAAGGTTTGTCAACGGCGAATGACTTCTCTAAGAGTTAATGTGTTGACCTCTTAAGGTGAGCTTGGAAGTTCTGTATCCAAATACTTTTTAAGATGTCATCGTAAGGGGTTAAAGTCACTTTATAATTCCAAGTTATGTGCCATTACCTATGTTGTTGAAAGTCCTGTTTTAAGTATTTTATTGTTACAAGGTGTTAAACTGTAAACTAAGTGTCTGTTAAGGCTGCGGTAGTTTGTTAGAGGTCTTTTATAGATCAGCATCTCAGAGAACCAAACGTTTGCAGCAGAGCCTGCTAGTTTTCAGACTCACCTGTAAAATTTGTGATTGTTAAGCAACAGCCACACTGACTGCATTTTCAGTGTTCATTGTAAAGTTAGAATTGGTGAACAGGTAACTCCTCCTTCGTACTTTTCAAAAATTTTGATTTAGTGTCATATTTGACTTGGTTGTTAAAACCAAAATATTAATTTCTACACATTAACAAACTGGTCCAAGATAAATGTGTACTATGTTTCAAAAAGAAGTGGTGAAACCATTTCTAAGTTGAATTTAGACCTCAGATACTGTACGATTCACAGTTCAGCTTTATTGAGATTGCCTGGCTGTAAAAGGAAGGAAATTGATGTAACATGTACTTGGATCCATTTATGTTTAAGGGGAAAAAAACCCAGTTATTCTTTCTTAAGATGGAATAAATCAGTGATCATTAGGCAAAGTTCACTGAAAATTTCATCATGGAAACCTTGCCTTGACCTACCACCATCAAAATTTTTAGCTTTGACAAGAACTTTTGTGGAACACGAAGACCTATGAAAGTCTCCTAGGAGAATGCCATATAGCCACAAACTTTATGGGGGAAAAGGGTTTTGTTGGTTTTTTTTTAATTGCAGTGGTAACTATAAAATCCTCCCATAATAGGAAGGAGTGTTTCAGAACTGATGCCCTAACTTACAACCAAAAAATTATCTCGAGGAAAGATCTAGTAGGTCTTGTCTTTCATAATAAGGCATTAGTTTGACTCAAATTACTTAGAAAACAGAGAGGATTGTTCAATAGCTTATAGTTAATGTATGAACATGCATTTCTTGCTAGTCATCCATGAGTGAAATTTATTTAAAAAATAAACTGAAAAGTTGGTGTTTTCGTCTATTTGATTTGACAGTTGGCGCATCGAGCTCCAGCCCCCCTTGCCTCTCTGACAGCTGACACGCAGTGTAGAGCTTGGCACTGGAAACACTGGGTGTTGTGCTTACACTGGCTAAATCCTAGCTTTAGATGGTAATAGCAATCTCTTTCATGCTGAAGGTATGATTTTTTTTTTGTTTGTTTGTTTGACTTTGGTGTTTTCATTGTGAAGTCCCAGACTTGTATCATGAATACAAGGAAGAATTTGAGTCACACTTTTAACCGTTGAGCATGCCTTCATTCATCCCCTGATGACATCTGTACTTTGTTGAAATCCCCTTTGCAGTTCCCCTTTGTTATCTCCAAGGTTTCTTTGGTCTCCAAGGCCCGCTCAAGACTCCTCCGCTCCCATTGCCGAGCTCTCGTGAGGGCTCTTTGAGCTCCTTTTTTCCATTTGGAACCCTTCCTGCATCCGCATCTGTTACCCCAGTCGGTCTTTCTGTCCTCCCATCCATTCGGTGCACCTCCATTCAGTTCCCCGGCCCCCTGAGGACATCTCTACTTTGTTTGATTCCCTTTTGAATTCGTTGCATCCCCGAGACTTCTTTGGTCTCTCTAATCCCCGTGACAATGCCTCTCGTTTTGCCAGAACCTTTTCTGAAACCATCTTTGTGCTCCAGAGCCATCTATTTGTTTTCCATCTTATCACATGTCTTTATTTGGTATCTGGTATCCCAAAGACGTGTGTCGTCAGCTTAGATCTCTTCCGGAGTTTTTCAGAGAAGAGGATCACCTTCATATGTTATCGATAAATCTCCTGTGGGGGTGTTTGTCATGTTTTGCAATTTATTTTTGTTCTAGCAACTTAGGTGTTAGTTAGGCTGGTTCATACAGTTTCTGATACATGTCATGCAATTCCGTGGTTTTTTGTCTATTCTGTCCTTTGGGACTCTTAGGGGAGTTAGTCAGAATGTCAAGGTCACTCTGAATTGTTGGCAATGTACAGTAAATAATTTATATTGCAGCCTGTGGTATTTCTGAGAAGGAAATCTTATAGGATCTAATTCTGCTTTGTTCTTTACTCCTATCTAGAACATGGTTTTGTTAGAAGTTAGGTCGCGTGCGTGGTCTTGCTAGAAAAGAAGCGAACCCAGTAGCATTTTTGTTTTTCACAGGAAACTAAAGCACATCATTTAGGATAATGATATCGCTATTGCATGTAGCCAACTACTTCCCGACATCACCCCCCCAAGAGAGATGACAACGACAGCACCGCCACAACACAGACGATGACATGGTCCCACGCCCCACCCCCGACAGGCGACGACTTCGGCCCACCCCCCCCCAAGAGAGGCGACAACCTCACCCCCCCGCCCCCAAAACCAGGCGATGACACCGCCCCCCCCCCCCCCAATAGAGGCGACATCGCCCCCCCCAACACAAGCGACGACTTTGCCCCACCCAAAGACAGGCAACGACCTCGCGCCCCCCCCCCCCCCCAAGAGAGGCGACACCGCGCACCCCCCCCACTCATCAAGACAGAGGACATCACCCCCCCCACCCCACGAAATGCGACGACCTCGCCCATCCCCCCCCCCCCGAAGACAGGCGACCTTGCCCCCCCCCACACCTGAAGAGAGACAACGTTGTCCCCCCCCCCGTCCCCCCCCCAAGACAGGCGACGACCTCACCCCACCCCCCCTCCCCGCAAAAGACAAACGACATCGGCACCCCCCTCCCCAAGACAGGCGACGACTTCGACCCCCACGCCCCCCCAAGACAGGCGACGATTTCAACCCCCCACCCCCACCCCCGGATAGACGACGACCTCGCCCCCCCCCCCACCCAAGACAAGCGACGACCTCGGCACACCCCCCCCCCAAGACAGGCGACATCGGCACCCACCCCCCCCAAGACAGGCGACGACATCGCCCCCCCCACCCCACCCAAGACAGGCGACGCCTTCAGCCCCCACCCCCCCGCCCCCAGAATAGACGACGACCTCGCCCCCTCCCCCCCCCAACACAGGCGACGACTTCACCCCCCCCACCCCAAGACAGGCGACAATTTCAGCCCCCCTCCCCCAGGATAGGCGACGATTTCAGCCCCCCCCCACCAAGGATAGACAATGACCTCGCCCCCGCCACCCAAGACAGGCGACGACGTCGACCCCCCCCCCACGACAGACGACGACCTCGCCCACCCCCCCAAGACAGACGATGACCTCGCCCCCCCCCAAGACATGCAACGACATCGCCCCCCCCACCCCAGACAGACGACGACATCGCCCCCCCTCCCCAAGACAAGCGACGATCTCGCACCCCACCCCTCCCCCCAAGACAGGCGACGACATCGCCCCCCCCCAAAGACAAGCGACGAACTTGCCCCCCCCACAAGACAGACGACGACATCACCCCCCCCCCCCAACACAGGCAACGACATCGCCCCGCCCCCCCCAAGACAGGCGACGACTTCGCCCCCCCACCCCAAGACAGGCGATGATTTCAGGCCCCCCCTGCAGGATAGGCGACGATTTCAGCCCCCCCCCCACCAAGCATAGAGGATGACCTCGCCCCTGCCCCCCAAGACAGACGACGACCTCGGCGCCCCCCGCCCCCCCCAAGACAGACGCCGACATCGCCCCCCCCAAGACAAGCGATGACATCGCCCCCCACCCTCCAAGACAGGCGACATCAGCACCCACCCCCCCCAAGACAGGCGACGTTTTCAATCCCCCACCCCCCCCCCAGGATAGACGACGACCTCGCCCCCCCCACCCAAGACAAGCGACGACTTCACCGCCCCCACCACAAGACAGGCGACAATTTCAGCCCCCCCCCCCCCCCCCCCCAAGGATAGACGATGACCTCGCCCCTGCCCCCCAAGACAGGCGATGACCTCGACCCCCCCCCCCCCCCCAAGACAGACGACGACCTTGTCCACCCCCCAAGACAGACGACGACCTCGCCCCCCCCCCCCAAGACAAGCGACGATCTCGCCCCCCCTCCCCCCCCAAGACAGGCGACGACATCGCCCCCCACCCTCCAAGACAGGCAACATCGGCACACACCCCCCCCAAGACAGGCGAGGAATTCGGCCCCCACCCCCCCCAAGACAGGCGACGATTTCAACCCCCCACCCCCCACCCCAGGATAGACGACGACCTCGCCCCCCCCCACCCAAGACAAGCGACGACCTCGACCCCCCCTCCCCAAGACAGGCGATGACTTCGATCCGCCCCCCCACGACAGACGACGACCTCGACACCTCCCCCCCAAGACAGGCGACGACGTCGCGCTCCCCCCGCCCACCCCGAAAGGCGATGACCTCGCCCCCCCCCAAGACAGGCCACGACCTTGCACCTCCCCAAAGACAGAATACGACATCGCCCGCCCCCCAAGACAGGCGACATCGCCCTCCCCCCCCGCCGAAGACAGGCGACCTTGCCCCCCCTCCCCAAGACAGGCGACGACATCGCCCCCCCCCCCCCAAGACAGGCAACGACATCGCCCCCCCCCCCCCAACCCCAGACAGACGACGACATCGGCGCCCCCCCCCAAGACAGGCGACGACCTCGCGCCCCCGCCCCAAGACAGGCGACGACTTCGCCCCCCCCCAACCCAAGACAGACGACGACATCGACCCCCCTCCAAGACAGGCGAGGAGATCGCCCCCCCCCAAGACAGGCGACGACCTCGACCCCCCCCCCCACCCAAGACAGGCGACGATATCGCCCCCCTCCCCCCAAGGATAGACGACGACCTCGACCCCCCCCCCCGCCACAACAGACGACGACCTCGACCCCCCCACCCAAGACAGACGACGACATCGCCCCCCCCAAGACAGGCGACGACATCGCCCCCCACCCTCCAAGACAGGCGACATCGGCACCCACCCCCCCCAAGACAGGCGAGGAATTCGGCCCCCCCCCCCCCCAAGACAGGCGACGACTTCGCCCCCCCCACCCCAAGACAGGCGACGATTTCAACCCCCCACCCCCCCCCCCAGGATAGACGACGACCTCGTCCCCCCCCACCCAATACAAGCGACGACCTCGGCACCACCCCCCCTCCAAGACAGGCGAGGACTTCGCCCCCCCACCCCCCCCGAGACAGGCGACGACTTCGCCCCCCCCACCCCAAGACAGGCGACAATTTCAGCCCCCCTTCCCCAGGATAGGCGACGATTTCAGCCCCCCCCCCCACCAAGGATAGACAATGACCTCGCCCCCCCCCCCCAAGACAGACGACGACATCGGCGCCCCCCGCCCCCCCCAAGACAGACGCCGACATCGCCCCCCCCAAGACATGCAACGACATCACCCCCCCCCACCCCAGACAGACGACGACATCGCCCCCCCTCCCCAAGACAAGCGACGATCTCGCACCCCACCCCTCCCCCCAAGACAGGGGACGACATCGCCCCCCCCCAAAGACAAGCGACGAACTTGCCCCCCCCACAAGACAGACGACGACATCGCCCCCCCCCCCAACACAGGCGACGACATCGCCCCGCCCCCCCCAAGACAGGCGAGGACTTCGCCCCCCCCCACCCCAAGACAGGCGACGATTTCAGGCCCCCCCTGCAGGATAGGCGACGATTTCAGCCCCCCCCCCCGAAGCATAGAGGATGACCTCGCCCCTGCCCCCCAAGACAGACGACGACCTCGAACCCCCCCAAAGACAGACTATGACCTCCCCCCCAAGACAGACGACGACATCGGCGCCCCCCGCCCCCCCCAAGACAGACGCCGACATCGCCCCCCCCAAGACAGGCGACGACCTCGCCCCTCCACCCCCCCCAAGACAGGTGACGATATCGCCCCCCACCCCCCCCCCAAGACAGGCGACGACCTCGGACCCCCCCCCCCACCCAAGACAGGCGACGACCTCGCCCCCCACCCCCCCCACGACAGGCGACCTTGCCCCCCCCCCCAAGACAGGCGACGACATCGCCCCCCCCCCCAACCCCAGACAGACGACGACATCGGCGCCCCCCCCAAGACAGGCGACGACCTCGCCCCCCCCCCCCCAAGACAGACGACGACATCGCCTTCCCCCCCCAAGACAAGCAACGACCTCGCCCCCGCCCCAAGAGAGGCGACATTGACCCCCCCCCCCCAAGACAGAGGACAGCGCCCCCTCCCCCCCAAGAAATGCGACGACCTCGCCCACCCCCCCCGAAGACAAGCGACCTTGACCCCCCCCGGAAGAGAGGCGACTTTGCCCCCCCCAAAGACAAGCGACGACATCGCCTTCCCCCCCCCCAAGACAGGTGACAACATCGCCCCCCGCCCCCCCAAAAGACAAACGACATCGGCGCCCCCCCCAAGACAGACGAAGACCTCGACCCCCCCAAGACAGACGATGACCTCGCCCCCCACCCTCCAAGACAGGCGACATCGGCACCCACCCCCCCCAAGACAGGCGAGGAATTCGGCCCCCCCCCCCCCAAGACAGGCGACGACTTCGCCCCCCCCACCCCAAGACAGGCGACGATTTCAACCCCCCAACCCCCCCCAGGATAGACGACGACCTCGTCCCCCCCCACCCAAGACAAGCGACGACCTCGGCACCACCCCCCCTCCAAGACAGGCGACGTCGCCCCCCCCCCCTCCAAGACAGGCGAGGACTTCGCCCCCCCACCCCCCCCGAGACAGGCGACGACTTCGCCCCCCCCACCCCAAGACAGGCGACAATTTCAGCCCCCCTTCCCCAGGATAGGCGACGATTTCAGCCCCCCCCCCCCACCAAGGATAGACAATGACCTCGCCCCCCCCCCCAAGACAGACGACGACATCGGCGCCCCCCGCCCCCCCCCAAGACAGACGCCGACATCGCCCCCCCCAAGACAGGCGACGACCTCGCCCCTCCACCCCCCCCAAGACAGGTGACGATATCGCCCCCCACCCCCCCCCCAAGACAGGCGACGACCTCGGACACCCCCCCCCACCCAAGACAGGCGACGACCTCGCCCCCCACCCCCCCCCACGACAGGCGACCTTGCCCCCCCCCCCCCAAGACAGGCGACGACATCGCCCCCCCCCCCAACCCCAGACAGACGACGACATCGGCGCCCCCCCCAAGACAGGCGACGACCTCGCCCCCCCCCCCCCAAGACAGACGACGACATCGCCTTCCCCCCCCCAAGACAAGCAACGACCTCGCCCCCGCCCCAAGAGAGGCGACATTGACCCCCCCCCCAAGACAGAGGACAGCGCCCCCTCCCCCCCAAGAAATGCGACGACCTCGCCCACCCCCCCCGAAGACAAGCGACCTTGACCCCCCCCGGAAGAGAGGCGACTTTGCCCCCCCCCAAAGACAAGCGACGACATCGCCTTCCCCCCCCCAAGACAGGTGACAACATCGCCCCCCGCCCCCCCAAAAGACAAACGACATCGGCGCCCCCCCCAAGACAGACGAAGACCTCGACCCCCCCCAAGACAGACGACGACATCGGCGCCCCCCGCCCCCCCCCAAGACAGATGCCGACATCGCCCCCCCCAAGACAGACGCCGACATCGCCCCCCCCAAGACAAGCGACGACATCGCCCCCCACCCTCCAAGACAGGCGACATCGGCACCCACCCCCCCCAAGACAGGCGACGATTTCAACCCCCCCCCCCAGGATAGGCGACGATTTCAGGCCCCCCCCCCCCCAAGGATAGACGATGACCTCGCCCCTGCCCCCCAAGACAGGCGACGACCTCGACCCCCCCCCCCCAAGACAGACGACGACCTCGCCCCCCCCACCCAAGACAAGCGACGACTTCACCCCCCCCACCCCAAGACAGGCGACAATTTCAGCCCCCCCCCCCAGGATAGGCGACGATTTCAGGCCCCCCCCCCCCCCCAAGGATAGACGATGACCTCGCCCCTGCCCCCCAAGACAGGCGACGACCTCGACCCCCCCCCCCCAAGACAGACGACGACCTCGCCCCCCCCCCCCAAGACAGGCGACGACCTCGACCCCCCCTCCCCAAGACAAGCGACGATCTCGCCCCCCCTCCCCCCCCAAGAAAGGCGACGACCTCGCCCCCCACCCCCCCCACGACAGGCGACCTTGCCCCCCCCCCCCGCCCCCAAGACAGGCGACGACATCGCCCCCCACCCTCCAAGACAGGCAACATCGGCACACACCCCCCCCCAAGACAGGCGAGGAATTCGGCCCCCACCCCCCCCAAGACAGGCGACGATTTCAACCCCCCACCCCCCACCCCAGGATAGACGACGACCTCGCCCCCCCCCATCCAAGACAGGCGACGACATCGCCCCCCCCACCCCACCCAAGACAGGCGACGCCTTCAGCCCCCACCCCCCCCCCCAGGATAGACGACGACCTCGCCCCCCCACCCCCAACACAGGCGACGACTTCACCCCCCCCACCCCAAGACAGGCGACAATTTCAGCCCCCCTCCCCGAGGATAGGCGACGATTTCAGCCCCCCCCCCACCAAGGATAGACAATGACCTCGCCCCCGCCACCCAAGACAGGCGACGACGTCGACCCCCCCCCCCACGACAGACGACGACCTCGCCCCTCCACCCCCCCCAAGACAGGCGACGACCTCGCCCCCCAGCCCCCCAACGACAGGCGCCCTTGTCCCCCCCCCCCCCCCAAGACAGGCAACGACATCGCCCCCCCCCCCAAGACAGACGACGACATCGCCTTCCCCCCCCCAAGACAAGCAACGACCTCGCCCCCGCCCCAAGACAGGCGACGACCTCGCCCCCCCACCCCCCCCAAGACAGGTGACGATATCGCCCCCCCCCCCCAAGACAGGCGACGACTTCGCCCCCCCCAACCCAAGACAGACGACGACATCGACCCCCCTCCAAGACAGGCGAGGAGATCGCCCCCCCCCAAGACAGGCGACGACCTCGACCCCCCCCCCCACCCAAGACAGGCGACGATATCGCCCCCCTCCCCCCAAGGATAGACGACGACCTCGACCCCCCCCCCCCGCCACAACAGACGACGACCTCGACCCCCCCACCAAGACAGGCGACGACCTCGCCCCCCCCCCAAGACAGACGACGACATCGCCTTCCCCCCCCCCAAGACAAGCAACGACCTCGCCCCCGCCCCAAGAGAGGCGACATCGACCCCCCCCCCCCCAAGACAGAGGACAGCGCCCCCTCCCCCCCAAGAAATGCGACGACCTCGCCCACCCCCCCCCGAAGACAGGCGACCTTGACCCCCCCGGAAGAGAGGCGACTTTGCCCCCCCCCAAAGACAAGCGACGACATCGCCTTCCCCCCCCCAAGACAGGTGACAACATCGCCCCCCGCCCCCCCAAAAGACAAACGACATCGGCGCCCCCCCCAAGACAGACGAAGACCTCGACCCCCCCCAAGACAGACGATGACCTCGCCCCCCCCCCAAGACAGACGCCGACATCGCCCCCCCCAAGACAGGCGACGACATCGACCACCCCTCCCCAAGACAAGCGACGATCTCGCCCCCCAACCCCCCCCCCCAAGACAGGCGACGACCTCGCCCCCCACCCCCCCCACGACAGGCGACCTTGCCCCCCCCCCCCCCAAGACAGGCGACGACATCGCCCCCCACCCTCCAAGACAGGCGACATCGGCACCCACCCCCCCCAAGACAGGCGAGGAATTCGGCCCCCCCCCCCCCCCAAGACAGGCGACGACTTCGCCCCCCCCACCCCAAGACAGGCGACGATTTCAACCCCCCACCCCCCCCCCAGGATAGACGACGACCTCGTCCCCCCCCACCCAAGACAAGCGACGACCTCGGCACCACCCCCCCTCCAAGACAGGCGACGTCGCCCCCCCCCCTCCAAGACAGGCGAGGACTTCGCCCCCCCACCCCCCCCGAGACAGGCGACGACTTCGCCCCCCCCACCCCAAGACAGGCGACAATTTCAGCCCCCCTTCCCCAGGATAGGCGACGATTTCAGCCCCCCCCCCCACCAAGGATAGACAATGACCTCGCCCCCCCCCCCAAGACAGACGCCGACATCGCCCCCCCCAAGACAGGCGACGACCTCGCCCCTCCACCCCCCCCAAGACAGGTGACGATATCGCCCCCCACCCCCCCCACCCAAGACAGGCGACGACCTCGCCCCCCCCCACCCAAGACAAGCGACGACTTCGATCCGCCCCCCCACGACAGACTACGACCTCGACACCTCCCGCCCAAGACAGGCGACGACGTCGCGCTCCCCCCGCCCACCCCGAAAGGCGATGACCTCGCCCCCCCCCAAGACAGGCGACGACCTTGCCCCTCCCCAAAGACAGAATACGACATCGCCCGCCCCCCAAGACAGGCGACATCGCCCTCCCCCCCCGCCGAAGACAGGCGACCTTGCCCCCCCTCCCCAAGACAGGCGACGACATCGCCCCCCCCCCCCAAAACAGGCAACGACATCGCCCCCCCCCCCCAACCCCAGACAGACGACGACATCGGCGCCCCCCCCCAAGACAGGCGACGACCTCGCGCCCCCCGCCCCAAGACAGGCGACGACCTCGCCCCCCCACCCCCCCCAAGACAGGTGACGATATCGCCCCCCCCCCCCCAAGACAGGCGACGACTTCGCCCCCCCCAACCCAAGACAGACGACGACATCGACCCCCCTCCAAGACAGGCGAGGAGCTCGCCCCCCCCCAAGGATAGACGACGACCTCGACCCCCCCCCCGCCACAACAGACGACGAACTCGACCCCCCCACCCAAGACAGACGACGACATCGCCTTCCCCCCCCCAAGACAGGCGACGACCTCGCCCCCCCCCCAAGACAGACGACGACATCGCCTTCCCCCCCCCCAAGACAAGCAACGACCTCGCCCCCGCCCCAAGAGAGGCGACATCGACCCCCCCCCCAAGACAGAGGACAGCGCCCCCTCCCCCCCAAGAAATGCGACGACCTCGCCCACCCCCCCCCCGAAGACAGGCGACCTTGACCCCCCCGGAAGAGAGGCGACTTTGCCCCCCCCCAAAGACAAGCGACGACATCGCCTTCCCCCCCCCAAGACAGGTGACAACATCGCCCCCCGCCCCCCCAAAAGACAAACGACATCGGCGCCCCCCCCAAGACAGACGAAGACCTCGACCCCCCCCAAGACAGACGATGACCTCGCCCCCCCCCCAAGACAGACGCCGACATCGCCCCCCCCAAGACAGGCGACGACATCGACCACCCCTCCCCAAGACAAGCGACGATCTCGCCCCCCACCCCCCCCCCCCAAGACAGGCGACGACTTCGCCCCCCACCCACCAAGACAGGCGACATCGGCACCCACCCCCCCCAAGACAGGCGAGGAATTCGCCCCCCCCCCCCCCAAGACAGGCGACGACTTCGCCCCCCCCACCCCAAGACAGGCGACAATTTCAGCCCCCCTTCCCCAGGATAGGCGACGATTTCAGCCCCCCCCCCCCACCAAGGATAGACAATGACCTCGCCTCCCCCCCCAAGACAGACGACGACATCGGCGCCCCCCGCCCCCCCCAAGACAGACGCCGACATCGCCCCCCCCAAGACAGGCGACGACGTCGACCCCCCCCCCAAGACAGACGATGACCTCGCCCCCCCCCAAGACATGCAACGACATCGCCCCCCCCACCCCAGACAGACGACGACATCGCCCCCCCTCCCCAAGACAAGCGACGATCTCGCACCCCACCCCTCCCCCCAAGACAGGCGACGACATCGCCCCCCCCCAAAGACAAGCGACGAACTTGCCCCCCCCACAAGACAGACGACGACATCGCCCCCCCCCCCAACACAGGCGACGACATCGCCCCGCCCCCCCCAAGACAGGCGACGACTTCGCCCCCCCCCACCCCAAGACAGGCGACGATTTCAGGCCCCCCCTGCAGGACAGGCGACGATTTCAGCCCCCCCCCCCGAAGCATAGACGATGACCTCGAACCCCCCCTAAGACAGACGATGACCTCCCCCCCAAGACAGACGACGACATCGGCGCCCCCCGCCCCCCCCAAGACAGACGCCGACATCGCCCCCCCCAAGACAGGCGACGACCTCGCCCCTCCACCCCCCCCAAGACAGGTGACGATATCGCCCCCCACCCCCCCCCCCCAAGACAGGCGACGACCTCGGACCCCCCCCCCACCCAAGACAGGCGACGACCTCGCCCCCCACCCCCCCCAAGACAGGCGACATTGCCCCCCCCCCCAAAGACAAGCGACGAACTTGCCCCCCCCACAAGACAGACGACGACATCGCCCCCCCCCCCAACACAGGCGACGACATCGCCCCGCCCCCCCCAAGACAGGCGACGACTTCGCCCCCCCCCACCCCAAGACAGGCGACGATTTCAGGCCCCCCCTGCAGGACAGGCGACGATTTCAGCCCCCCCCCCCGAAGCATAGACGATGACCTCGAACCCCCCCTAAGACAGACGATGACCTCCCCCCCAAGACAGACGACGACATCGGCGCCCCCCGCCCCCCCCAAGACAGACGCCGACATCGCCCCCCCCAAGACAGGCGACGACCTCGCCCCTCCACCCCCCCCAAGACAGGTGACGATATCGCCCCCCACCCCCCCCCCCCAAGACAGGCGACGACCTCGGACCCCCCCCCCCACCCAAGACAGGCGACGACCTCGCCCCCCACCCCCCCCAAGACAGGCGACATTGCCCCCCCCCCCAAAGACAAGCGACGAACTTGCCCCCCCCCCAAGACAGGCGACGACTTCGCCCCGCCCCCCCCAAAGACAGGCGACGACTTCGCCCCCCCCACCCCAAGACAGGCGACGATTTCAGGCCCCCCCCGCAGGATAGGCGACGATTTCAGCCCCCCACCCCCCACCCCAGGATAGACGATGACCTCGCCCCCGCCCCCCAAGACAGGCGACGACATCGCCCCCCACCCTCCAAGACAGGCGACATCGGCACCCACCCCCCCCCAAGACAGGCGACGACATCGCCCCCCCCACCCCACCCAAGACAGGCGACGACTTCAGCCCCCACCCCCCCCCCCCAGGATAGACGACGACCTCGCCCCCCCCCCCCCAACACAGGCGACCACTTCACCCCCCCCACCCCAAGACAGGCGACAATTTCAGCCCCCCCCCCCCCCCAGCATAGACGATGACCTCGCCCCTGCCCCCCAAGACAGACGACGACCTCGAACCCCCCCTAACACAGACGATGACCTCCCCCCCAAGACAGACGACGACATCGGCGCCCCCCGCTCCCCCCAAGACAGGCGACGACATCGACCACCCCTCCCCAAGACAAGCGACGATCTCGCCCCCCACCCCCCCCCCAAGACAGGCGACGACCTCGGACCCCCCCCCCCACCCAAGACAGGCGACGACCTCGCCCCCCACCCCCCCCACGACAGGCGACGACATCGCCCCCCACCCTCCAAGACAGGCGACATCGGCACCCACCCCCCCCAAGACAGGCGAGGAATTCGGCCCCCACCCCCCCCAAGACAGGCGACGATTTCAACCCCCCACCCCCCCCCCCAGGATAGACGACGACCTCGCCCCCCCCCACCCAAGACAAGCGACGACTTCACCCCCCCCACCCCAAGACAGGCGACAATTTCAGCCCCCCCCCCCAGGATAGGCGACGATTTCAGCCCCCCCCCCCCAAGGATAGACGATGACCTCGCCCCTGCCCCCCAAGACAGGCGACGACCTCGACCCCCCCCCCCCCAAGACAGGCGACGACCTCGACCCCCCCTCCCCAAGACAAGTGACGATCTCGCCCCCCCTCCCCCCCCAAGAAAGGCGACGACCTCGCCCCCCACCCCCCCCACGACAGGCGACCTTGCCCCCCCCCCCCCGCCCCCAAGACAGGCGACGACATCGCCCCCCACCCTCCAAGACAGGCAACATCGGCACACACCCCCCCCCAAGACAGGCGAGGAATTCGGCCCCCACCCCCCCCAAGACAGGCGACGATTTCAACCCCCCACCCCCCCCCCAGGATAGACGACGACCTCGCCCCCCCCCACCCAAGACAAGCGACAACCTCGGCACCACCCCCAAGACAGGCGACGACCTTGCCCCTCCCCAAAGACAGAATACGACATCGCCCTCCCCCCCCGCCGAAGACAGGCGACCTTGCCCCCCCTCCCCAAGACAGGCGACGACTTCGCCCCCACCCCCAAGACAGGCAACGACATCGCCCCCCCCCCCACCCAAGACAGGCGACGATGTCGCCCCCCGCTCCAAGACAGTCGAGGACTTCGCCCCCCCCACCCCCAACACAGGCGACGACTTCCCCCCCCCCACCCCAAGACAGGTGACAATTTCAGCCCCCCTCCCAGGATAGGCAACGATTTCAGCCCCCCCCCCCCAAGGATAGACGACGACCTCGCCCCCGCCCCCCAAGACAGGCGACGACCTTGCCCCTCCCCAAAGACAGAATACGACATCGCCCGCCCCCCAAGACAGGCGACGACATCGCCCCCCCCTTCCAAGACAGGCAATGACATCGCCCCCCCCCCCCACCCCAGACAGACGACGACATCGGCGCCCGCCCCCAAGACAGGCGATGACATCGCCCCCCACCCTCCAAGACAGGCGACATCGGCACCCACCCCCCCGAAGACAGGCGAGGAATTCGGCCCCCACCGCCCCCAAGACAGGCGACGATTTCAACACCCCCCCCCCCCCCCCCCCCAGGATAGACGACGACCTCGCCCCCTCCCACCCAAGACAAGCTACGACCTCGGCACCACCCCCCCTCCAAGACAGGCGACGTCGCCCTCCCCCCTCCAAGACAGGCGAGGACTTCGCCCCCCCACCCCCCCCAAGACAGGCGACGACTTCAGCCCCCGCCCCCCCCCCAGGATAGACGACGACCTCGCCCCCCCCCCCAACACAGGCGACGACTTCACCCCCCCCACCCCAAGACAGGCGACAATTTCAGCCCCCCCCCCCAGGATAGGCGACGATTTCAGCCCCCCCCCCCCAAGGATAGACAATGACCTCGCCCCTGCCCCCCAAGACAGGCGACGACCTCGCCCCTCCCCAAATACAAGCGACGAACTTGCCCCCCCCCACAAGACAGACGACGACTTCGCCCCCCCCCACCCCAAGACAGGCAACGATTTCAGGCCCCCCCCGCTGGATAGGCGACGATTTCAGCCCCCCCCCCCCCAAGGATAGACAATGACCTCGCCCCTGCCCCCCAAGACAGGCGACGACCTCGCACCCCACCCCTCCCCCCAAGACAGGCCACGACCTCGCCCCTCCCCAAATACAAGCGACGAACTTGCCCCCCCCCACAAGACAGACGACGACTTCGCCCCCCCCCACCCCAAGACAGGCGACGATTTCAGGCCCCCCCCGCTGGATAGGCGACGATTTCAGCCCCTCCCCCCCCCCCCCCCCCCCAGGATAGACGATGACCTCGCCCCCACCCCCCAAGACAGGCGACGACATCCCCCCCACCCCAAGACAGGCAATGACTTCGATCCGCCCCCCCACGACAGACGACGACCTCGACGCCCCCCCCCAAGACAGGCGACGACGTCGCGCTCCCCCCGCCCACCCCCGAAAGGCGATGACCTCACCCCCCCCCCAAGACAGGCGACGACCTTGCCCCTCCCCAAAGACAGAATACGACATCGCCCGCCCCCCAAGACAGGCAACATCGCCCTCCCCCCCCGCCGAAGACAGGCGACCTTGCCCCCCCTCCCCAAGACAGGCAACGACATCGCCCCCCCCCCCCACCCCAGACAGATTACGACATCGGCGCCCCCCCGAAGACAGGCGACGACCTCGCGCCCCCGCCCCAAGACAGGCGACGACCTCGCCCCCCCACCCCTCCCAAGACAGGTGATGATATCGCCCCCCCCCCCCCAAGACAGGCGAGGAGCTCGCCCCCCCCCCAAGACAGACGATGACCTCACCCCCCCCAAGACAGACGACGACCTCGCCCTCCCCCCCCCAAGACAGGCGACGATTTCAGCCCCCCCCCCCACGCCAGGATACACGACGACCTCGCCCCCCCCCCCCAAGACAGCCGACGACCTCGGACCCCCCCCCCCAAGACAGGCGACGACCTCGCCCCCCCCCTCAAGACATGCAACGACATCGTCCCCCCCCCCACCCCAGACAGACGACGACATCGGCGCCCCCCCCAAGACAGGCGACGACCTCGCGCCCCCGCCCCAAGACAGGTGACGATATCGCCCCCCCACCCCAAGACAGGCGAGGAGCTCGCCCCCCCCCAAGACAGACGACGACCTCGCCCCCCCCCCCCAAGACAGGCGACGACTTCGCCCCCCCACCCCCCCCAAGACAGGCGATGATTTCAGCCCCCCCCCCCACTCCAGGATACACGACGACCTCGCCCCCCCCCCCAAGACAGACGATGACCTCGCCCCCCCCCTCAAGACAGGTGACGACCTCGACCCCCCCTCCCCAAGACAGGCGACGACCTCGGACCCCCCCCCTCAAGACAGGCGACGACCTCGCCCCCCCCCCTCAAGAGATGCAACGACATCACCCCCGCCCCCCCAAAGATAAAAGACATCGGCGCCCTCCCCCACAAGACAGACGACGACATCGCCCCCCCCCCCCCAAGACAGGCAACGACTTCGCCCCCCCCACCCCAAGACAGGTGACGATTTCAGCCCCCCCCGCAGGATAGGCGACGATTTCAGCCCCCCTCCCCCCAAGGACAGACGACGACCTCGACCCCCCCACCCAAGACAGACGACGACATCGCCCCCCCCCCCAAGACAGGCGACGACCTCGTGCCCCCGCCCCAAGACAGGCGACGAGCTCGCCCCCCCCAAGACAGACGATGACCTCGCCCCCCCCCAAGACAGACGACGACATCGCCCCCCCACCCCAAGACTGGCGACGACCTCGCGCCGCCCCCCCCCAAGACAGGCGACGAATTCGCCCCCACCCCCCCCAAGACAGGCGACGACTTCAACCCCCCCACACACTCCAGGATACACGACGACCTCGCCCCCCCCCCCCCAAGACAGGTGACGACCTCGGACACCCCCCCCCAAGACAGGTGACGACCTCGCCCACCCCCCCCAAGACAGGCGACGACCTCTCCCCCCCCCCCAAAAGACAAACGACATCGGCACACCCCCCCCCCCAACACAGGCGACGATATCGCCCCCCCCCCCAAGAGAGGCAACCACATCGCCCCGCCCCCCCGCAAGACAGGCGACGACCTCGCCCCCCCCCACCCCAGACAGATGATGACTTCGGCTGAGGGAAGAAAGTTATTCTGTGAATGTCTGCACCAGACAAAGGCCACAAGACGGTCACGGAACAAGTGACTTCATGAGAGTGGTACCAAGCAGTGACTTGCTTAGGTACTACAGCACGCAGGTCTGCAGTCACTGTACAAGATGTGTTCAGATACAAGGATTCCTGCAGCTGACAAACCCAGGCAGGAGTCACATGAGTACTTTTACTTGCCATTTTCCAGATTGCTTGTCTCATGCCCACTTAATTTTTGGTTTGCAACAAGGCATTTAGTCTGCTGACATGATTCACACCGTGAACTACCCCATACCCATCCCTCTGTAGAAAGCCAGCTGGTCAGAGCTGGGAGGAGTCAGCAAGGGCACTGCCTTTACTGCCCCTCTGCACAGTCCTTGTGAGATAAGTGCTGTTCCAGCAGGCTACCCTGCTCCACAGCACAGGTTTAGAAAGGGGTGTCCCTGACGTTCCCATGCCTGCCAGGCTGCCTGGGGGCTTATTTTCCTGTAAGCTCCCATTTTACTGCAGCGTCTTCTCCTGGGATAGGCTGTGGTCAGGCCGTTTAATTACAGCTTCCTAAATACACTATAAGGTACAAATAACCTTGTGAAATAGCATGGTCACAGGTCCCTGGAGAAGTTATCCTATTCCAAAGGAAGAAAAAAATATTTCTCACTTAAAAGAAAAAATGTAAAACGCTTACCTCAACGCCATCAAACTTGTCAACTGGTACGTACGCATCTTCAACTGGCTGTAAAGGAACAGATAACTGTGTAAGAAAATGTTTTTTGCTACTTTCATGTTCTTCCTAAACTGTGATAAACTACAGATTTTACACTGCTAAACTACTTAGTATAAACACTGAGTTGCTTCTGAACCAAAAAAAATTGTTAGTAAGCTGCAAGCAGTATGGCACTAATACGGTGCTAACACTGGCTTTAAAGAGTTCCTTAGCCAAGAGATTCAGAGGCTGATCCTGTGCTGTAATGAACCAGCGGTGCACAACGAGCCATCAGTGCTGGTAAGGCACTTCCCTTGGCCGTGAGGAAGAAAAGTAAGAGATTTCTGTAGCTATCTTACCACTGGTTAACATCCAGAGAAATCGAAAAAGTTCTGTCCACATCTGACAGCGGGCACTAGTCTTCCTTATTTTGATTTTCTACCGTGCCTGAGGGGCTGTCAGATACCTTATGGGACAGTTTTCAGTGCTGCAGACCCCTTGTCAGAACGGTGCCGCAGCCCACTGAGAGTCTGGTCTCAGGTGACAGTCATTTCAGCAAAGGCTCATTCGCTGTGCACATGAAGTCTGTCCAAATGTCTGCACGAGGAAGACCAGGCTAAGAGGAACACTTCTCAGGAGCTTAGTTTCACACACGAGGTGCACAATAGATGCACCTGGGGGTGATTTTACAAAGTAGTTTTGTACGTTCACAGCGCAGCCCCTACTCACTTGATGTCAAGCTGACAGCGTGCGTCCCTTCCGCAACGTCTGGGGCTGAGTGGCCAGAGAGGAACAGGACCAGGGCAGAATGAACTAGAGGTTCTAAAGCACATCCAGAGGGACACCACGGCAAAGGCGCTGACAGAAGCCTTTCCACATCCCCTTCAACTGCCTTAGCTTTCAGGCTGCCCCTTCCTCTTCCTGCCCCTTACTAGACCTAAGATTAAGGCAAGGCTCCTAGGGACAACCTTGCTTTCTGATACAGCTGACTCATTCTCAAACCACGGGCAGGGGAGAAGTGTACCACAAAGATTCTTATGTGATGTACAGTCACTGCAGAAAGGAACCAAAAGCCTGACTTCTCATGCTGCAGGAAACAGTATTTTAGAAGGTGCTCAGAAACAATTCCTTCTTAAATTTTGGCTTGTAAGACATCCACTACCAATATGAGTCTTTAACATGAATATTCTTTTTGTAAAAGTTGCACAATTATCAAGGAGAGAGCTCAGTCACTCTTAAGATTTTTTATTTCCTCCTGATGTTTTAGTTTTTCAAAGAATGACTGAAAAGTATCTGATCTTTCTACATGTCTAGGAGCAACAGAAACAGCATCTCTGTCAGCACCTGCAAAGAGATTCCATTTCTTCTGTTATTGCTGGAAGTCACTTTCAAACATTAGAACTATCACCAGACAATGAAAGTTCCACCTTTACTGTGTACTCTGAGTCAGTAAGATCCAAATGTAAATATTTTGCCACCAACGTTTGCTACTGCTGAAGGGGGAAGACTCTGTGGGTAGAAGAGTTTACTTTAGAAGATAAGATACACATTGATCTATGTGCAAGTTCAGGCAGCGTACAAGTTTTTTAGAAAGACTACAAGAGCCTCCATAAAAAATGTATTCTCACTCCCTACTGAATTGTTAGTCTAATAGACTGCTACTGTTTTTCTGGAGTGCTTGCAACTCGGAAAAAAAAAAAAAAAAAAAAAAGAGATGAGTAATGTAGCACTCCTTTCATTAATTTACAGAAATTAAGACGCATTATTAGTCTCCCCCACAGCAGACATACATAAATTAACACAATCTAAGAGCTATACAAAGGGCAAATCTAGTGTAATCATTTCTAACTAGATTGGGGGCTGCAGGCTGTTTGGGGCAAGATTAGTGCCACTGACCATCTATCTCACCCCACAATAAGTTGTTTCAGCTTTGTTAACTGCTACAAGTCAACTGAGAGAGCCACTTCACACATCTATTCAGTGCCCCAAAGACTTCAAGATCTTGAACTGAAGTATCTTTTATACCTTATTGCAATGGCAGTTACTACAGCTCTACGCAATACTTAAGAAGTTAAAAGTTGAACTTCATCAATCCTAGTAGTATGGCCTTTGAAAGAAATAAAAAGGCTTCAGCTGTTTTGATAAGAACATATGAAAAAAATCCTTACCTTGCTCTCACCAAGTTCTGAAATCTATTCATTGACTAAATTATTCAGTTTACCAAGAACAACCAGCTTGTAAAGAAAACTCATATTAAGCTTGCCCTAAAAACCCAAGAGGTTAACAAATGTGACAGCCTTGTTATACCTGTGATTCAGTTCTTCCCCATCTTTCAATACCCCAGATGGCTTCATCGCTTCAACCAGCTTCTGAGTATGGATGCAGTCTATAGCCTTAGGAGGAGCCAAGCTAATCGGAGAAGTAATTCCATAATGCCTTTGAGGCTGGTTCTGCAGCTTAGAATTACTGTGGGAGAAAATAAAATACTGAAGACTTCACAGAAGAAAAAAACCCACAACCTTACTGGAAAACATCCTTCAGTTTACAGGTTTCCAAATCAATGTCTGTTCTTTTACCCAGCATTAATATAAATGAGAAAAAAATTGTCCTGCTTATGATTTTTAGATAACTTGACCTAACTTAGAAGTCACAACTACTTTTTCAAAAATATCTGTGGATGTAAGAAAACATCTAAGTTGCTACCAACTTACTTGCATTGCTCTAGACAGTTAGAACCAATCACCAGGAAATGAAAAGGTTTGAAATCCACTAAGGGTGACGCTACACACAGCAGAAGTTTTGGACACATTTCGGTTTCATATCAGTTTTGATTTAAGGATATTCACATCAGCTTCCTGCTAACATTAAATAAGACCTTTTAACGCTGGCTTCTTTTAGTTAAATGTATTTGCTGTGCTTCTGATTCTGGAAGGGCATTGCAGTTGGTTGTAGAGGAAGGACATATAACAAAGTGATCTGTTAAAGAGCTGATGCAGTAAATCCAGCATTGCCTTGTTTTTGTTTATGGAAGAGAGTATGAATGAAAATATCAACCAATCTGCACCTAATTTTGCTAGGAGAGCCTCATGCACTTAACACAGTGTTCAATTTTTAGAGTTCAGAGGCTTAGCTGTACATACATCTGTTTGGTCTAAACCCAAGAGATGTACATCAGCATATAAAGCAGCAGAAGTTAAGCTTCGTATGCAGAGGGTGCTCAAACCTGGCTTAGCCAGCTCACTGCCCAGTTAGGCTGAGCAGGACACCAGGCACCTGGGTTTGGAGCCCCCGTAACTCCAATTATAGCAAGGCATAATTTTTGCCTGCAACCCTCTGCTTGCCCTGCGTGTTTAGACTTATTTGCAATCAGAAGCAGCACAGGGCTGACATGGCAGGACAACATTAAATTAAAGGCAGCATTCACATTTTCTTTACGCCACAGAACCCTTGCTTTAGAAAGGGAAAAATGGAGAAGAAACCCTACTTTGCATTACCAGCTGAAACCAGGAGAGAGAAAGGAGCGGGACAGGAGGGAAGCACTGTACTTAACGATCAAGGGTCTCTACAGAAACACCAGTAGCAAAAGGGGGAAGACGCATTAAAAGGTCTGTACAACTCATCACGCTTGTCAGACCCTAAGGCTAAAGGGATTAATGATGCCATTATTCAAACTGGCTCTTTTTCTACTTCACAGTCAGCCAGCCTCAAATATTAGATGGGTTAGTCACAGAATCATAGAATGGTTTGGGCTGGAATGGACCTTAAAGATCATCTAGTTCCAACCCCCTGCCATGGGCACGGACACCTTGCACTAGCCCAGGTTGCCCAAAGCCCCGTCCAACCTGGCCTTGAACCCTTCCAGGGAGGGGGCAGCCACAGCTTCTCTGGGCAACCTGTGCCAGTGTCTCACCACCCTCACAGGGAAGAATTTCTTTCTTACATCTAACCTAAATCTGCCCTCTTTCAGTTTGAAACTCTCACCCCTCATCCTATCACTACACTCCCTGATAAAGAGTCACTCACAGGAGCCCCTCCCCTGCTACCCCCCCCCCCCCCCCTACAGCTGTGAAGGGTTTTAATATCGATACAAGCTGTTGATTCTTGGTTTGTTGGTCAAAGATCTGCTGGCATAAGAAACATTTCAAAGCAATCTCCTGCTTTGGCTTCGATGAAGAATTATGCTTCAACCATACAAATGAACTAAGAGGAATGGGCAACACAACCCATTTTCTGTGCAAACCTTAGCAAAGCCCAACTCTGACCCCATCTGCATATTTTTACAGTGCAATCGTCCTGACTCTTCCACCCAAAGAAAGTGACTATAGAAGTTAATGCTGACTTGCAGAAAAAAGAACTTTACAACTTTGGGGTTGTAAAGCATGTATGTTTATTCAGCGCTGGGCGCATGGGGGATCGCTCCTCCACAAGCATGCGCGCCTTTCTGTAGTTATTCCCTTGCTTTTATGGTACAAAGTATTGGATATTCATAAGACGCCTATACATATTCATAGCCTATCACTGCCTCCCCTTGCTTCTCATGGTAATTAGGTCTCCTCCCCTTGCGCCTGCGCATTGAGCTCCTCAAGTCCTGGGCAGTGGTCGTAAATTCCTGGGCGGGGGTCGTATAGATGAAGTATCTCCTCTTCCTCGCTGGTGAACTTTTCACCCAGTCATTCTGCGCAGCCTCAGTCATTCCCTGTTCCCTGGCCAAACTGCCAGGCCAGTTTGCACTGGAATCCGGGGTAATCTTGCTGCTGACCCACACATCTTCAAGGCTTCTGCCTGGACCAGGAGATAGTAGCCTAGCAACACTATCAGCACCTGGTATGTCTCTGCACGTAGCCCTCCCTGCCTCTGCACGAGTCCCTCTGTCTTGTGCCGTCTAACTACAATTTGTTTGCATTCCCTGTCTCAATGCAGCAGGATAGAGAAACACTGGGATTGACCCAGGCATCATGAAAACAAGGAACCTGGAACAGAATTCACCAAGGAGACAGGAACTGCTAGACAGCAGCTAGACTGCTACTGAAAAAACATTTCAAGGTCCACAATAAGTACGAACTAGCACTTCACACTCAGTCACCAGCTCTCCCCTGAACGACTCCAGGGCAGTGATAAACAAGCACACGGAATCAAATGCCGCCTGACCTACAAACTAAAGATTGCCCATCGGTGTCACCGCACGGGCAGAGCAGGTACTGGGGAAGAACATTTGTGTGACTGCCCATCGATTTACTGCCGCAGGGTCAGGATACACCGGCTGGAAGGGGGAAAGGACGTGAACTTCACTTTGCTTAGACAGCCCAGCAAAACTGGCCCAGCAGTTCAGCCACTTTTAGAAGTCTTTCAGCATCTATTTCCAACTGCCAATCTTCACTTCTCAGGAAAAAAACTGGGGGTTTTGAGAGAGACCTTACAAAATTATCCCTCGCAACAGTAACCTGATCAGGAACATTCAGAGAAAGCCACATTTCCCCCTCCCCCCCATTTAAGCTGGATACCCACCCTCATCCCAGGGTAGAGCCTCAGCCGGCGGCAGCCTGCAGCCAGCCAGGCCGCTGGGAGGGTGCCGGGACACCCCAGTACAGAGCCCAGCACAGAGCCGCCCCCAGAACCACCCCAAAACCAGGGGCTGCGACCCCCGGGGCTGAGCCCCAGAGCCTCCAGCCGCGCCCGCTCCCTGCCTGCCCCTGGCAGAGGCCGGGCAGTTCTGGAGAGGAGCTTTCCCCGGCGGGGGGCGGGTTCCCCCCAGGGCCCTGCCCGGCCCCTCACGGGGCTGCGCGGGAAAAGCCCCTCGGGCAGACGCGCCGCCGCCCCCCCCGCCCCTCTCCTTCAGGGCGCGGACCCGCAGTTGCCGGCGGGGGCTGTTGGCGGCGGCGGCGGCGGCGGATCCACCCCCCCCTCCCTCCAGCGGGACTGACGGGCCGCGCTCGCCAGCTCGGGAGCTGTGGGAAACGCTCCTCGGGCAGCCGCTGCCCCGCCGGGCCCTCGGCGCGGGGAGCCCGGCGCTGAGGGAGCCCTTGCAGCGGGGCCGGGCCGAGCTGCCCGTGGGCAGGGCCCGCCAAAGGTGGCCCCACCGGCAGCCCTGTCCCTGCTCCAGCCGGGGGACGTTCCCGGGCACAGGGCGAGGAGAAGAGCCCATCACCCTCCTGTCAGCTCGTTCTCACCCAGGTAGTGCTGAGGAGCCGGCCAAGTGTCGCTTGACTAATGGTGGGACTGGGTGATCTTCAAGGTCTTTTCCAACCTGGACGATTCTGTGACTTCAGCTGGTACTGGGAGCCCTTCGCACACGCGGTTAATGGCGGCAGATGGATTCGAGCACTCACCACAGCTCACTGCCATGTGGATTTTGGGCCAACAGAGTCTATCACAAGCCAGGTCCTAAAGCTACCGAAAGACCCTGAGGCTACTCTGCACTGTGGCGTTTAGATGGCAGTGCCCCACTAACATCCCAGATGCAGAAAGTTTAAGGTAAAACCATAATGCTTTTGTAAAGTTGAATACATCTTTGGAAAAAAGCTTGCTTCCCAACTGTCTTGATGTCTTGTAATATCAGAGCCTTTCTCTGAGATTAGCACGTACATCATTTCTGTACTTTTCTGGGTTGTCTGTCTGTATTGCCTTTGTTGAAGGAAAATAGATTTTTCTCTTGCAAGATACTTTGAAGGAACACAAACTGAACTTTTGTCCTGAAGCTTCAACAAACTCAGAAAACCAACGTTTGCTGTTCAGACACAAAGGTACTTTTAGCAGGACAGTCTTATCTAACCTAATCAAATACCTTCATACTATGGAAGTTTAAAAGTGACTTTATTTATTTGTTGAATATGCGTGACAGTACTTGTGCTAACATTTCAAAGTCTGAAAATCAGATGCTTCTCTAGGAGGTTGTGGTGGTAAAGCCAAAAAAGAAGAAAAAAAGTTTTCAAGCAGATTTGTTGAGAGTTTTTTTTAAACCTCTGGTCATGCTCTTGTTATTTGCAGAAGTTCATCGTGGCTTTTAACACTTTATGATCCTCACAGCACTGCTGTGATCCTAGAATCAGGAAAACTGTTGTTTGTATGCTGCTTCTGTGCTTTTCTCTCAGGTTGATAACCATCTATTTGATGTGAGGAAAATACCGGCCTTTATTTTTTTCCAAGTTTAGATGGCTAATTAGCCAATTTTTAAAAAAATCTGTTTCTGCTGCGTGCTTTGGTATTGCAAGGCTAGCTGTATTTGCCTACAGATGGGATGAAAGTTTTTTCATGGAGAGGTGATACCTTTCTTTAAATCACCTACAACTTTCAGGAGAAAACAGCTCTTCAAGCAGGAAGGTTTTCCTCAGGTGCAATTCTAATGTTAAATGGAAATGAAGAGTAATCAAGCTTATCTTGATTGCTTCAATCAGGTAAACTACTGAAAAGGGTGGGGGTGCCTGAGAAACAAGGGCTGTTACTGATGGTTGAAGCGAGATGGTCAGGTCGTGAGTTCTTATAGTGACTAGAGCTCAAATAGAGAAAAAAAGTATTTTTTGTCTGGAGAAGAGACAGTTCTGAAGTGCTATGAGAGCAGTAGTTCAGCAGAAACACTGTTGAACTTTTGCTCGAGTTTATGAATTCTAGTTTCCGATATTATTGTTATAAATGCAGAGGCAGAGCTGCAAATATCTTTTATAAATTTATTTGCAATAAGAACAAGTAAAAAAAAGTGTGGCACGCCGGGGGGCAGGGGGGGCTTTCTGCTCCCCACCGACGAGCACCAGGTAGTGCTGCGTCACTCCCTTTCATAGTCCCATCTTCACATGCGCAGCGGGGTCCCTTAAACTTTCCCGGGCTTTCTGGTGTTGCTGGGGTTCCTGGCAGGGGTTCCTCCAATCATTTTTCACCTGCGCAGTCCGGTGTTGCTGGGGTCTTCTGACGGGGGTCCTGCCAGTAATTTTCCACCTGCTTAGGAAAAAAAACCTCCAAACCCCTTTTAACCATAAAGCCATGATAAATCTCCTTTAACTTATGTACATGGCAAACACCAACAAAGTCACCATATTTTTAACACGAATCACCACCATATTCTTCACATTATCTTCTTTATTTGAGAGTGTTTCTTGAAGGAGAGAACTGAGAAGACAGATTGGGATGGCTACTCTGTGAGTAATATGTTTTCCTAGAAAACAAGGTTCTTTTGGTTTTTGCTAGCTATTTACATAAAATTCTTTCTAAGATGTGACTTGCATTTCACCTACATCATTTCCATAGTATTATGTGTAGCAGTGATTAAAGCCGATTATGTTTCAGAATGTGTAGAGTGTGAGAAGAGTTTGTTTCAAGGTAATGCTTTCCTTTGCTGTGTGTATTCTGTTAACTTTAAAACAGTTCTGTGTAGTTCCTGGGTTATAGAAAAGCCCAATAACCAATTAAATATTGTTAGTTGGGGCTCTTTTTTTGATGTGCATATGTGTTATCTGGATAGCATATTGAAAAAGTGAAATCTGTGTTCTTAGAGTCATATAGGGTGGGGGGGTGTTTTGGGTTTGTTTGCTTAGCTTTATAAATTGCTGGTATGTTCTAAAGGAATAAATATTCTCTGTAATATAAATGAGGTGATACCTGAGTACTTCTAGTCTGTTAGAGGGTATCACTGATTTTATGGAGATGGGCTTTATAAATACATAGGCTGTGTGTTTTCTTGTGTTATAGTCTGTGCATCTTGTATTTTAATCTTGTCTGTAGAGTTAATGGTAGGGTGATGTGTTTTAGAAAACACTTCTGGGAGAGCTTGTGTTTGATAAACTTACAAAATTCAACAGTCTGAATGCTTATTCTTGGCTAGAAAGTTGTTTTTGTACTCGCTGTAGGCTTTGCTGTCATTTTTTACCCCTTTTCAGCTGCTGCCCCTGTATTCCACAGGGGATATTTGCTTGTAAATGCCTGTCCCTTTTCAGTAGAAGGTGACAATCTTGTCTTATTTTTCACCCCTTACAAACTCTTCTTGTCTATTCAAAGTGGGCTAACTTTCTGCTCAGTGCACAATTCCTGTAAGTTGTTTAGGCTAATCTTTTAAATGTCTTTGCTGTGTCAAGTTTTGGCTCGATAAGTCAGTTCAAGTGTCTGATCATGTAGCTGTGGTCAGAAATACTGACCCAAGGGAAGAAGAAAGAACATGTTGTGAGGAGAGAAGAGGATGAGATGGTTTCTTTCAATATCCCCGAGGTAAATCCTGTACCTTATACAGATCAGATCCTTCTCGCTTACTTAAACTGTATTTTCATAGAGTAGTTCTGTGGCAATTAAACCGGTCTAACCCAGGCTGAGGTGACTTTCTCCTTTCGCTCAGAGTCTGTGCTGAATTGGTGTTGAGCTAGATGGGTTTCCTGACTGTTGGAATATGTGCAGGCTCCTGAACACTGCTGGGGGTGCAGGGGAGAAGCAGAGCCACAGCTGTGGAGGGGAGAGGTGGGATGACAGACAGCAGTCTGGATTTAGACTGGTTTACAATGTACCCAAGAACTTGCATCCTTTTCCAGTATATCAGTTGGTTTAAGAAAGTTTACAATCTGTCTACAGTTTCTCTGCTTTTATTCTCCTTCTGCAATTCTGTGCATTGTGAAATGTGTACAGCTGGGTGTGCATGTCTGCCTGTCAGAGTTGTACACAGGCATACCCGTAACCGCGTAGATGAATGTGGATTCTAGTGAAGTACTTCGAGTTTCTATATTGGCGAGATAGCTTGGAGGTTTTCTGATGGGGAGAATACAACTATCAGCTTTATAGGATCAGCTCTTACCCATAGAGGGATGCACATTAATATTACCACAGTTAAATATTTTCATGATCTGTGTCACAGGCTGAACTCTGTATCTTAGGGGTATGGGGAAGATTATACGTTCAGATCTGGGCTTTAATACCTGTCCCATCTGTCGGCTGACCTTCTGGCACTGTTGGTTGTCTGTCTGTGTTTGTTTGAGAGAGTTCTTTTACTAAGTGGGGTGTCTCTGAGGGGCTGATATTTATGAGGAAGTGTGTTGCTGGAGTCATACAACAATGCTAACAATAAGCAATGTGCCTATGTGAATGGAAAAAGTGTGATATTTTAGTCTGTCGTTTTCTTACCGTGTAGCTTTTTCTCAGATGAATTATGTCTTGCAAGCTATTAAAAACTTCATCCAGAAGGATTTTTATTGTATTTTATTTGGAAAAGTGCTTCATGACTCTTGTTAGAATGTTAGAATATTAAAATGTAATGATTAAAGGAGAGTGAAACTTTAAACAGATTTTTGAAGGCAGTTTTGAGGAACTTTTTGTATATGCATGAAAAGTTATGTACCAACTATTGTACCTGAACCTTTCTGCATCAACATACAAAATCTACTGAAAGGTGAAACTGCTACAGAGAAAATATAGGTGTGATACTCAAATATTATCCCCAGAACAGAGAAAAACTTATCAAAATTATTTTCATCAAACTTTGGATTTTTCTTACAAATGTGGAGGATCTTATCTGTGTAATGTACACTATTTCACTAGAGAGAGAATTTTGTCAGCAATTAGTTGTATATATGCATGTAGGCCCTGAAGAATATCAGCTAACAATAACATGAAATTCAATACTGGAAAGCTGCATTTTGTAGCAAATGTTCTCAAGATTTACTGATACATCGCATTATGTGGGCAGGTATATGGTAAGAGATAACAGTGACCAGTAGAAGGTGGGGCTGCTGAAGACAGATTTCAGATGGATGGATTTAAACAAATAGTGGTTGAAGGGTTTTTTTAGTTGGTTGTTTGTGGTTTTGTGTTTTTCCTTTATCTCTGAATCTCATCGATTTACTTAAGGGACATAATTCTATAGAATGTTGGTATTTGTAACCTAACAAGCTACTCTGAAATGTGAATGCATAAACCATTCATATTTTCAGTTGGTCCAGACTGTTGCTGCTGAAGCACTAAGCTTGCCTTGGTGGGCATGACTCTGGCACTGTGGTGTTGCTCTGTGTCTTTCTCGGCTGGCTCGCTGCTGATGGCTCTTAGCTCCTGGTGCTGCCAGTTGTAGTGGGCTCCTGGCTTCCCTGCAATCACCTGGTAGGATTTCAACTGGCCACTGTATGCTGAGCCAGCAAAACAGTACTTCTGCTCTGCTGCTTTCCCAGGGAAGTCTTGAATGTTTGTGCCCCTTAATGGGAAATGAGTCACAGCTCATCACCAGGACACTGCCACCAAAAGACTAGAGATAAACTTGCACTGGCTTGTAGGGCAGGTGCGGTATCATCAGGAGGTGGACAGGTTTCACCTCAAATTGAAGCTAAGGTTAATTATGGTGTTACCAGCTTCTGAAACAGGTCAGTTAATGGGAACTAACTGCAGGCTTGCTGAAGCAGCACTAGTGTGGCTGCTCTCAATGAAGTGTGTCTCTGATCAGCTCATTTTCTCTCAGCAGGCTGAAAAATAGCCCCAGTATGAGTGCTTAGTCTACAGTCATGTTGATTTTGCTTTAGGTTTGTCTTTAGCTGTTGGAGATTAATGAATCAAAATGGTGTTTGAATTTACAACCAGTCCTCATCACTTGGCAGTGTTATTTCTAGCTGTTCTCTGCTTGGCTTACCTGAGCCCATCAGCTGAAGGACTCTGCTATTCTGCCATGTGGGAGTGGGGTGCAGCCTTCAATGTCTAGGAACTAGTGAGGTGATAGCAGAGGGTGTTGAAACCTTTTTTACTTTTCCAACTGTGTAAGTACTGTGCTGTGTATTTGTTGCAACCATGTCCAAATCCACCAGTGGCCTTTCCTCTTCACTCATTTTTGCCCATACCACAATCTTCCCTGACCCCAGAAGAGGAGCCTCCTTTGATTCCACCAGCAGCCATCAGACACAGCGACAGTATGTTGGGGATAGTCACTGATGTGGAAGTGCAGACAGGACCTTAGATGCTTGATAGCGAAGCACAAGCAAAGGGTCTGCTTAGGAAGGTCTGTGTGTGCTGGTGTTTGGATAAGCAGCTGGCGTATGGATCGCAGGTTTCTTCAAGGGGAAAGCTAAGGTGGTGAGTTTGAGTGTCCCTCTGAAGTGTTGATCTCCTATAGACAGCCTAGATATTTTGGTTCTGTAAAGATTTGATTTGAACTCTGGTCCCTCTAGAGGTATTACACACATAATATTCTTTGCACAGCAGTTTACCATTAAGGTGTTTCCTTTTGGGGAAGAAAGTTGAGTGGAAAGTGCACTTGTTCTAGAGAAACAATCTTAAATTAAAAGAACAGTGATCTCTGCTAGCTAACACCTGAAGAAGGAAAAAACCTTTTGTGGTAGGTGTTGGTTCAGAAGTCTCTTGGGTCAGAAATAGTTGCCAGGAAGGTATTACCCAAATTCAGTGGGATATGCCTCCTGTAGTTCTTTTTTTTTTTTTTTTTCTTTACAATACTACCTTCATTTTATAGGTAATATTTATTTTATAGGAAGTGCTGAAGAGGTGTAACTTGTTGATGTTTAAAAAGGGTTTTCTCTGACCTGAATAGAAGCTTCTACAGATGAATGTGTTGTATCTTTGTTATGAATAGCTTTAAACAGAGAGCATAAACACTTACTTTTCTCTTGATAGAGAAAGAGAATTAACCTGTTTAATCTTTGCATTGTTCTTAAGTTTTATTTTGGGTGGGGGTGGGGACCCAACTCCTTGGACAGTTGATGTTGTGTAGCAGTGTTATTTGTTCTAGTTCCATTATGGCTCGAACATGGCTGTGAGACTGGTTTTGGGCATTAAAGCCTGATCCTAATACCCTCAATGCACTATCTCTTATCATGCTGAGGAGTCTTTGCCATTAATTCATTCATTTCTTGCAGAGATCGCATCTAGTTCTATTGCTTGCAGGGAAACTCGGAAGAGAGGAATGGATACTGATAATTGCTGAAACACCTCAATTCTGTGTGAGAGCTGGGAGAAATGTTCATATCCATTGGCTTTGTAGTAAGACCTTGCTGAAGTTTTTTCTCGCCTTTTTACACAATAGCATGATGTTCAGCTTCATACGGAAACTTAACATCCGTCAGAAAATAGTCAATTTGAATTGTAAACTTGAGCCCATGGCAGGGAACCCTCAGCTGGGCAGCTTCATCTAGCTGGTCTCCTGTGCTTGAGGCGGCAGAGGCTCACCCCTT
Organism: Strix aluco; assembly: GCF_031877795.1. Classification (NCBI taxonomy): domain Eukaryota; kingdom Metazoa; phylum Chordata; class Aves; order Strigiformes; family Strigidae; genus Strix; species Strix aluco. The sequence continues at coordinate 350,826 of NW_027436632.1, forward strand.
TAGCTGGCAGGGCTCTAGGGAGGGTGTGTAGGTGTGCTTGTTTTTAACCCGTTCTTGATAGGGCCCATTGTTTGAAGGGAAACAAAAAATAAATAATTCTGCTCTAACATAAAACACAAGTAAATTACATTGATCCTTTTAATAATTGCTCCTTTGATGGCAGCATGGCTAGGCAGTGCATCCAGACATGGATAACAGCTGTCTGGGTGGAGCTGTGCTCTTGTGGAGACCCGCTGTCTCCGGGAGCTGAGCAAGGACAAGGCTGTTTGTTCTGCTGCTGTTTGTTCACAGTCGCTATTTTCCCATAGTCTGTGTGTTCCCATAGTCCTTACACTGAAATGGGGAGAGAAAAATTGAAAGCTAAAGAAACTCTCCTGATGTTCTCTCTATGCTTGCTTCCATTCTGGGCTTCCCTTCTGATATTTGTATATTTGTGCTGTTCTTCCTGGGTAATTATGAAGGGGCAACTCACAGGGGATACATGAACTCTGTTACAGAATGGAGAAGGGGATGAGAGCTTTGAAAGATACAGCGTGACATAAACACTGTTTTGGCTTTTCCACTGTATTTATATCTTCAAATTTAGAGGAAAAAAATACTTAAAATTAACTAAAGCCTACCACCATATTCTGAAGCAAAAATGTAATTTAGAGTAGTTGGAAAGGAGCTGTAAAAGAAGAGTACAGTCATAGCTAGATCTCATCTTCTTTTAGAGAGCTTTGTGATTTTTGGCACCTGTACTCAGCCTGGTGCATTGTTCATGGGGCTTCTTTGTTGTAGTTGATAAAGTAGACCATAAATAATTGTTCTTTTCTGTTTGAACAGTTGCCCAGTCAGGGAATTGGCATGTGCAAGGTAAGCAAGGAAGTAATGCTGACTTTATCATAAACAAGTCTTTTTTTTTTTTTTTTTTAAAAAAAAAAACCAAACAAAAAAAAACCTGAAAAAGAAAAGATGAAGCATAGGAGAATGACAAGTAATGGGCTGAGAAGTTTGGAAAAGATGAGGAGCGTTACAGAACAAAGTTATTACAATTCTGTAGTTTATGTGAGTATCCTTTAGGATTTCTCGCATATCTGTGTTTGTACATGTGATTATGCATAGTCAGTCATTTTTGCCTTGATGACTGGCAAACAAATGTATGGGACAGAATCAACATCCCATACAAATATGAAAGTGCTTCCAATGACATTAAAATTGTTCTAACACACCTATTACGTATTCTCTCAGCTACAGGTAAAACTTGAGTGAGAGAATAGAAAGCAAGAGCGAGAGAGGAACAAAAATGAACAGTGGGAAAGATGAGTGTGGTGTTCATGCAACTGCTTGTAAATAAGGCAGTTCAGGGGCTGCCTGCAGGAATATATGGCCTGGGATGGGTGTTCCAGGGTGTGGGGAAATACAGGTTTTGAGCGGCTGAATACAGAGTTTATTCTCAGGTACATCAAGTCTACTAAAATACAAATGGTTTCCAGGTGGTATAAATGTAATTTACTCTTTTTTTTTTTCTTTATGTTTTCTTTATGCTGTGAGAAAAGAAGAAAATGGCAATTGTGCAAATAAGCCCACAGTCTGTGGGAGCTCACAATTCTTACTGTATATCTAGCAGTCACATTTATGTCTTTACTGTACTTTCACCTACCAGGTTCTTCTTAGATAATGTATATTTAGTCTTTTTCTATTAATAAATTTCATTTTAGTCTGAAAGATCTTTCTTTTGCTTGCTGTCTGCAGCAATGTAATGAAAGGGAGGTGCTCAGAGGGAAGGCTGTGAAGATTTGACATGTACTGTGTTACTGTCTTCTGAGATGATTGAAAATTGATGCAGTAGGAATTTGTTGCCAGGTAAGTTTTCCATCTTTGGAGCACTCTCTTTTCCCTGAGGAGCTCTTGGTAACCCCTTTCTGGGATGGCTCAGTCCACTCTTCGAAGAGAAGTTTCTAGGCGGTGTTCTTTGCTATTTTGTACGGGAATATTTAATTATTTCAGGTATTTAGGAAATAATACTACTTTCTGCAAGGTTGCTTTTAATTATGCTCTCATCTGCCAAACTTCAGGAATATTTAATCCTAGTGTGAAACCAGGGACAAGCGTGAGCCCAAAAAGTCATTCTTTAATGCTTAGTGTTACATGATTTGCTGTATCACCTGAGCAAATGACCAGCACTTAAAGAGATGAAAGAGTTACACAGCTAAAATCATGCACATCTTGAGAAATAAAAGAAGTCTGGTCATTTCAACATGGCCGTGAAAATAGTGTGCCATTTTAAGATAACTGAGATAACAGAAAACTGGGTGGGGAAAAAAAAAATGTTCAGTTACAACTGTTGGGGGGAAGTGGAGGGAAGAATGGTGGTCTTCGCATGCCTGTAAATTTGCCAGGTAGTCCCCATAAGTGCAAGTATGCTTTTTGTTAAACTCCTGGTTCCTTCCCTTGATGGATGACCAGCAGGTTCTTAATGTTTCTGGGGACTGTTGCGTAAAGTATATGGATGATGACACTGAATGCGCTCTACAGTCTGGGTAAATACAATTTGTTGCAATGATCCTAGAAAGCAGTGGGTATTGTTGAGCAGAACTTTTTGTTCATAAATCATCATCATCAGCTTGAGTTAGGTTTTGGTGGTTGGTGTACTGTAACTGTGTCACTTCAGTGTGATGCTGCTGAAATGCAGATTCTTGTATAAACTTGAGGCTTATGCAGGGCTTTCTAGCGGGCATGAGATCTTTCCACATGTGCCATACTGTATGAAGTGGACTCTGCTGTGTCGCTCTACATTCTCTAACCTTTCTTTTGCATGTGGTCCTCCTGGCTATGCTATGTATTTCAAGGTCACCTGCCTGAGGAGCATAGTAAGAGAAGAGCTCAGTTCTGAAGCTCAGGGCTGTGATTTTCTAGCAGCAAAACTACAGTGATCTTGCTGCTGTGAGAATTGTCCTCGATGCGGCATCCACGTGTGCAGCAGTATCTATGAATTGTCTGCTTTTGCTTTAGGGTTTCTTTCACTGCTCATAATTTCTTGAGGCAAAAAAACAGGAAGTAAAATTAATTTTTTGAAACATAAATAATGTGATTAGGCGTTTAGATGTTTCTGTGGTGTGTGATCTGTACCCCTAGTTAGTCAAGCCTGCAGGAAGCACCTACTGGCCAAATACTTGGTTCCTAACTGTGCTGTGCAAATCTTGTTATCATGTAACGGTCTGAGGTAGAATGTCGCTTCTGAGTGAAGGTCCCTCAGAAAGGCTGGGTCTAAAGTGATAACATAGACACAGATCTGAAACTGTTACTCTGCAGCATAGTAGTTGTACTCTCAGGTGCCTCAAATACTACATTCAACAGTAGCATGTTTCTATCATTATTTTCACCTGTAAGAAAAACAGAATGGGAAAAGCAAAAGCAGTTAAAATGATCTAAAATATTTCCAGACTGGAAAGGTAAAATGAGACTCCCCGCCTGGGAACACCTCTTTTCAAAGACTGTTTCCCTGAGGAGAAGGTGTGGTGAGGGCTCTGCAGTTCAGGAGGGAACAGAAATGCCTTTTGGAAACTGTGTAGGATGATGGAGAAGTAGGGTTGTGTCATCACTGTGTTTTAAGAGACAAAAAATAGCTATTTAGCGATTTTGAATAGAAGTTGTTGTTCCTCTCCCCTGAGTTGGCCATGAGGAAGCATAACAAGCCTACTGCACCCTTTTTTCTTAATTTAAAGCTGTTGCAGAGCACTGCAGAGAGGCTTTGGCTCTGGAGAGCTGGAATAAAGCACATGCTAGCGAAGGTTTGCTCTAGGGCCTTGTTTGAGCCCGTTCCTGTGACTGCCCTGACCCCTAGTGACTGCAGAAACAGTTAAATAATTAACAGATTCAATTGTTTTAAAAAAGTATATATCTTTACATAACATCTTGCTTTACAAGGGAGCTTTTATCAGCAAGTGTCTTCATTAGGAGGAAATTGTCAACATCCTTCTATTTTAAGCAATCTCTAAGTTCCCAGAGAAGTTTTGCTCAGTTTTTATTTTACAACAACCAATTTCTTTCTCATTTGAGTGTTGACTTGAGATGGATTTTGCTACCTTAATTAGGAAATAGCTTCATTAAAATATCAGTGCTGCTAAGATGTTGGGAGTTGATGGTTTAAATTTAGCCATATAAATTTGTTCAGGAATGCTGGATCTCAGGCTGGAAGCTTTGCAAACTTTTAATACAATACAGGTGGTACCACTGTTAATCTGTTCGAGATCTGATATGATGCACCTACAGGAGATGTCTGATGATCTTGAGAAGTACCATCTGGAAAAACATTAGTATGTTTTAACAGGTGTAAGGTGAAAGCAACAAATCCTTTCTTTCCCTTGGGCCTTTCAATTCAGCAGCAGACGATGTATGTGCACACGTAATACCAAGGCAAGTTCAGCTCTCCTTCAGTAGCCCTCCGCCTTGGATCTTTGGCTCGTTATCTCAGGACTTATTTTCAAGTAGTGTTAGTTTCAACCAGTGTGGGGGATTTGTCATGCAGGGAGTATGTGAAAACACAGAAATACAGTCTTTAGGGCCCCGCTGCATGAATGTAGAATATCCTCAATTTTCTTTGACTCCCCTTTGGGGCCCTAATGACAGAGACAACCAGACAGAAGATGATTAAGAAACATAGTAGGGGATGCACCCATGATCTATAAAGCACACGTATGTTTTTAATATTTTTATGGATCTTAGTGCTGTTGAGGCTGTGAAAAGGAAATGTTAGATAAGGATTTGATTACACAAAGCACCGTTCCCTGTGTGTTCCCCTGATTTCAGTCAAGAGCAGTTCACACCTCACAGGAACTGCTAATATCTCATTGACCCATGTATTTATTGTACAGTGATGAGGTATTTCTTACTAACTATGACTTTCTGGACTGAGCAATTGATGACTCAAGAGAACAAGATTTGTAATTTCTCTGCAGGAAGCTCCAGTGAAGAGGGAGGAGATAATGTACTGAGGTTGTGGTTCCACAACAATCCAGGACCAGCCAAGTGTCGCCCCCATGGCCGTGTCCTTCTCCTCCTGCTTTTGTCTGTCTTTCCCTTGAGCTGGGCCTCTCACTCAGCCCGATCCTGTGCTGGGCATATCGGCATGTCAAGATGCTAGAAGATTATTTTCTTTTGGCTTTGGCTTGTTGGGGTGGCTTTTTGGGGTGGGGAGGTGGGTGAAATTGCATCGGGAGGTGCTAGTTCTTTATGATCCCAGTTTGGAAAGGCACTCGGATTGTGTAAAGCATCTCTTCAGGTGCTGGTTTTCTGAGATCGCATTTAAAAGGAAAGGAGGACAGTGTAGATAATCCTACAACCATTCAGATGCTGGGAGCCCCAAGTTGTGCAGCACTGAATGGGCCTGCGACTATGGCCCAAGCACACCCTGCACCTCCCGTCCATGGAAAAGTCACCCCGTTTTGGTCATTGGAGCTCTTACAGGACTTTCCCAAAGAAGCCAACTCTATTCCTCATTTCCACTGTCAGACAAAAAGGACGTTCACCTGAGAACCTGTCGCTGCGCTCTTAGGTAACGGCTAGGCCAGGCCTTATCTAACTGGACACAGTATCCCTCTGAGTACGATTTTAAATTGCCTCAGGCAGACAACGTAGACCATGTTGCCGCAAGGCATCGGGTACTACAATTTGAAACTGCGATGTCTAGTTAGAGGGGAGGCGAGATGCTTAGTCCTTGATTTCAAAAAGGTGTTTCTTGTCTGTTTTTTTACATTTTCTAACTCTCAGCTAAACCAGATACTCTAGATTTTTCTGTTCTTCTCTCAGTTAAGGAAAGTGAGGCCTAACTGCATGCATGTTTACAATCACTATAGCCTCTATAAATTTCACAGAATCCCAGAATCGTTCAGGTTGAAAAAACCCCTTGGGATCATCGAGTCCAACCCTCAGCCTACTCTGCAAAGTTCTCCCCTACACCACATCCTGCAACATCGCATCCAAACGACCCTTAAACACATCCAGGGATGGTGACTCCACCACCTCCCTGGGCAGCCTATTCCACCGTCTGACCACTCTTTCTGTGAAAAATTTTGTCCTAATGTCCAGTCTGAACCTCCCCTGTTGCACTTGAAAGCCATTCCCTCTTGTTCTATCGCTAATGACCTGTGAGAAGAGACCAGCACCAACCTCTCTACAAGACGTAGTTGTAGAGAGTGATGAGGTGTCCCCTTAGCCTTCTCCTCCTCAGACTAAAGAGTCCCCATTCAAATGATTAAAAATTAGGTTTCCAAATAGAAAAAAAATTACATCATGACCACCTGAGGTTTATGCAAGATACTCTCCATAAAGTAGGGTAGAGAGCTGTATGACTGTATTTCTCCTAGAACGATAGAATCATTTCAGCTCGAAGGCACCCTGGAAGGTATCTGATCCATCCCCGTGTTCTAGACAGTCACAATGAAGAAAAAGCTCCAAGGAAGAAAAACACTTTTACATTCACAGTTACAGGTGCCACCCAGATAAGTGCTGGATCCCAGAGCTACAGAAAGAAGCTTGAAGGGCTCTCCTCGCAAACCGATGATGTTCTGAGAATGACCAAAGGTCAGGTAAATGCGAAAAGGGGAAAATGCCTGAGACAAAGATAGAAATCACATCTAGGTAACAGCTGGGTGTGAGGTTGGTTTCTTCAGAAGGCAATATGAAAGTATCCTTCTTCTCAGTCTTCCTCTCACTTTGATCTTGGTCTTTACCCAGTCTTTGATAATGGAAAAAAGAAGTTAAGAAAGATGAAACAGAAACCGAATGAGATATTAACTTGGAGCGAGGGTTATGTTTGTGTTTTCACAGATGCCAGCTCTCGCTGGGTTCCTGCTCGGTGTTTGGCCTGTGTTGGAACCTGTCTCAGGGTGAAGGATGGGTGGTCTCACAACCAAACGCCACCGGAAGCCCTGAAAATCCGTTCTCTACGTGCTTGGTAGAAATACCTGTGGATACATGGCCGAATCCACTGCAGTTTTGGCTTAGCAAACAAACTAATGCTACTTCTTTAGCTTTAAGTGGTCTTTTAACTGATGCCGATAGTGTTAGACATGCTATGTTACAAAATAGAGCTGCCATTGATTTTTGCTTTTAGCACAAGGGCATGGATGTGAAGATCTTGAAGGAATGCCTTATCTGAATGGTTTGACTCCCTGGGAATTACAGGATGGTTAAAAGAATTGTTAAAAGGAGGAATCATTGTAATTATTGTGATTATTGTGTTTGCTATTATTTTGCCATGCTAAATTTACCTGTATTGGACAATTGTTGCAAAAAGGCTTACAAGGAGTTTAGATTGCTTAAAAACAAAAAGAGGGATATGTGGGGATTCTAAAGGAGTCCCTGCGAGAAAATGGACCTGTGAGCAATCCTGCATATGAGCAAGACTGGTAAAGCCTCAGCGTCGGCAAGGACATAACCCGGAAAGAATGAAGAAGAACACGGGAAGTTAAACAACTTCAGGGTGTGGGTTTGGGCAGAGAAGGAAGTTTGTACAATGTCAATGTGGCAGTTTTCATCCAATCAGAAGAAAGAGCTTAAGGAGCTTGTGCAAAGCTAACTGTCCAGTCAGAAAGAATTATACCACATTATATATATCACATTATATCATGTGATTCTCACTAGCATTATAAAAGGCTTGCTTCACCGCAATAAAATTGACATTGCTTAATCATGTTGATTGTCGGCATGTCCGTATCTCCCACACCTGTGTCATTGTAGTCTTTAGTCTTTCACAGTGTTTCGTCTCCATTACTCACTGAGGTGTTATCGCCCATATATCATCCACCGTTCTGGCATTCTCACATGGCAGGCCACACCTGGGCATCTGCGTCACATCACCTCAGCATCGTTGTGTGTACTGTCAGGCTGTGTCTCTTGGTCTGGCATTAACTCTACCCTGTGTGGTACTCTTGCATCCTTAGGTCATGTTTGTGAGCATGTAGACGTGTGTGTTTGAGGTGGAGCTGCTTTGTGTGTTTGTAGCCATTCTGGATGGGGTGGAATGGTCCCAGAAGGGGATGATGATTTGTCGGTGAGCGTGGCCTGTTCGGGTGGAGATTGTGTAGGTTGGTTTTGGGGATAGGCAGTAGTTATCGGTAAGCAGGCTCTAGAGTTCCTTCTTTTGTCTTTTGCAGGTACAATAGGGCCACCGGGAATCCAGAAGCAAATGCTTCCATGAAGTTTTCCAGAGTGTACAAAATGAAGCAAAGAAGGACCAGGAGCAGTGCACAGAGGGGAACATATTCCTCTTCTTCCAACTATGAGGGCCTCTTGTGTGGAATCATATGAAGTGGTTGTGATGGCTTGAGGTGCATGATGATGCAGTTGGGGTGATCTGCCACTCCGGGAAGTGATGGTTAGATAGAGTAGATATTGAATGAGTGTTAGTTTTGGAAGGCATCTATCCTTGTATGTGAGGATGTTTTTCATTTCAGGGTATATTGAATTTAGAGAAAGTTAATGTGTCTTTTAAAAATAAAGAAACTCTTGAGCAGGGGGATTTCTTTATCTCCCTGACCTGGTTTATTGTCGCTTAGTCCTGGCCGCTCTGTCAGGTGATGTTCATGGCCAGCGTTTGGGTGGAGGTTAGGCTCAGGCCGTGGCGTTTGCAGGCAGGGTGATTTTTAGAGGCCTTCAGGAACCACGTTCCGAGGAGTGCCACAGCAGTGGGTCAAGGAAGTGTTGTGGGGGTCAGGTGGCCGGGTGGGTTTCCTGAGAGCAGGGGGTGGTTAGTGGGGTAGCTGAATGAGTGGTGTGTTTAGTATGTGTCTGCCTGTGCATGAGTGTTTAATGTTTTTTTTTTTCTTGCAGGTGGAGTTGAATTTTTTGAGTAGTTAGGGGGAAAAAAAAAAACAAAAAACAAAAAACAAAAAACGAAACAAAAACAGCTGGGGAATTCTTTTTTTTTTTTTCCCCCAGCTGGGTTTTTTTCCCCGGTCCTGGCCACTCTGCGAGGCGACAATCATCGCCAATGTTTGGACACGGAGAGGTCTAGGGCCGGGGTTTTTGCAGGCAGGGCGATTTTGGAGGCCTCCAGGAACAGTGTTCCCAAGGAGCCATGCAGCCATGGGGTGAGGGACATGTCGTGGTGGTCCTGTACTGGGATGGCTTTGAGAGCAGGGGGTGGTTAGTGGGGTAGCTGAATGTGTGGTGTGTTTAAAACGTGTTTGCCTGTGCATGGCTGTTTAATGTAATGTAGGGGTTTTTCTGTTGTTGCAGGTGGAGTGTTTTGAGTAGTCAGAAAAAAACCAAAAAAACAACCCAGCTGGGGGATTTATTTTTCACCCTGGTCCTGGCCACTCTGCAAGGTGATGATTGTTACCAGTGTTTGGATGCGGAGCAGTCTAGGGATGGAGTTTTTGGCAGGCAGGGTGATTTTTGAGGTCCTTGGGAATGGTGTTCCTGGACTCACGTATGTCATAGTAGTCTCTAAACAGTTATGAATGTAGTTAGTATGCCCTACATACAGACATGATCCTAATGGGCATGTGTGAAATGACCATAAATGCTGAGAGGGGTAATAGTGGTAGGTAAAGCACTTGTAATGGTTTTGGGGTTTTTGAATTCCATAAGTTTTTGTGTAGTGTAGGTTCAATAAAGGTGTATTTGCTGTTGGTTCCAAGGTTTAATAAGGATGTAAAAGGTGGTTTGTAATGTGGATTTAGTGAAGGTGTACTTGCAGTGCTTGTAAGGTTTCCAAAGTAAATAAAAGCTTTGTGCAAGGTAGGCTCAATGAAGCTGTATTTGCTCTTGGTTCTAACTTTATTAAATAAGTAAAAGCTGTTCTGTAATGCAGTTCTAACAAAGGTGTATTTGTTGGGGTTGGCTCTTGTGTGGTTTCTCTGGATGTGTAAGTTTGTCTCTCTGTGTTTGCCGTTTGTCTCTCTCGCCATGTGTCTGACTTTGTCTCTCTGATTTTGTCTCTCTGTGTCTCTCTCGGACTTGGACTTTGTGTCTGTATTTCTCTCTTTGTCTCTGTTAGTTAATTGGTAATTAGCAGTACTAGAACATGGCTGTTGCCAGGGAGTAATCATTAAAAAAAAATTTAAACTACATTACTCCCTGGTAATTTGGCCATGTTCTACTGCTGCACCACACTTACTATTTTTATTCTTTTACTGTATAATATTAATACACCACACACCTGACACCAATGAATAAACCCCTACCCCCCCATAACACCCACCACCACACAACAACATAACATCCTCCACCTACACTCACTCCATCACAACCTATACCAATAACAACAAGTAGGTGTGGCTATGGTTAGTAGGTGGGGCTGGGGGTAGGGTTAGGATTACTGGGGTTAGGGCCAGGGGTGGGACTAGGGTTACTAGGCAGAGCTGGAGATGGGGCTACAGTCACTAGATGTGGCTGGGGGCTGGGTCAAGGGTTACTAGGTGGGGCTGGGGGCTGGGTCAAGGGTTACTAGGTGGGGCTGGGGGTGGGGTTAGGGTTACTAGGCAGGGCGAGGGGTGTGGTTACGGTTAGAGGGTGGACTCAGCGGCAGGATTAGGGGTTGGGGTTAGGGGTTACGAGTTGGGGGTAGGGCAGTTAGGGTTAGGGCAATAAGGGTTAGGCATTATGGTGATTAGGGTTGGGGTTAGGGGTTTGAGTTAGGGTTAGGGTTAGTGTGTCGGATGAGGGCTAGGGTGTCAGGTTAGGGGTTAGGGTGAGGGTTAGGGTTGGGGTTAGATTTACATGTTAGGGTTAGGGGAGGGTTAGGGTTAGGATTAGGGTTAGGATAGGGGAAGGGGTTAGGGTTAGTGGTTAAGATTAGGGTGAGGGTTAGGGGTTATGGTTAGGGTTAGGTTTTAATGTTGGGAGTTAAGGGTTGGGGTTAGGGTTAAGGTTATGGGTTTGGGTTAGTGCTTAGGGGTAGGTCTTAGGTGTTAGGGGTTGGGGGTTGGGTTAGGATTGAGGGTGAGGGTGAGTTAGGGGTAGGTTTAGGGGTTAGGGTTGGGTTAGGTTTCAGATTAGGGTTAGATTTACATGTTAGGGTTAGGGTCAAGGGAAGGTTAGGGATTAGGATTAGGGTAGGGTAGGGGAAGGAGTTAGGGTTAGGGATTAGGGTGAGAGTTAAGGTTAGGGTTAGTGGTTAGGGGTAGGGTTTAGGTGTTAGGGCTTTGGGTTTAGAGTTTAGGGTTAGGTCTTGGGGTTAGGGTTAGGAGTTAGGGGACAGTGTTATGGACGGGGTTAGGGGTTAGGTCTAGGTGTTGGAGGTTAGGGATAGGGTTAGGGGTTAGAGGTTAGGGTTAGGGGTTAGGGTTAGGTTTTAGGGGTTAAGGGTTGGTGTTAGGGGTGTTAGGGTTAGGGCTGGGGGTTAAGGGTTAGGGATTAGAGTTAGGGGTTAGGGTTAGGGTTTGGGCTTAGAGGTTAGGTTTAGGGGTTAGGGTTATGCATTAGGGTTAGGGTTATTGTTAGGGGTTAGGTATTGGGATTAGGGGTTGGGGATAGGGGTTAGGGCTGGGGGTAAGGGATTAGGTTTAGGGGGTAGGGTTAGGACTTAGTGTTAGGGGTTAGGGTTTAGGGGTACGCATTAGGGGTTAGGGGTAGCGGGTTAGGGGTAGGAGTTAGGGTTTTGGGTTTAGAGTTTAGGATTAGGGTTTAAGGGGAGGGGTTAGGGTTTAGGGTTAGCGATTAGGGGTTTGGGGTTAGGGTAAGGGGTTAGAGGTTAGGGTAAGGTTGTAGGGCTTGGGGGTTAGGGTTAGCGGTTGGGGGTTGGGCTTAGGGCTTGGGCTTAGGGTTAGTGATTAGCGGTTGGGTTTAGGGTTAGTGATTAGGGGTTGGGTTCAGGGGTTAGTGTTAGGCTTTAGGGGTTGGGGTTAGTGATTAGGGGTAGGGCTTAGGGGTTGGGGTTAGTGATTGGGGGTAGGGCTTAGGGGTTGGGGTTGGGGGTAGGGTTTAGGGGCTGGGGTTAGGGTTAGTGATTAGGGGTAGGGCTTAGGGGTTGGCATTAGGACTTAGGGGTTGGGGTTAGGATTAGTGATTAGAGGTTGGGGTTAGGGTTAGTGATTAGGGGTAGGGCTTAGGGGTTGGGGTTAGTGATTAGGGGTAGGGCTTAGGGGCGGGGGGTAGGGTTAGTGATTAGGGGTTGGGGTTAGGGTTAGTGATTAGGGGTAGGGCTTAGGGGTTTGGGTTGGGGTTAGTAGGGGTAGGGCTTGGGGGTTGGGGTTAAGGTTTGGGGTTAGGGTTGGGGGTTAGGGTTGGGACGTTGGGGCTTAGAGGTTGGGGTTTAGGGGTTGGGGGTTGGGATTAGGGTTAGTGATTAGGGGTTGGGGTTAGGATTAGTGATTAGGGGTTAGGGCTTAGGGGTTGGGGTTAGTTGTTGGTGTTAGGGATTGGGGTTAGGGTTATGGGTTATGGTTAGGGGTTAGGGTTATGAGTTAGTGTTTAGTGGTTAGGAGTTAGGTGTTAGGGTTAAGGATTAGTGGTTAGGTCTTTGGGTTAGGGTTAGGTTTAGTGTTGGGGTTAGGGTTTAGTGTTAGGGCTTGGGGTTAGTGGTTAGGGTTAGGCATTATGGTTAAGGGTTAGTGTTATGGTTAGTGTTAGGGGGTAGGATTTGAGTTAGGGGTAAGGGTTAGGGGTTACTGTTGCAGGTTATGGGTTAGGTTTAGGGGTTAGGGGTTGGAGTTAGGGGTTATGGTTAGTGGTTATTGGTTAGGGCTTAAGTGTTAGGGCTTTGGGTTTAGAGTTTAGGGTTAGGTCTTAGGTTTACGACCTGGGGTTAGGGTTAGGGATTTGGGGTTAGGCGTAAGGATTAGGTCTTAGGTTTAGGGCTTAGGGGTCAGAGTTAGCGGTTAGGGTTAGGCGTTAGAGGTTAATGTTAGGGGTTAGGGTTTAGAGGTTAGGGTTATGGTTTAGGGTTAGGATTTACTGTTATGGTTTAAGGGTTAGGGGTTAGGGTTTGGGGTTAACGGTTAGGTTTAGGACTTGGGGTTAGGGTTTAGGGTTAGGGCTTAGGGCTAGGGCTTAGGAGTGAGGTGCTAGGGCTTAGGAGTGAGGGGTTAGGGGGTTAGGGTTTGGGATTAGGGCTTGGGTTTAGGGCTTGGTCATATGGTTAGGGACTAGACTTAGGTTTAGGGCTTAGTGTTAGGGTTTAGAGGTTAGGGGTTAGGGCTTGGGGTTTAGTGGTTAGGGCTTGGGCGTTGGGGGTTAGGGTTTGGGGTTAGGGCTAGTTCTTATGGTTAGGACTTGTGGTTAGGGACTAGATTGAGGGTTAGGGCTTAGTTTTAGGGGTTAAGGATTAGGGTTATTGTTATGGGTTAGCGCTTAGGGTTAGGGTTTAGGTTTAAGGGTTAGGTTTAGGGGTTAGGGTTAGGGGTTAGGGTTATGGTTAGTGGTTAGCTTTAGGGATATGGTTAGGGATAGGTGTTAGGCTTAGGGGTTTGGGTTATAGGTTAGTGTTAGATTTAGGGTTAGGGCTTGGGGTAAAGGGTTAGGTTTCGGGGGTAGGGTTAGGGGTTAGTGTTAGAGGTTAGAAGTTAGGGTTATGGGTTAGTGTTTAGGGGTTAGGAGTTAGGACTTAGGGTTAGGGGTTATGGGTAGGGGTTAGTGGTTAGGGTTTGGGATTAAGGGTTAGGGTTAGGGTTTAGGGTTTAGGGTTTGGGGTTAGGGATTAGGGTTAGGGGTTATGGTTAGGGTTAGTGTAGGGGTTAGAGCTCGGGGTTAGGGGTAGGTGTTAAAGTTTAGGGGGTAGTGTTAGGGTTTAGGGCTTAGGGTTAGTTCTTAGGTTTAGGGGTTAGGCTTAGGGCTTGTGTTATGGGTTAGCTTTAGGGTTAGGGTTTGGCACTAAATGTTAGGGTTTAGGTTTAGGATTCAGGGTTATGGATTAAGGTTCGGGGTAAGGGTTAGTGGTTAGGGATTAGGGTTAGGTGTTAGGGGTTAGAGTTAGGAGTTAGGCTTATGGGTTAGTGTCCCGATCCAATATCGGGGCGGGTTCTTAAACGATCCCAAGAGCGAGATCAAGACACAAACGAGGTCAAATGCTGTATAACCTTGTGAGCTTTATTTCCCGTAACAATTAGTAATAGCGATAGGACAGAGAGAAAAGGAAAGAGAAAGTCAGAATCCCTAAGCCAGAAAACGGTAGAGATGCAGCTAATTACCGCCACCACCAGGGATCCAACGATGTTGCGTAGACTCGGCCTCGGTGCAGGTGGTGGTGCTCCAAGCTCCGCCGAGGTCCCAGCTCCAGGTAACAGGTGTCGAAGCAGGTTGCAAAGACGGTGGCACCAAGAGAGGCGTACGCAGTCCTTTAGTCCCCACGATTTCCCCGAAGAGTCCGCCCATTTCCACGGAGCTCATTGTAATATGTGCCGCCCCGTGGTCCTCCATACGCGCATGCCCAGGTGTTCTGGCGGGGGGGGGTCAACCTGCAGTGCCTTCAGCCTTTGCACGTCTTCCTCGTCCCGCACCCAGCTCGCGCGCAGGTACAGCTTGGCAGGCACTGCCAAGGCTGTCATTGTTCTCACTTTGAGCGGATGTCGTGGTTTTTTCGGGGACTCTGTAGCGTACTCCTTCAGAACAACAGGATGCTGGGGGTGGGAAGTGGTGGTCGCGGAGCAGCAATATTGAGACAAACAATGTCTAACACAGTTCCTTACACCACCCCGTGGCTCAACATTGCTCTCTTCGTGGTGGTGATAAAGATAACAGTACAGAGAGAGAGAGAGAAAGACCAGAAAAGCGCAAAATACAATAACAAACGAGATTTCCAGCAAATTTTCTTTCCATAAACATGTCTTTAACAATATCTTTAACAGGTATAAGCATTTTTTAACTAACAAACATATCATCAATAACAAATATAAACATTTTTAACTGACAAACACATAACCAATAACATCTTTTAACAGATATATCATGCTTACAACTAACCAATTTTATAAAGCCAAAGCATCTTATGAACTAATTTTAAGGCTCCGATGAATTGACAGAAGAACGTAATGGCAGTTTACATGATTGACATTTACAGGGACAAAAAAGGAGAATTAGCATAACAATTAGGATAGTGATTAAGAAAGCAAAGACTACAACATGAATTAAAATCAAATCTGACACATCTTCCATCTTTGCCCGTGGTTTTAACCAAAATACCACAAAATGTTTGAGTTTCTGGCCGTCCACGCTGTCCGCTGCAGTTGGGATCAGCATGCGCAGCAGGAAAAAAAAATCCCTTTCCTCGCCCCCTTTTCCTAATGCGCATGCGTCATTAGGGTCTAGAAACTTCTTTTCCAAACTTAAAGGTAAATAAACAACACTATCCATAACAACATTAACAACATTCTAAATAAACATATAAAAAGATAACAGTAACACTATTGACTAACAGTTTTTTAACTAAACAAAGTTAAAGCTGTGTCTCAGCCAGGGCCGAGAAATGTGCTCTCGGTTCTATCTCAACCCGGACTGAGGAATGCGGTCTTGGTTCCATTTCAAACTGGACGGAGGAATGAGCTCTCGGCTCTGTCTCAAACCGGACCGAGGAATGTGCCCTTGGTCCCGTCTTAGGGCGGACCGAGGAATGTGCTCTCGGTCCTTGGCGGGGAGGGGAAGGAGGTGGTTGTTTACATGAAACAGCACAACTACAAGACAGTTTACATGGACACTTACCGGACAAAAACATACAAAACGCAAGAGTAAATACAGCAATAGCCAACAAAGTAAGAGCCAGAAAATCAAGTATTAAAAGGGCATACATTCTGATTCTTATCACAAACTGCAATGCCGGAAAATAAATGGTGGTCGGACTTGCCTGAGCCGGGGATCTGCCAAAATGGACGCCCCCAGCCCAGAACGCATGTGCGGTTTAGGCCTAAAAACGTCTATCCTAAGCTTAAAATTTAAATGATTGATACAGCTACAGGCTTTGGTTGGCGAACGATACGAATCTGCTTTACACCATCAGGTGTGACAGTAGATATAAATTGCATGTTAGAAACAACACATTGGATTAACTGAATAAAGCAAGGAATAATACACGGCAAGAACATCAAGGCGGCAAATGCACATATGAGATAAAATAGAAGCTGCTTTACCCATGGTGCTCCGGGTAGCCAAGACCATAGATCACCACTCCAGCCATTCCATGTTTGAACGGGGACATGAGCTAGTTTCCTAATGTCTGTGGTTAGCTGAAGGACTGCTTCACCTACATCGGCTATTTCCAGACAACAATTAGAAACATTTAGTTTTCCACATACTCCTCCCTCTTCAGCTAATAGGTAGTCTAAAACCATACGATGTTGAAGGATTGCAGTGCGCATCTGTTGAGATTGTTGAGTTAAAAGGTCTATAGCATTAGCAGTTTTATTAGTAATAATTTCTAGAATTGCTTGTAGTCAAATTATACCGTTCAAATTATAAATTGGTTCTCTTGCCCCTGATATCGGTTCATTGGGATTCCAAGTGGCAGGCCCATAATGCTCAATAATTCTTTCAGGGGGCCACTCATTTTCCCCCCACTTTTGAGTTCCACCGATTTTAAACTCAACAGATTGCTTGTTGTGGACAATCCTTTTGTTCCCTAACTTATCATATAATTTTATTCCCAACTGAGGTAGTGGGTTGTTATACCACCCCGTGGCTGGAGTGGTGGCCTACAATAGGGGTCATCATAATCAAAGCCTGGGGATAAAGCCCATTCACAAACACTCTCCCCGACTCGTACTCCTCTCCCTTTTGTCCAGTTAGGGCAGCAAATACCTTTTCCAGGAAAGTGGAGTTGCCAGGGATCAGCATCCTCAGTCCAGTATGGACTGTATTGAAATTGCTGACCCACCATTCTCGGTTAGCACTTAGAGAGCCAGAGCTTCCTCCGGAACCAAGGGAGAGGAGAACGGTCGCCCAAAGCAGTTTTGACGATGGTACACAACACATCCTACAAATATTAATAAGGCAATAGACATCAATACTATACAAAAAGTCAAAATCCACATAAGGATCCCCCGTCGTCACTCAGTATATCATTCTTCGGGGGAGGTTTTACCTGCAAGAGAAAAGAAAAGAAAAATCTTCTCGGTTCGTTTTGAGAACCGGAAGTGAGTTATAATCAGAAAGATGGAATAATCCACCTTGTATTAATTTTGTGCTCCTTTCTATAAGCATCTTTGGCCTTCCAGGTGTACTTATTAAGGGGTGTGTCCAACACCAGTGGCACTGTGCCCACTGTAGGAAGTGCGACCAAGATAGGTTGTCCTGGAAAATGAGATGGATTGCTGGGGGTGGAGGTGTAACACCTGCGAGCTGTCCTCCAGGCCGGGCAGGAGGCAACTGACCTCGCCATCCTCTTTAGGGACCTGGAGACCTTGTGCAGTGACACCTGCCAGTTCTGCACAAGTTGTTCTAATTTTTGGGTTGTGAGTCCATCCATCAAGTCACGGGGAACACCTTTCTGAAGCCCTAGTTGCCACAGTCCCTGTCGAGTTAGGGGCCTCTCTCTCCCAAAATTCTGAAATCGAGGTGATCCCAAGCCTTGGCCCTTCCTCATGGATGACTGTCACCCACTAATTTGCTCTGCAGCCCGTACGACCCTGGTTTCAGTTCTTTGGGACGATCCACCAACGGGGCCATATTTTCTCCCAAAATTAATCAATTCCTGGGCTACCTCTCCCCATGTCCATACTTTCCTCCCTGGCTGTCGGTGGTCAGGAGTCACTATCCCCTCAAGACTGGCCGTCATTCTTTCTACATTAGAACTATTTTGAATTTTTCCTTGTAACTGAATGCCAATGGGTTTCAGGGAGTCAGGAAGTCCTCGTATCAGGGGAGTCATCCTCTCTGGGTCCACAGGCATCATCATCGGGGAGCCTTGGTTAGGCTTGAGCTCCCGATCATACATCATCTGCAGACAGGCGGCCTTCTGCACACTTTCCACTAACTGATCCACCGTTCCTGTTATGGCAAGGGGATCCCCCCTCTCCAAGGGGTTCAGCCCTCCAGCCCTGTACGCAACTCTGAGTCAATGACCATGGGGCTCGGCGGTCGCCGGTCCTTAAAAACACACCCGGACCCCAATATCCTTCTGCTTCTTTCTCTGACAACAATATTCTATCCCCTCCTGACAAAGACACTCTCCACACATACTCTGTCTCTGATTCCTTTGCAGTCCTTGCAAAATCTTTTTTCAACTTTGCCAATTCGGTTCATGTAAATGGGACTTCTTTGGTGATAACCTGAGGACGGTTATCTCTATCGTCCTCGTACACATACTCTGTTTTAACCAGCGGATACATATGGGGGGGGCTTTTTACAGTTTCTTTTGCCTTTTGCAAATCCCCTTGGGGACAAATTTGCCGTATCCCCTTCTCCAGAAGTTTCACCTCTGCCTTCGCCAGTGTATCCGTCTTCCTCAAAAGTTGCTCCCTCAATTCATCCTTTAATATTATATTTTGTTTCCTCTCATTCTCTAGAAATTCTTTGGTTTCTTTCAATTGTTCCTGCAGGGTCTGTATGACCCTCTGCAGGGAGTCTATTACCATATCAGTTTGATACGACTTCTGCTTTTTCTCTTCCACCGCAGCTGCCAGACTGGCACCCAGGACTGCACATATAAAACCTTTGCCCTTGCCAGACCTGACTTTTGCATCTTTCTGTAGGGCAACAATCCTATCAGTAACAGCCTGTAAGTTGTACCAATTCCCTCGGGCCCAATCCATTCCAGGCACCGAAGGTCTTGATTTATGTTTCTCTAACAATTTAAACAAAGTTTCCTTCCCTATTTTGGGTACTTCCTCTTTTGAGGGGTTTTCTAAAGCAGTACTCATTTTTCTTCAAAGCAAGACAACAACTCCTCAGTTACAGAATATTACACAATGTCAAATTTCCCCTGTTCACTCTCAGGAGGCCAAATCTGAATTTAACACAAAAGCAATGCAAAGGGGATTATCGTCCTGAGAGGGCCACACCTGGGTATGCAAGTACCCCCTGTTCAGTCTCAGGAGGTCACAACTTACTGTAACACAAAGGGAGTTATTTCATCCTGAGAAGTTTGCATCTAACACAGCAAGATAGTACAGCACTCTCGTCTCAAGGGATCCTGTCTGTGACGCCAATTTAAAATGTCCCGATCCAATATCGGGGCGGGTTCTTAAACGATCCCAAGAGCGAGATCAAGACACAAACGAGGTCAAATGCTGTATAACCTTGTGAGCTTTATTTCCCGTAAC